>NC_138497.1:62279545-62802132 GCF_964252035.2 Podarcis erhardii
GGACTAAGGCTGCTCTTATGTTCTCACATGATCTGAGTAGCATGGGAATAAGATGCCGGTAAATGGCTCTGTGCCATGAACATAGCAGTAGAAGAGACCCGCAAATTGTAGGAGTCAACTAGGACAGCCTGACCATGTGATTATCACATCATCAATGCCCTGTCAGGTTGCTTCAAATGTTATGAAAGGTGCAGGTTAAATCTTTGAATTCAAAGATGTGATCTGAAGCTAACTTGAAGCCAAACAGTAGGGTTGTGCTCTGGATTCAGCAGAAACCTAATTCCTGAGTCCGATTGTGTGGGATGTATTATCACTGAAGCAGTCAAGCACAACATTTTCCTGTTGCCTAGAGTGGACCCACAGGGAGTTGTGGCTCCAGACAGGGAGGACTTCCTCTCACACCTGCTCTGGAGCCTCCCCCCACTCCCCGTGTGTGACCAGGTAGATGGGTGTGACCCTAGCAGACCCTACAAAAGGGCTAGCCATGCAGCCATCTTCCTCTCTTTTTGGACTCTTGCTCTTTTGCCATCTTCCTCTCTTCTGGCTCTTAGCACATGGCTCATCCTTACAGAGGATGGAAGTCACAAGGTAGAAAGTCTGAGGCATAGCTCGAACTTCTTTTCTCTACAAATGTACCAGTAACTGTAACCACAAGAAGAAAGCCTGCCTTCAGAATACTACTGTGAACTGAATGCAAGTAAACTTTACTCTTACTTTTAAACAAGACTGTCGGGCTATTATTATTTTAAGAGGGAAATAAAAGGGAAAACTTACCAGGAACAAGCCAGACTGGATTGCTTAGCTTAAATGATTCTGACGAATCCATCAACTTGCTTCCAGCAATCTTCAAGGGAATCTTCAAGCTTTGCTGCTTGCTCACTAGTGTGAGTAAGGAGGGATAATATTTAATCAATATATCCTCTCCTACTTTCCTCAACATTCCCACAGACTGAGCCTACTGAATTAGATTCAGGCCTTGGATGAGGTCTGGTTGAGACACCCACCAATTTCTGCAGATTGGGTTGGAGGACGCAGAGGGAACTGGGACTGTCCAGGGATGGGGTATCAGTCAAGCAGGAGAGGAATGCATCAGGAGTGCTATGAAAGGCCAAGACCTAGGTGACTGCTGTCTGGGTCTTCTTGGGAGATGGGAGGAGCCCAATGCAGCTTGACTCTCCTTTCTGCCTGATGCCCCGCAGGATCAATACCTCCACTCAACACCTGTTGTGATCCCGCATGGTGCAGGGCTCTTCTTTGTGGGTGCCTTCCCTGCAAGGCCGTCTTAAGGGTATCTGGCACCATGGTGCAAAAATCCCTCCACCCCCCCCACATTTCCCTCCCAGCGGGGAGGCTGGAGGGTGGCTCCTCCAGCAGGGAGGAGACTCTGGGCGCAGCAGAGGGCAGCAGGGCAGAGGGCAGCAAGCTGTTGCTGGGAGGTGCCATGTCCTGCCTTTTCTCGACCTTGGCGCCCTTCAGAACTTGGCGCCGTGGTGCCCCGCGCCACTAGCCCCTATGGTTAAGACGCTCCTGCTTCCCTGCAAAGGAGCTGCTTCAGAAGCAGTACTCTGCAGGATCTATGCCTCCACTCAACAACTGTTGCATGGTCCTGCAATTGGTCCTGCATGGTGTTTCCCAGGATGCAAGCCACTTGTGAGGCAGCATCCTGAAGGCTCAATTCCTCTTCACAACAGCAAGCTTGCAAAGGAGCATCCTGCACAACCTAACCCCCATCCTTGATTGGGAGGGAAGGAGAAGGAGTTGCAGCAGCATCTTCCCCTCCCAAGCATATGTTTAACTCATTTGGGGCTGGATTTGTGGTGGGGCAGGTGGTCCCTGGGTTGACCCAGATGGCCCCTTCTGGATCAGAGCCTGGCGGCAGATAGGGAGGGGGCAGCTTGAGCATGGAGGTTTCCCTTTTTCCAAATAGGTAACTGAATATTTGTGCCAGGCTGAAATCCTTGGTTTGGTTGACTGCAGTGTGCCAAGGTGAAATTAAAACATGTGGTCTGAACAAATGAACTGCAGGATCCAAAGTGCAGACTCATAGGTTCAATGGTGCCGTTGTCGTTCCAGTATCTGTATAGTCCAATATCCACTATAGCAGTCAGAAATGCAGAACTGGATGTGAGACGTGTGGCATTTCACACTGTTTGACAATCTTTGGATCTTGGGAAACAGAGGAATCACCTGAGGCAGAGAGAAATATACCTGTGCTTGCAGCATGCAAACTGTATTTTGTTGCAGTTCATTAAAAAATTTAAAAAAGCATTCCCAAGACTGAACAGACTCAGATTGTCCAAGTTAACCACTCCATTCCATGTGCAAAACCTTCCTTTTTTGTCAAATCTTTTTTGTTAAGTTTTACATTGCATATTAAAATTCAAACATTAAACATGAACATAATCATTTAGAACAGGCTTCCTCAGCCTTGGCCCTCCAGATGTTTTGAGACTACAATTCCCATCATCCCTGACCACTGGTCCTGCTAGCTAGGGATCATGGGAGTTGTAGGCCATAAACAGCTGGAGGGCCGAGGTTAAGGAAGCCTGATTTAGGATTCCCCAAATCCTTCAACTCCCCTCCGTCCTTCCATGGTTACCATTGTCAATCTTTTCCCAACTGCTTCTCTTATTTTCTCTCTCTCTCTTTTTTTTAACAGTCCATTTTAACCATAGTTTTTAATACATTACAAGCATTATTCAAATCCTGCCAAAGTTTTTAGTTGTTTACAGTGTTCTCTTAAATATATTATAATTCCCCCCCCCCCATTCCTTCTTGAAGTTCTTCTCTTTCTGGTTTCTGACTTTCCCGGTCTGTTTCGCTATTTCGGCATAGTCCATCATCTTCATCAGCCATTTATCTCTGGTCAGGACTTTGTCTTCTTTCCATCCCTGGGCCAGTAATATCCGCACTTCTGTTGATGCATACATAAATAATTATTTCTGCTTCTTTGGTATCTCTGCACCTAAAATTCCTAATAAAAAGCCTCTTTTTTTTTTTCCAAACATTAGTTTAAACATGTTTTCAACTCATTATAAATCATTTCTCAGAATGCTTTTGTTATCTTGCACGTCCACCACATGTGGTAGAACATGCCTTCCTTCTCCTTACATTTCCAAGAAACATTTGAAGCAGTTCTATACATTTTTGCTAATTTTACCGGCATTAAATACCATCAGTACATCATTTTCATACATGTGCTAGACCTTCCTACCAGGAGAGACAATCAAATACAGTGGTACCTGTGGTTGCAAACTGGATCCATTCTGGAGGCCCGTTAGCAACCTGAAAGGAACGCAACCTGCGTCTGCGTGGGTCATGATTTGCCACTTCTGCACATGCGCATGACGTCATTTTGCGTGTCTGCGCATGCGTGAGCGGCAAAACCAGGAAATAACTCTTTCCGGTACTTCCCGGTTGCCACAGGACGCAACCTGAAAATGCTCAACCTGAAGCAAACATAACTGTATCCTGATCCGCACTGACTCCCTTACTCTCAAACAGTTCTACGCTGATCTTGGTAAAACTACTGAAGAAAAATGAATTTGGAAGTTCTCAGGCTTTTAATGACCAGCTGCAAAAAGATAAATATATTTGCTAATTTCTTTTGGTGTTGGCTTCCAACCCACAAGACTTACATAAGTATTAAGCCTCAGTGTGCAGCCATGTGCCAGGTTCCTGTCCCACTGTGCTTTAAGCACTCCATGCACTTTGTATCAAATGTATTCATAACACAAAGGACAAAGGCTGCTTGTGAACTGGAGTTTACTTTATCAGAATAGATCACATTTTGATGTAAGCCCTTAAAAATTCTAATTGATTAATGAGTTTCAGATGGTGGTTCGCCTTCTTCCTCCCCACTCCTCCTTCCCTTTAACATGTGCAGCATGCTTCCAGCTAATCTGGGAGAGTTCCAGAACTCTGGGCTAAATTGGTTGCAGTATGGTTTATATGGATAATAAAATAACTAGAGAGAAAAGATTGAATTTCCTTGCAGAAATATAATTGTGCTTGCTGAATATGAGCGAGCTTATGTGTTATCCAGTTATTTGTTATTGTTGTGGGAGGGGAAATAACCATTAAGATTATCCATCTTGTGTACCCTCAATGTAGTTAGAGTTAATTTGTATTTTCTTATATTTTATTCTCTAGCATAGCCTAAGATCCAAGGATAACTTGAGCAGCAGGCTCTTAGTAAAGAGTATTCTAGTTCTTCAGTGGCTGCACAGTTGCCGTATTGTCTTCCACTCTCAGTATAAGGTGTGGAGGTGATCTATAACCAATTTTTGCTCAGCGTAGGGATGGAAAAAATGTCAATTTCAGTTCTCTAAAGTTCTCATTTTCCTAGTATTAAATTCAGTCCTCAACATTTCCACATTTTTTTAAACCCTCATGAAAATTTGTCAGCATTTTAATGTGCATTCCTCCTAATAAACATATTTTTGTATGCATTTTTAACTAATGGAGACATGTCCCCGATTGTCTTGTATCTTACTTTGGTACTAGGCCCCCCTTCAGGGGCCAATGGAATAACTTTTTTTTTACCCTTTGGGACCTCCTTTTTTCATTGGAACCCTCCCACCTCCTTAATGAAGATTGGGGTGGTGGTGGCGGTGTTGCTTCATATGGCTTCTTCGAAGGAACAGTAGTTGCTTCCTGTTCCTAAGGAGCCCCTCCTAAGAGGAGCCACTTTAAATTTAAGAAAATTAGAAAATGTGCTTCTATTTTAGCAGGTTTTCAATTACTGATGTTTGCCTCTGCTGTATTGTACTTCCAGTATTATTCTTTCCTAACATTTCTAGTATTATTTATATGGGTTTGTGTTTCTGTGTTTCTGTAGCATTATAGTTTACGACGGTTTCATAGTATGCTTTTGGTGCTTTTTGGCAGAAAACTATTACAACTGCTAGAAATAAATAAAGGTCTGGCTTTAATTCTGTTCACTAAGAAAGTCTAACGTTTTGAGATTCTCATCTTCCATTTCCCTCTGCCTACCCCACAGGGTCTCTGATAACTTAATATAGCATAAGGGGCTGCCTTATATTGAGCCAGCCAAATGGCCCATGTGGTCTGGTGCTGTCTTTTCTGTCTGGCAGCAGCTTAGCAGGGTCTAGTAAAGAGATCAGAAACCTTCAGCCCTTTAGATGCTATTAGACTACAACTCCCATCATATCTGACAAATGGGGTTGATAGGGGTTAGAGTGTAACAACATCTGGAAGGCCACAAGTTCCAGAATCACTTGGAACATACAGAAAAGCTGCAATAAAATTAATAAAAGCCACCAACTAAAAACATCTTGTGCTGTTAGCGTTTAAGAATTATTGGACACCAACATTTTATTCGGTGCTGGAAAGAATAAATGTGATGCAGTCCCTGCTGAGTTGTTTGGGATTGAACCAGGGCCCTGCTGCCTATGCTCTACCACTGAAACAATCCTCTCTCTTGTTCTGTGTGCATCGGCTTATCAAACTGCCTGTTCTTCTCACTAGTCAGCTTTCCTGGGCCATCATTCCACTCTCCATCAATTGGTTTTCTTCACTCAGGCTTTGACCTGCAATGGATATGCCTCTGTTACTCCACTCCCTGCCTGGACATACTGCTTCCTGTGTGCTCAGCTACCTATGGCTCAGATTTACAGTAAATAAACATAGCCATTATGGCTAGTAGCCATTGACCGCCCGAGACGCCATGATGTTATTTGCATCAAAGTACCTCATGTGAAAGTTATAATTGGGGTTGCATCTTAATTTTTGGACTGAATCCAAGGTGATGTGTACACGTTGCCTAGATGCGTAACTTGCTCTTAGAAGCAAAACCTTGGTTCGTTCATCATTAGGAGCTGTTGGCAATGTTATCCTGCCTGCGTAAGCCTCCGTTTGTGTGGAGATTCAAATCTCCTTACAACAATAATTACATTAGCTAATCTATATACATTGTGTGAGCACAATGTAAGTACTGTTTTATGAATATCGGATCCCCACGTCTCTCTCATTCCCAGCAACCTTCTTGGCAAGTTGCGGCATAGAACTGCAAAATGTGTGATTTTTCCTCATTCCTGTTTGAAAAGAAATCCATCAACGCTGTGAACCAAACCAGGAGGGAGACAAAGAGTCAGAAGAGTTTTGCTCTTTTCTAATGCCTTTTCTGTGTTAATGAGAACTAGCAGGGATAGCAGAAACTTATGTTAGACCCGGCTGAACTTCACTTTGGCTTCTGATCCCTCGCTGCTCATTTCTTTCCAAAATGGATGCTCTCCAGCGTTGTTACTGTGCAAGCCAAAGATTCTCTGCACTTGCAGCTGGTAACCCCCTCTGTTTAATTAGTGTGGTTGCTGCTGTGCTGTTCTGCAGCTTTTAGTCACTTTCTGAAAAGGATCTCTTCTTGTTTTCCTCCAGTGGCATATAACTAGGGTTGGCCAGTCTAGCGTCTGCTTGACACACAACCTTGACAGGACTGTACTGTGGCCTCAAAAGTCCATGCACCATATTTACAGTTATTAAAGCAATCTTAAATTATGTAAACTTTTCCTCTTTGACAGTTTAGAGACTGATTAGAGATACGTTCAAGGCAGATGATGAAAAGCAAAGCTTGCTGGGAGGCTCAGTTTGGGCCACGGGCCAGGCAGAATGATACAGTTGCAGCTGTTGCTCACTACTGTGAGCCGGGAATCGCCAAAGCAGTACTCTTAAAAGGCACACAGCCAGTCTCCACTCGCTTAATCACAATAAATGGTTCAGAGGAAGGCTAGCTCTGGCAGGTGCAATAGTGTCCTGCTTCTTAAAGAAATGGGATTCTAGTCCACAAGGAATCTTGCAGCCTCAAATATTATGATTGCATTCCAAAAGTTTGACTCTTAAAAGCTATTTATTATGTGGTCCTTGTTTTGGGGTGTACATTCCCTCCCACCCCCATAATGTAGGATGCTAACTAATGCTAGGCTATGCAATCTGCCCCCATTTAGCCCAGTATTGCCTAATCTGGCTTTCTGCCAGAAATATTTGCTTTCACCTGCTATTAAGTCTTTAAAAAAATAACAACAAAAAACTGGAAGTGCCAGCATTTGAATCTGAGACCCATGCATTCTGTTTTTCAGCTATGGTCTTTCTAGTGGGATAACCTGGAAAATGCTTCTGTGATCAACACAGAATTGACTAAGGGCCCATCTCACTGCACATTTAAGTTGGGATCATATCACTTTAAAGATTCATGAATCCAAAGAATAGTTTTGACACCCGACACCCTTAACAAACTTCAGTTCCCAGGATTCTTTGGGGGGAAGCCATGCCTTTTAATATTATGCTTTAAATATATAGTGCAGATGTGGCCTAAACCTGTAATGTTCCACTGCTGCTGGTCTAATACTCCAATTTATGGACAAATGCAACCCAGATTAGTTGATAGTTTATGCCAATATCACATCCTCTCTTGGTTGAGAAAGTGGATGCTGTCTATCCCACCCTGATTGATACGACTTGTGCTTTTATAGTTTGACAAATGGTGGAGGCCAGGGCTGCATAGTGGCTAAGAATGTGAAGTAGGAAGTCTGTGGCTGAAATCTGTCATGAGGGACACAGCTGGCATTAAAAATGCCACCTCAGCTTCATCCCTCCCCTTTCCTGTTTGGGGTATAGAGATAACAATACCGGGCCAGTTTACAGCATTGTTTGAAGGATCACAATGTATAGGAAAAGCTTTGAACACTCAAAAGTGCTATTTAAATCTTAACATTCATTGCAGTTCAGATTAGCGGGTGATGGATAACACAACATTCAGCTTGTTGTAGTTTGTGCATTATGATTGGTTTTCTAAGATTCACCTTCAATACAATGAGAAAGTGCCTGAGCAAGAGGTAGTTACTTAGCATTGGGGGTGATAAATAGTGAAATACTGTTCACGTCTATTTAAAAGTAAGTTCAACTGGATTCACAGCAATGGGACTTACTCCCAGGTAAGTAGGTATAGGATTACATAGGATTGTGATGTAAGGTACCAAACCTACATCCTTGGTCGCTGCATATGTGGGACTAAATTGAAAAGATAATTTGCACAAGTCCTTGAACAAACCAGTTTTTTCCACCCATACGCGGCTTTAATCCACAGTTGATATTATTACTTTAAAATATATTTATATATTGCAAGTTAGTGTCAACAAAAAACCACCACCGCAACCCAACTTGGCTGCATGATAGCAAATGGTCACCTGACCTCTCTTGCTTACCCCTGGCGATTACTGACAAACATCAGCAGACAGTTTAAATTACTGGGCTGGCAAGCTACTGGGCTGAGCTACAATACACAGAAGACTAAATGCACTACTGTCTAGTAACATAAAAACCTCACTGTTTGGTGGGAGTGAATGGGGAGGAATGCAACCTTCCAGCTTGTTGAAACTGTTACATGCCATTAGGTGTACTGTAAACTATCCTGCCCCAAATCCTTTACTCAGACAATAAGGCTAAGAATTAGAGATGCTTTGTTACTATCTGAGAGGTGGGGCGGAGGGAAAGAGAGGGAACACATGGCATAAATAGGAGGTGCAGCTCAACTGTGTGTAAATAAAGTCCTGCTCCCAGTAAAACTCCATTGTGAAGGAAACATGAAGAGGGGCCTGTTACTGAAGTATTAAGACACTGAAGAGGTAAGTATGTCAAGGGAGGGTTTTTAATGTTTGAGGTTTTTCCTGTGCTTTAACATGTTGTTGGAAGCAGCCCAGAGTGACTGGGGTGACTCCGTCAGATGGGCAGCATATAAATAGGAAAGTTGTTGTTTATTTGCTGGACTGAGGTAGTTCATCATATGTCACAATTTCTCTAGAAGCATACTGTCTTTACCTAAGTGTGTAATGTGTTTATTTTCGAGAAGTCCTGTTCATCTTAAAATCCAGAACCACATGAGGGTATTCTGCAGTTTGATCTTGAAATTCATCATAGAATTGTAGAGTTGGAAGGGACCTAAGGGTCATTTAGTCCTGTAATGCAGGAATATGCAGGAATATACCCCCTGTAATGCAGGAATATGCAGCTTCCCCAGATGGAGATCAAACCTGTGACCTTGGTGTTATCAGCACCATGCTCTAACCAACTGAGTAAACCAGTGTCATGTGCTTGCCAGTTTCCTGAGTGGTTCCACTGAAGATCTGAATAGTCTTAAGGGAGCATATAGGCAAGTGGATGTGGACAAGAAAGATTGGGGTTGAAATCCCTGCTTAGTTGTAGTGAATGACCTTGGGTTGTTGTGAGGATAAAGGTGGGTGAAGTCACATGCATGCTTTCTTCAGCTCTTTGAGGTATGTGATAATAAGAACATTGGAAGAGTCCTTATGGACTAATGGCCCATCTAGTCTGGCATCCTGTTTCCCATAGTGGCTAACCAGATGCCTATGGGAAGCCCACAAACAGTACATGAGCACAGTAGCTTTCTCCTCACTCCTATTCCACAGCAACTGGTATCTGGAGGCATGCCACCATCATCTCTTGTAGCCTTATCCTCCATGAATTTGTCTTTCCCTCTCTTATCCAAGTTGGTGGCCATCACTAAATCTGGTGGGGGCAAATTCCATACTTTAACTATGTGTTGCATGAAGACATGATTTCTTTTACCTGTCCTGAATGTTCAAACATTCAGCTCCATTGAATAACTTCAGATTCTGGTATTATGGGAGCGGGAGGAAAGCTTTTGTCTTGTATGACCACCTGTCATGGATGCTTTAGCTGAGATTCCTTGAGTCATTTCCAACTCAAAATTTTATGATTCTATGCACTTTCTCCATGCTACATAATTTTATGCATCTCTAAAATGACCTCCCTTGTTTGCCTTTTTAACACACACACACACACACACACACACACACACACACACACACACTTTTCCTCATAGGTGATCTGCTCTAGCCCCTTGCTTATTTTGTTTGCCCTTTTCTGAACCTTTCCTGCTCTCCAATAAATTTGCTAAGACGTGGCAACCAGAAGTGCACACATTATTTTATGGTTGCTCCATAGAAATAAAAATTGAACTGATGAACTGTAGCAAAATTAAATGAAGTAAAACTTTTGCTACTAGTCTCATAGGATTTTAAGTTCTCCAGCATAAAAATATCACCTTGGTAAGCTATCCTGAACACCTTGAAATAAGAGTAGAACATAACTCAAATAATAATGGTCAGTATCCAATCCTGGTCATGTTCAGAGCAGACCCACTGGAATCAATGGACCTTAATCCGTCCCTTAATGACTAGCATGGTAAGGTTTCAGGTGAGTAACAGCAGTGCAGAACAGTTTGCCCAGTGTATTTTACTCTAAGCATAAATGCACCGACTTTCTGACAGAGCTGTTCAGCCGTGGAACAGTCTCCCATGAGAGGTGGTGGGACTCTCCTTCCCTGGAGCTTTTTAAAAAGAGGTTGGATGGCCATCTGTCATTGATGCTTTAGCTGAGATTCCTGCACTGCAGGGGGTTGGATTAGATGACACTTGGGTCCCTTCCAGCACTAAGATTCTATGATTCTATGATATTAGTGGACCACATCTAAGAGCTCTCATAAACAGAATGCTGTAGGTGCTGCTATGTTCAGTTTAGTAGCAGCAATGTTTATCATTTTTGTGGTTTGTAACAAACGAGAAGGGAAATAGTTACAATAGGCTAAAGTTACATGAGGGTAGATTTTGGTTGAACATTAGGAGAAACCTATTGACAGCAAGTGCAATTAAGCCAATCTACTAATGACTAAGGGGCTGATGGGCCCTGCCTTGCTGGACTGTTTGTGTTGCTGATGGATTTCCTGCATCAAGCTGAGGGTTGTTTTAGGTTGTCTACAGGCTCTGTTCCAGCTCAGTGATTCTAAGACTCTATTTTGTGAGCTCTGTCTATAAAACATGGGAACATATGTTCTGGACAGTGTTTGACCAAGTCCAAATCTGTCCTCCTTCCATTGCTTTTGCTTTCAGTTCCAGAAATGAATGTTTGCGTATGGGAGAAGAGTTTATGAAGGCAACAAGGTAAACCAGCCAGTAGTCTTTAAGAGAGAAAACACAAGGGGATGGTGCCCCTCTGCACTGTACATTTAAAGCAGTATCATACCATTTTAAATAAACATGGCTTCCTTCAAAGATTTATTAGGAGTTTTTAGGAGACCCTCCATTCCCCTCACAGAGCTACAATTCTCAGAGTGGCTTAACAACCAAGCCCTCTTCATGGGGAACTCTGGGAATTAAAAGTTCTCAGAGGGGACTAGGTGTCTCCTAACAATTCTCAAGCACCCTTAACAAGCTACAGCTCTCAGGAATCTTTGGGGTAAGCCATGAATGTTTAAAGTGGTGTGATATTGCTTGAAATACATAGTGCAGATGAAACTGATGTTTGGTGCCAGCAAAATATAATGCATAGTAATTTTGTTTGTTTTACCCAGTCTGGAAATTCAGTGCCATGGGTAGGATAATAAGGGGTCCATATTTTCCCCTTAGTGGCCTATTTTTAATTATTTAAAGTTCCAAATTCAGTGTGACACCCCTGATTACGTGGCCACATGATATCCTACTCAATTTGCTCCAGTGATGTGGTGAATGGCTAGATTGTCCCTAATTTGCCTGGGGGGAAAAGGTGTAAAACTATATCCTTTGCTTCAATGTGTACATGAAGCAGCATTGATATATGTGCAGTTCAGCTAAAACAGATCTCTACTCCAACTCTAATCCAACTCTCCAAGTCTAGCTCAAATGAAAAAAGGATTTTGCAACATTGCTGGAAAATGCTCCAGGGAGGGGAAATTCCATTGTTGTAGGACAGCCACTTAAAACAACATCTGTATGTCCTCTGCTAGCTGATTTTACACATAAGTACATGGATATTATTCTAAGGAGGTTCCACGTGATTAATCTTAAAGACCGAGTGGGGTATGATAGGGGAAGGAAACTGGTTTCCTAGGTATTTAGGGCTTTACGCACCACAAGCAGCATATTGAAACCAACAGGGCTGGTTGTAGTTTTTTTGTAGCTTTGGGTCACAGTTTATAATGATCATTCAGATTCATAACAAAATACAGGTTAGAAAAACACAAACGTCCTGTAGAGTTGCATCTTGCCTTTACATATTCAACAGAGCCTCATTCATGTAGGAATTTAATCTACCATATTTTTTAAAAGAGAGATCAAAACAGCTCCAAGGGACTCAATTCAGTTTATGACTATGGTGTTCTACAAGGGTTTTTAAAACCTGTTTCCCCCATGCTATTTTTCCTACTTAAAATGCTCTCCGGCTGATATCCCACCCCCCATGTCTGTCAAAGGATGCTTGGACTCAACCCTGCAATTCTTTAAGTTCTATGATCTATCTGCATTTTTCTGGATGTTCAAATATTATGGTCAACGTTCAAATTTCCTAACTCATTTACATAGCAGAGACAGTACTCTAGATAGGCAATGAATAGCCAGTACAGTACAGTATTATTGCCTTGCAGTTAAGGGTTTGTGTGTGTGTGACTTGTTTGAGCATCTATGCCTCACCTTTCTATGATAAAATGAGATTTAACCAGCTTGCAAATTAACAGTATAAAACACAGCAAATAATAGAATCATAAAATTGCAGAGCTGGAAGGCATACAGAGGGTCATCTAATCCACCCCCCTGCAATGCAGGAAACTAAACTAAAGCATCCATGATAGATGGCCATCCAGCCACTGCTTGAAAACCTCCAATCAGGAGCCCATTCCACTGTTAAACAGCTCTTACTGACAGAAAGGTCTTCCTGATGTTCACTCGGAATCTTTTTTTTGGTAACTTGACGCCATTGGTTCAGGTCCTACCCTCCAGAGCGGGAGAAAACAAGCTTGACCTTTCTCTGCCTATTTCTGCTATAGGTAGCCTTATATGTGTGAGTTTACATGATAAGTGAAATGTTGATGTTTTATAAATACCATTATCGTCTCACAGCAGGGAGACTGAGCGAGGCTGCATGTACCCTGCAGTTGTTTGGCAATTGCACAAACCATTCTGATGCTTACAGAGAAACCTGAAAGTGTGGTCCTTTGAGAGAGACTACTAGATCCCTACTGCTCTGAGTTGTGTAACATGCTGGATTATTAGCTTCTAATCCTGTTGCATGCTGAAAAACCGTGCTGCTTTTTGGACCTTGCCCATTGACTGGGACACTATCCAGATTCCTAGCTTGACTGATTCTTTAGAATCTGAAAACTCCCCTTTGGTTCAGAATGGCACATGGCCTTTTCTTGAGCTTTAAAAAACAAACAAAAAACACCTCCACCTTGTGCTCTAAGGTGAGGCTGCATTCGCCCATCTTTGACTGGGATAACAGCCATCAGCCATGATACTGAGTTTTGAAAGATTATTTGTGGGATAAGCAATAGAAATGCACACTGCCTCCCTAGTGGAGGTTACATTTAAGGAAGAAACATAGTAGATAAAGCCTTGGAAAGTCGCAAACGTTGTGAGATAGTAGAAAAAGGATCTCTCCCCCTCACCATTACTTGTGCAATTGGGAGGCTCTCAGGCTACTGTTTTTTCCCCTGTTTTCCTTTGGCTACTTAAGAAACTTCAACATCATATATTTTGATCTTAACCTGATTAGCACTTCTAGTGCAACTGTCCCCAGATATCTGTGTTAATGATCTGTGTTTTCTGCAGAAGTTATGATCTTTGTCATTTCACCCGTTCTCAGCTTGGTAGGCCTCATGTTGATAAAGTGACATTCTGGCTTTTGAAATGAGAGAAATATGCCTATTTTGCTCTAGCTATTGCTCCTTCCCAACTCCACCCGGTGATTCTAATAAATTCAACTGCTCTTCACCCCTCCCCCCTGCTCCATTTCCTATCTGTAGATTGTCTTAGAGACTTAGGTAGGAGTGCCCAGGAGTGGTGCAGGCTAGGTTGTGTCACAAGGACTCTGCAAAGGCTTTCCTGACAAAACAGGATTTGAGGAAAGACCCAAAGAGAATCAGAAATAATATTTGCAAATCTAGAATATTTTTAAAATGAATGAATTAATTACTATGCTGCTTAATGCCAAAAGAGGCATTACTATACAGTACTCAACCGGCAAAAGTCACTGAGCAGCTCCTTTGGCACTGTTCTGGGGTCATTTTTATATATGGCAGCATCCTGTCCCGTCCAATTAAGCATGTCATGGGGAATCTCTACTATTTATTTTCATATCTATTTTGCCATGCAATTTGCCCCTTTCCCTAATCACCTCTTTTTTTAATTATTTGAATCTTTTAAATCCCTGCTTGCAGAGATATTTGACAACATGCATACCGAGGTAAGTACAAATGTATCCACCTAGCCCATGTTCCTAGACTATCACTAGCAAAACACTCTATTATTATTATTATTATTATTATTATTATTATTATTATTAAAAGCAAACTGGTTGTTATCATGTACATTGTTTCATGGAGCAAACCTCTGTTTGTCTGGCATTACACTCATATTGAATGTGACCCATTGGCAACTATATATAATAATAATAATTACAAGTCTTGACACAGCATGCTAAACTAATTCTTTCTTTTTACTTCTACAAAATAGGTAGCACCAGTGGTTAAAAGATGTGCACCTCCCTCAGCCCAAAGGCCCGAGGCCCTGGCCTCTCCGATATGCACCAGTATAGCCAGTGGCTGGCTAGCAGACATGAGGCTAACTTGCTGCCGATGAAGGAGGATTTGGCCCTGTGGCTGACAAACCTGCTGGGTAAGGTTATTTTTCTATGCTGTGATTATTGCCAGAGCTTTCTAAGGGGCAACAGTAATTATGCTTTGAGTTCCTGAAGCGCAAGTGGAAAGTTCTGCTCTAGGGTGACTGTTAGCATTCTGGAGTCTGTCATTCTCTCCTCCTGTTGAATTGGGATGCTTAGTGGGACATTTTAAGTGACTTCCCAGCCCAGAAAGCCACAGAGAAACAAGCACAGGCTTAACTGTCCTTCAGAAGTGATGACATACTTTTTTGTTAGGTACTGCTGTACATGGAAGGGCAGAGTGCAGAGCCACCGTTATTATAATATATTTATTTATAACCCACCTTTTTTCCCTGACAGGGACTCAAGGCAGCTTACATATAACGATAATAACAGCAAAAACATCAGGGGGGGGCGCGCTATTCAACCATACATATAATTACAATAGAAACAACATGGCAATGTCAGAAGTCCAGGTTCCCAGCTTGATAACACAGTAAGCGTAGGTAATTCAAAAGGAGGATTTAATGCAAAAACAAACAGATAGCTCTGGACAGCTCTAACAAAGCCTCTGGTACCATTACTCAAGATGAACCTTCTGAAGACTCCTTCCGGCGTCAACAGGAGACATTGAACTTACAACCCTTACGTCTCTTGTTTTGCTTCCTGTCTAGCAGCCCTCCCATTCGCCGACTCTTAGGACTTAGTGGATCAGCTCCAACATCGTACTGTTCAGAGAGGTTGTCTCTGAGTTGGTTTGTGCCATTTTGTGTCTCCTGTGAGCTTTGGCTGTGTTCTAGCCTGCTCTCAGCTGCTGCCTTATCAGCCTGCCCATCAAGGTCAGGAAGAGCCAAAGTCTGCAGCTGCCGGCTCTCCCCTGCATGCCTGACACCTAAGCCTCTCTGTTCCTGGCTGCTTTCTGCCGTTGGCTGCACATCTTCCCTTGGAGCTGGCTCATTCCTGACAGGCACCAGCCATTTCATTAAAAGCAATAAGTTCCCCAAAGTCATCACATGTTAGCAGAAGGACAACAAGGAGGGAGCCAGTCTAGCTTTTCCAGGGAGGGAGTTCCAGAGTCTGGGAGCAGCCACTGAGAAGGCCCTTTCTTGCACCCCTTGTGCCTGCAAGGGTGGCAGGAGCATGAGAAGGGCTTCCCCTGAAGATCATAAAAGCTAGGCAGGTTCATATGAGGGAATAAGGTCTTTCAGATAGCTTGGACCTAAGCCATACTATATGTCACAACTAGCACTTTGAAATTGTGCCCAGAAACAGTCCAGTAGCCAGTGAAACTTTTCTAACAAGGGAGTCGTATGCTCCTTGTAACCAGCACTGGTCAGCAATCTCTTCAAGCAGTTGAAGTTTCTGAGCACTTTTCAAAGGCAGCCCCAACTTAGAGTGCATTACAGTAAGCAGGAAGTAACTAAGGTGTGCATCACTATGCCAAATTAGACATCTCATGGAATGGGCAGAGCTGGTACACTAGCTTTAACTGCTTAAATGCTCTCCTGACCACTGCAGAGACGTGGGCAACCATGCTCAGGGCTGATTCTGGAAGCACACCCAAACTACAAACCTGTGTCTTCAGGGCTACTGTTACCCCATTCACCACAGGCTGAATCTCCACGCCCTGCTCCACCTTCTGACCAACCAAGGGTACCTCTGTTTGTCTGGATTAAGATCCAGTTTGTTCACCCACATTAAATGTCTGGTGTATTGCACTGTCTGCCTCAGAAATCCTTGGCAGGCTTTTTCAGTATCTCATTAAGCATGCTAGTGGTTTCCTGCCCATACCTTCCACTCTCTTTCCACATGCATAGAACTTCTTCAGTGATCACTCGTAGCCAAGTAAGATTGTCTTCCATGAACACGGTCTTAACAGTAAGTAAGTAAGTGACTGTGAAGGCCAGTTCTGGATCCACACATCCTTCCACAGTGGGGACATAGGTTTCCGGGCAGGAGTTGATCATGGTGAGGGTTTGCCAAGCGTGCCTTCCTCTTACCACATTTCTCCCTTTTGTCCTGAGTTCGCATAGATAGCAACATTATGAGACAGAACATACACCTGGACCTTATGTAATAGCCTTCACAAGTGGGACCAGCAGCACAATGTCACGGCTGGAAGTTTGGGAGGCAGCTGAAGCTTGCTGCTTTCCTCCAGGAAAACACACTCTTTACCACTGAATTGCAGCAAACGTCACTCTGTGGAAAGCCCATTTGATGTTTGTTCTGATTCAGCAGTAAAGAGCCAGTTTTCCCCAGGGAAAGTGGCAGGACAAGCAGAAGTGCAGATGAGCCCCAAGTTATGTATTTCCAATAATAAACAACTTTGTTATTTTATTTCATTGCAAGCATCTCTCTGTGTGTGATTAAAACAGGTAAAGTCTTCTCTCTAACAAAAGTTCACACACCTTATGCTGCTTACTCTTAATATTAAAGAACTCTAGGGCTGAACAGCAGCACCCCACTTCCAACAGTTATAGCATATCCTCACTTTTGTTCAGGGTTCCAGCCAGCCATTCAGGGAGTGATATTTCAGACATTTGCATGACTTCAGATCAGAGGAAATTAGACATTTTAAATGTTTCTGTGCTGGAACCAACCTAACAGCATAGTCCTAAGCATGTCTATTCAGAAGTAAGTCCTATTTAATGCAGTGGGGCTTATTCCAAGGTAAGTGAGATAAGGTTTGTAGCTTAAATTAATTCCAGATGAAATTAATGTGACTTAACTTATGATCATTTCCCCCCATTAATTTCAATGACCTAAGTGAAACTAATTTAATCTAGATCCAATTTATGTTCATCACAGCAAGTGAAGACAGTTCATGTCTGAATTTCCCACAATTTATTAATGTTTAGCACACAGCATGCAATTTAGATCTTTCTGTGTCCTTGTTCAGACATATGTATATGTACTTTCATGTTCTTGTCTCTCTGTGTGTAAGTGATATGTAGCTTGAAAGACTGTTAAGGCATCCAGCCTACTCAATCTATTTACTGTCTCATTTTAATTGCACGATGCTAGCAAGTACTTTCCTGTGATCTCCTGCTGCTCCGCCTCCTCATCTTTTCCTCCTGTTCCAGCAGTTTTGTTCTTTTTTTCCTGCTTTGCTCTTTTTTTCTGGTCAAGCTGCTCCATCTACAACCATTTGCTTCTGCACATCTTTCCTCTAATTTATATTCATCAGAAAGTGGCTACCTAGGACAGAAATAATGTGCTTAAAAACAGGCATTTCCTTCTCCTTCCCCAAAGGTGCAGATTGTATAGTTTCATCTGCTACTGATGTCTGGTGCAGCATTGTGGCAAGAGAATCAGGAAGGCCCAGCTTTGTGTCTTCCCTCTGCTATGAACTCATTAAGTAGCCTTAGCCACTTTCTCTTAACCTCAGTCCCCTCACCTGCAATATGGGAGACAATAATACCGAATGCATAACGCACTGTGAACACCTGAAAATGCCATACAAATATTACGTATTGATGATGGTTTCTCCATTCACCAGAAGCTATAGCATCCTGGGATAAAGGTTGCATATAAAAGCATCTGTGTTGAAACACACAATTATCCTAGCACATTGGTTTTCCTCCTTTCTCTCATTAAGATGCCCTTTCCACATCCATTTCTCTGCTGAGGAAGATCTGGATTTTCAGGTGAGGTTAGTAACCAAATATCCTCTCCCAGGCAGACAGCTCTTTCCCTCCCATATTATAATTTAGAGAAAGAACAGGACTGACTGTCGGGGATTAAAAAGGCGTGCAAGCATTTTGTTAGAATGAGTAATGGACACATCTAACACTTCAAAGCTCCAGGAAGAGTTTATAACTCCTAAAAAGTCTGCCCTGTGTGCTCATTTTGACATGGATCAGGACAGAGAGGAGGGGGAAGTGCTTTCTGTCTTGAGTTCCAAGGTCCATTTCCAACCCTTTAAACCAGAGCTGGGGGACTTCTGCTGCTCTCCAGATGTTGTTGGGACTCCAACTCCCATTAACCCCAGTAAGCATAGTCAATGGAGAAGGATGGTGGGAGCTGGAGTCCAGGAACATCGGAGTGGTGGTGTCACAGGTTCCCAAGCTCTGATTTAAGCTGGAATTTCCAAAGTTGCATTTGCTCCCCTTTTACTTGGATACAGAGATCTCTAGTTTTGGGGATGGTGCCAGAACAAGGATTTCGTGGTTTGAACATAAAACATACAGCTTTAATATTAAATGAGAAAATCCTACAGAGAGGGCTTTGTTTGCATTCCTGAGCAGGCAGATTTCACATGGACAAAGTCAAACATGAAATCAGCAAGGGAGCATGCATAGCAACTTGAGGCTCTGACATGCCACACCGAATTTTAATTCTTTATAAAGCTTCACAGGAGGGTTGGCACTCAGAAAGGGTATCTTTGGGATTCCAGTGCAGGCAACTCTGTTTTAATTATGAAACAATATAGTAAGGCATTATTAACATGGATAAACTGCCTTTTGGAAGCAAAATATATTTGTGATTCTGGTATGCATATCTAGTCTATGGGCCCATTGAATTCCTTATAGCAATAGCTAGCTATGTAGTTCAGTTTGCACGGTAATGGGAATCTACCTAACTTGCACTTCCAAATCAATACATGATTCAAAATGAAGCTATCCTTTGAAATTTAGTTTTCTGGATTTTGTGATGCTGTGCTCCAGAGAAATATGCATATACTTTTGTATGTGTATGAGAGAGAGAGAACTTGCTCAAAACACAACCCCCCCCAAACTGTATATTTTAGAACTGTGCATGAGATTGTGTGTGATTTTCATGCATTTTTTTTTAAAAAAAATGCAAAGTTTTGTGATAATGAATGGAACTAAATTTAAAACTGAAAAAAGTAAAAAATGAAGGAAACTCAAACAGACAGATTCCTCCATCCCTATGCTTCCTCTTCTAACTCCACCACCCTCAGCTGCATAAGGCCTTCCAGCATAGGGAGGGTAGGGAGAAAGTAGAGACATTCCATTCTATCTCAGTATCACTGCTAGTTAGTTGTATTTATTGAGAGTGGCTGGAGAAACCCAGCCAGATGGGTGGGGTATAAATTATTGTTGTTGTTGTTGTTGTTGTTGTTGATGATGATGATGATGATTTTCTTTTCCCCCTCAGGCTTCCCTAAATGCAATACATAAGCTCAATTATGTCTGTGTTTAAAATGCTGCAGTTTTGTGTGTTTCCTCTAATAATTTTTGTATCTGACCAGGAGGTAATGCTCAAACGGTAATAATGATGTAGAATTGAATCTCTCTATTTTCATCTGAGGAATGTTGGAGGGTATGCTGTATGAAGCTGTATTAAATGACTCTGCAAAAAACAACAACACACGATGCCTTCTGGAATCACAGTTGTACTACATAACATATTTTTCATTAGTTGCATGTCGAGGTCCCCAAGCCACCCCTCAAAATACCTCATAACTCACACATAATTTTTGTTTAAGGTTTTTGGCATAATTTTGGCCACAACTTTATTAAAATACATACCTGTGAGTGGTTGCTTAGGCATTGGTTAAGACTATCTGTCCCCCCCGCCTGGGACGGAACTGACTTCCGAACTCCCTCGGAAGCCAGTGAAGGGAAAACAATATTGGGGGGCAATGGAGCTGAGTCACAGGCCCTCACCACTCACCCACATGCTCCCCAGAGCTTGCCGGCCCTAGTCCCATTTCAGGGATTCGGACAGAATCGTGGCAAGCCCCTGGATTCCTTTAACAGATTTCCCTTCTGCACCACCATTGGAGGGGCAGGCCAAGCCAATCCTTACCCCTCCTCCAACCAATTTATAACCAATGCCTAACCGCAACCTTACAAGTTGTGACAATTTGCTACGTAGTAGGCAAAAACCAAATGGCTCAGCCAATCAGCCATATGGACAAAATTCCTACCAGGCCCCTGCCCCAATGGCAGACGACCCCATGGCAGGCATAGCAAGGTCAACCGGAACTCAGGGCGGGCGGGCGGGTGATCCAATGCACTCAGCGAAAGAGAAAGCAATAAGCTGAGTGCCCCAATATTTAAAACCTTTAATCCCACCCACCACATTGCAACATGCAATTTGCCCCAGCAACCCAGCCATCCAATCATTGCCCCAGATCAGCATATTTAACCCTGCCTGGCAACAGAGGGATGGCTCGACGGACCCCACTGCAACACGTGCTCTCATTTCAGGGAGAATATGCTTTACAGATGTTGAATGCAAAAACCCATTCACTTTGTAACAAGTACTTCATCTTGGTTTACAAAATGTAACAATCAAACCATAAATGTGTGTCAGACTATAAAATAATCTATGTGGGTTTAGATGGTGTTGGTAGAAGCATCTCTCCCAGCATCAGATTAACTTTTAAAATAAAAAAATTGCTCTATATTTATCAAATCAACCCAAAAGGTAGGACAGACCCATAAATCCTGAGACAATATGTTAATTTAGAAGAATGACCATTTCATTCGGACTGGAAAGTGTAAAAAAAACCAGCCCAAAACTATGCTAAATGGAATGTCATTTGTGACAATTACACTATACACAAATGTATCAATCTCTATTCAAAGCAGTGAGCAGATCCAGATTCTATTAAAATGTTAAATTCCAAGGAAAGAAATATGAAACTGCTCTGATGAAACAGATAGTTTTTGCAAAGTGAAGAATGTCGGGAAAATAGCTTTCTTTGCTGTTGGCTGGTGTTTGTACACTAACCTGGCAGTCTGAGCAGCTGGCACAGAGGTGACCTTGAAAATACAGATTTCCTTCCTCCCTGCATTATTTCTACTATGTACTGCTCAAGTGGGTCCTATGACTATTATCACACAGGTGATATCACACACTCCCCTTTCTGGAAATCTGCAGGCTTCATGGCGTATTGATTATTCAAATACTAGCCATGTGTATGTTGATGTTGTAACATGCTGTGCAGCATACAGTATATGAAATCCCACATCAGAATTGCCATCTGAATCTTCCCAAGGCAATTTGTGACAACTTGCTGGTTGAAAGCTAATGCCGTACTGTATATCCTATTTTGTTTTGGTAACAGCAGAGACTGTTATGGTCTCAGTTCCTTTGAGAAAATAAAGTTTTCTGGGAAGAAGATACCAAAAGTGATTTAAATATTAAACTTGAGGAAATGCAAGCATCACTTATAGAGGATCTCTCCAAAGACAGAGGCTACTTTAGAATTACGATTTATCTGCTTTCCATGTAATTCTAACTTGCTATTTGCTGTGCAAACAAGTGTGCCTCTCTTCAGTTGTCTTCTTTACTTTTATTCAGCTAGTGGAAAAAGAATAATTTGCAATAATTTAAATGCCAAGCCTGTTAAATCTATTTTTGATTTGTTACTTAAACTTTCAATTTGGGGTGCCAAGTTAAGAAAATCTGTGATTTCTGCATTGTTATTACACTCGTTTTATTTTTGGATTTCGTTTTTGGGCTGGCTACAACATGAAAACCACAAAACGCACAAGATAACATATCAATTTACAAATTTAACCAAAGAAAACATAAACTGAAGCCTCTTTTATTTGTTGAAAGTTGAACCCAAGCCACTCAAACCCCAGCTAAAACAGAGTGCTTTTTAAAACTTCCAAAAGTGATTTTTGCTGAGGTTTTTTTTGCAAAGCCCTCCTAACAAATCATTGTAATCATAACTTGGGACACAGAATCATAGCTAGCAACGTTTCCCCTTTTTAAAGGCAAATTCCCTTATTCCGAATAGGATTCCTCGCAAGAAAAGGGAAAAGTTGACAGCTATGCACAGAATCAGGACAGTAAACTTTTTACTGTTTGATGTAGAACAGCAAACTGATTCTCCCCCATGTGTATTATACCCAAGTCTGTCCAAAGTTTGGCACCTTAGACAAATTAAAAAACACAAGTTTTTCTCCCTAGGGATAAAAATAGTACAATAAAAATAAATGAAAAAAAGCTGTTCTTTCAGGGCACCCAAAATCAGCTGCCTGAGATGGCAGCAAGGCATTTGATTTCAGCAAGGCATTTGACAAGGTGCCCCATGATATTCTTGTAAAGAAGCTAGTAAAATGTGGTCTTGACTATGCTACCACTCAGTGGATTTGTAACTGGCTGACTGACTGAACCCAAAGGGTGCTCATCAATGGTTCCTCTTCATCCTGGAGAAGAGTGACTAGTGGGGTGCCACAGGGTTCTGTCTTGGGCCCGGTCTTATTCAACATCTTTATCAATGACTTGGTTGATGGACTCAAGGGCATCCTGATCAAATTTGCAGATGACACCAAACTGGGAGGGGTGGCTAGCACCCCAGAGGACAGGATCACACTTCAAAACGACCTTGACAGATTAGAGAACTGGGCCAAAACAAACAAGATGAATTTTAACAGGGAGAAATGTAAAGTATTGCACTTGGGCAAAAAAAATGAGAGACACAAATACAAGATGGGTGACACCTGGCTTGAGAGCAGTACATGTGAAAAGGATCTAGGAGTCTTGGTTGACCACAAACTTGACATGAGCCAACAGTGTGACGCGGCAGCTTAAAAAGCCAATGCAATTCTGGGCTGCATCAATAGGAGTATAGCATCTAGATCAAGGGAAGTAATAGTGCCACTGTATTCTGCTCTGGTCAGACCTCACCTGGAGTACTGTGTCCAGTTCTGGGCACCACAGTTCAAGAAGGACACTGACAAACTGGAATGTGTCCAGAGGAGGGCAACCAAAATGGTCAAAGGCCTGGAAACAATGCCTTATGAGGAACGGCTAAGGGAGCTGGGCATGTTTAGCCTGGAGAAGAGGAGGTTAAGGGGTGATATGATAGCCATGTTCTAATATATAAAAGGATGTCACATAGAGGAGGGAGAAAGGTTGTTTTCTGCTGCTCCAGAGAAGTGGACACGGAGCAATGGTTCCAAACTACAAGAAAGAAGATTCCACCTAAACATTAGGAAGAACTTCCTGACAGTAAGAGCTGTTCGACAGTGGAATTTGCTGCCAAGGAGTGTGGTGGAGTCTCCTTCTTTGGAGGTCTTTAAGCAGAGGCTTGACAACCATATGTCAGGAGTGCTCTGATGGTGTTTCCTGCTTGGCAGGGGGGTGGTCTCTTCCAACTCTATGATTCTATGGTTGCTTTGCTCTACCTAATAGTAGGGCCAGGCTTGCTTATGAGGGAACACATTCTCCTTCTGCTGATAGAGAACAGAATGAAGAACAGCAGCTATACAACACAATGAACACTTTCTGGCTCCTCTGTGGAGGTACTGGGTGGGGGACCGGGATTCAATTCAGTTCACATTGAAAGGTGAACCTACCTAATTTTCACAGCAATATGTGAACCAAAACACAGCTGATCTTTGAAATTGGCAATTGTCCAAATTTCTAGTGCCGTTCTCTAGTCAACCAGTGTGTACAAAAGTGCATATACTAGGGTGAAATGTGCATATAAATACACACACACACACAATACAAAATATTAGGGAGAATTGCTTTGCAAAAATGTGTATCTTAAGGCAAAATTGGATATAAAAATGTGTATATTATGGGAAATTTGCACTAAAATGCTGGTGAATTTTCATGAGGAGCTTTTGGCTTTTTTGTTTTTTAAAATCAAAAACTGATGTGGAGAACAGAAGTGAAGATGAGGAAAAACGAGAAGCTGAAATGGATAGACGTATTTTCCCATCCTTAGTTCTGTACCAACTGTATGTAGGAAACATACCTGGCTATTTCTGGCAAGCTCAGGCCTACCCCACCCAGCTTGGTGCTCTCTGGGCCCCTGCTGCATAGTCTACTCTGAGAAAGACTATGATAGTTGTCAGAGCCACCCGAGGTCCCAGCTCACAAGAGACCAAAGTCCAGTCCAAGTTATGTACAAAAGGATTTATTGAAGATCATTGTAGCCATTACATCCCAACTCCGTGGCTCCGCATCTGTTACCCTTAGATGTTAGAAGTCCCCTCTGAGTCCGTCCCTCCCCTGCACCAATTTAAGAGGCTTGTACTGCTCCACCTTTTCCTCTCTTTCCTTTTCCGCAGGGTCTTCCTGCCCCCTGTCTTCCCTCTTTCCGGGACTCCCCAGAGGCTGAGTCTTCTCCCGCCTGCTCCCCCCTCCTTCGTGCTTTGGCACCAGGCTCCTCCTCAGAGCTCTCCTCATTTCCGCGCGCCTCTATATTTGAACTTGGCGCGCGTACGTTGCCTCTGACCTTCCTTTCTACAGTTACGCTGCTCTCGGTACTACACTCCTCCCTTTCAGGCAGGACGTCTTGCTCCGAACTCCTCCCCCTTCCTCCTTCCTGTCCTGCTCTTTCTGACACACTGGCAACTCCCCCCCCTCCACTCCTTTCTGACGGGGGAGCTGGTCCCGCTTTGCCACTCCCACTGGGGATTCCCTCTTCGTTCCCCTCTTTCTGACTGCTTCCCTCTCTATTGCCCCTTGGCTTGACCAGGGGGGCTCCCTTCTGGGAATCCTCTGATTCGCTAGACGGACTTTGGGACAACCTCGGCTCGTTGTCGTCCTCTTCCTCCTCGCCCTCGCTCTCTGTCTCCTCTCTCCCTAAAACCCTGACAATAGTGCTGCCAATGGGAACTTGGGAGCAAGGGACATGGTATATACATACTGTATAGACAAGGCAATGGAAGAGAGGAACTGAGCTTGAGTTTACTCAGTGCTCTGCTCTCTTGGTGAAAATAGGGCTGGGTGGTTCTGATCTTTAATCAGATGGTATTTCTAAATTGCAGTATCATATTGAAATGGAACAAAGGCCCTTTTGATAGAATGTGTGAGGATTCATGCAACCTCTGCCCTGAGTGATCCCACACTTTCTTCCACAGACTGGTCTACAGGGGGATTCTAAACACATTCAGAATCCCTTCTTTGATCAGGAGCCCTGAATGGTTAGGATTCCTTAACAGATGTAAGTGTGGAACTGTATTCAACTGTGCTCAGTCCTCAAAGGTTAGGAGTGGCACATCCATGCTCCCTACCCCGTTTGAGCACTTACATGTTCTTTGGAACACCTGAAGGAATCCTGCATATAGGTTCTGTAGGAAAGCTATTGCACATGACTGCTGCCCATATCTGTTACAAAATGGAAATGGATAAAGCATTGAAAACTGAAACAAAGAAAACCTTATCCCAAGACTCACCTCAGTTCTTTGCTTTTTGTTCTTGACAGGTAATGAAAGCAAACAAAATGCATTAGTCTGTCTTCTCAGGCACATATGACATTAGTTGGTTTAGTCATTCTGGCAGCCTTCCCCAGAATACATAATAATTCATCAATGGAGGGGTGGGGAAAGTCTCCCTCCCCCCCCTCTCTCTCTCCTTTCCTAACCATTTTCAAGCAAGTAAGTTTTTCTTCTGCAGTAAAATCTTTTAGAAAGTCTTCTTGAGCAGGTCTAAATGATCATGATGAAACAGACGGACGAGGCAAATTCTATGGCTGTTAGTAACAGCTCCTTTCCACACAATTTGCCGCTGAAAAATAGTGCCAGGAGCTTGGGCACTATGAAATTCATTCTACTGATGGTCTCATATTGTCCCCGGTTGGCACTCTGCTTCCAGACATGAAAACTAGTTGTAATTCAGCTAATGGCTTTGCAGTGCTTAGTGCAGACAATGTTCCAGCCAAAGGTTTCCTAGCTGCATCCTGGTTATTTTCCTGCCTTTCCTCTTTTATTATTGCAGTTTTTCATTGTTATTTCTTAAGGAACCAATTCCGTGTTTATCCACTCATTAAAATTGATTTCTTTAAAAACTCACCACCACATTGACTTTTTTCATTTTATTTGCAGACATTGAGAAGTAGAGAGAAGCAGGGTAGTATTCACCTTACACAACCCCAACTATTTCACAATCCTATAATCATGGCTCGCTCACAGAGAGAGAAACCATATTTCAAAAAATATTAATACAATAATGTGCCTGCTCCACTTACCTTTTGGGTCCATAATCAGAGGTTTATTCTAAAAACAACTCCACTATTTATTTTCAACAACTGGTGACCATGTACTTTGATAATATGACATCAGATTCCTTTTAAAGACACAACTATAATTTGGCACAAACTAAAATTGCAATATAAGCATACCTGCTCAGAACATTGGTAATTGTCAAAGCTGATGCTGAATGCTGTTATTTTTATTCCATTTCAGGAAAGGAAATAACAGCTGAGACCTTCATGGAGAAATTGGATAATGGGGCTTTGCTCTGTCGGCTAGCGGAGACTTTACAGGAGAAATTTAAAGAAAACTGCATTGAGGTCAACAAGATTGGAAAGGTAAATGTTGGTTAAGTCATGAGACAGCATGAACAATCATTTCTTTGAAAAAGTTTAATAGCCTTCAATATCTCTAGATACAATGACCCACCTTTAATGTTTTATCTTTACTCGTCGTCTTTCTTCTTCGCTCTCATCACCCACTAAAATGATCGTGGCAGCATTGATGCAAACAACTTTAGTCAAGGCACAACTCAGCCACAATTTAGGGGCTGAAAAACAATGTCATTTCCACACTAGACATTTAGTGCTACACTTCGTTCACTCCCTTTTTAATGGGGCATCTCCATAACTTAGAATTAAATCAGAGCCATCCTGTGTTACCCCTGTGTTCCTCCCATCTTTTTTCCAGATTGAAGAAAATCTAACTTTTTCATTGAGCTACTAATATCCCCAGATGTGGTTCACCTTAGCACTAGAGTACCCAATGTGGTACCCCCCCCCAAATCAAGGCCTGCTGCCCCTTCCTCTTTCCTTCTTTCAGGTCTTTGGTTACCTGGTAGGGGATGCATACTTTTTTTTTGTCACCCCCCCCCCAGTGTAGTTAGTGGGTGGCTCACTAGACTGGACGGATGGGAGGTTGTCTGCTATTGATGGGATTACAATTCCTCTAAAGAAGTGAGTATGCAACTTGGATACTTTTAAACATTAAAAGCTTCCCTAAACAGGGCTGCCTTCAGATGTCTTCTAAAAGTTTGGTAGTTATTTTTCTCTTTAACATCTGGTGGGAGGGCATTCCACAGGGCAGGTGCCACTACTGAGAAGGCCCTCTGCCTGGTTCCCTGTACCTTGGCTTCTTGCAGCAAGGGAACCACTAGAAAGCCCTCAGCGCTGGACCTCAGTGTCCGGGCCGAACGATGGAGGTAGAGATGCTCCTTCAGGTAATGACTTCATCTTGCCTTCCTGGGACTTTGCCCTCTTGGGACTCTGCGTCCCATGCTGGAATTTGACAATGCTGAGTTCACATTTCCTTTTTCACTGGAGTCATTTGGATTTCACAGAGCCCTTTTCTTTCCCAGTGGTCTGTGGGAGTCATGTGAATGAGATTAGAAAACCTCATTCCAAAGCTATGCAGTGTGTGTGTGTTATTTCACATTCTGTAGCGTAAGAGTGCAAAGAAATGGCAGGGTAATGGCCTTTGTGTCATTGCCAATTGTTACGGAGGCATCCCCTCCCCACCCCCCTGTTTCACACTGTAATTCCCTGTGTAGAAAGTCTCAGGCAGCAGACTCCACAACTGGAAAATGTGGGCCTCGGTGCCAAGAACGTTATCCGAGAATAAGAGTGCATGAAATTCGGCATAGTATGGATTCCATATTACCCCCTCGAACCATTAGCCTCTGCCGCATTCATAATATACGTGCTGTCATGGAGCCATGAGGCTGTGCAGGGATTGAGAAGCATAGTATGGCTTTCATCCAGCTGCTACCTTAAAGATGGCTTTTTGCGGCAGGCAGCTGGGCCTCTTAGACACTTCAGCTGCTATTAAAATAGATAAAGCACTCTGGATATATATATATATATATATATATATATATATATATATATATTTGTAGGTAGGTGTGGGCTGATACAAAAAGTGAAACAGCTGCCAGAGGAACTGTGCTGGAGACAGCAGCCAGGCTGCAGCTGAGTGAGGGGGCGGCTGTCAGTGTATGAGAAGGCCAGAGCAGGGAGAGAATATTACAAGTCAGTATTTTCATAAGCTTGAAGGAGTATGGGTGATTTCTGCATACTGTGTCAGGGCTGAAATTTTTTCCCCTGAGAAATACCCTGTCAGTCACTGGCTTTTCTATATCCCCCCTCCAATCAATTAAAGCACTACCGCTGAACCTCCTGAAAGCATTCCTTAAAAACAGTAATGGAAGTTCTCTGTGTATGGCCAAGTCACACAGCTTTGGATGCAAAAGAATAAGTTATTAGACATGCACATTGGATCTCAATAATGGGTATCTGCTCCTCATTGATGAGTAGGCCAAGGAGGAGATGTCTTTTAATTATATGGGGAAAGAAACACACAGTGAAATTTACTGGGATGAATCAAGATGGCAGGCTCCCATGCTGGAGGTTATGTGATTCAGCACATAAACAGAAAGGGTGTGGGAAGCAGAGCTTGGGAAAATGAGATATGAAATTGCACAAATTTGGGAATCGGCACTGTCAGTGAACTCAAGAGCCCTTCAATCTGCCATTTCATGTACCTGGCATCAGAAAAAGGAACTGCTCTAGAGGTATTTGTTATGGTGAATCAGAGCACCTGGTACCCCAAAACAGTTCCATTGGAAATCAATGCAGTGATAATTAATGCATTGCCTCAGTGGGGCCAGTGCAAAGCCTAGTCTCAAATCCTGGAGGACTATCTCCAGTCAGTGTAGACACACTAAGGTAGATGGACCAATGGTCTGACTCTGTTGTAGCCCACCTAGGAGAAGGAAAACTGTGATCCTAAACCTCCTCTGCAGGAGAAGAAAAGGCTAAGCAGTTAACCCTACACAAATCTGGAGTGGAGATGGCGCCTTGTCCACCTCCTTCTGGTCAACTTCCTGTGTTCTGCGATATCTATGACACAGTTCTTTGGAGACAAGGATTGCTGACATGAGTATTTACCATATAATCAGGCCAACCATGTGGGAAGCTGGCATGTACCTCAGTGGCGTGTGACTGAAGCCAAATGGAATTCATTTTCATGGCAAGTCAGCTGTAGTGTTGACATTATATTTGAATAGATCTTTATTGTTTCTAAATGCTGCGGTTGAGCTTTTAAGCGGCAGCGTTTTTAATATAGGTGTTCAGAACCAAAATATAAATAGGCGTTAGATGCTCAAGCTTCTATTTACCTTAACCAAATTGCTGTTTTCAGAACAAAGAAACACAATTATCAATATTTTCAAAGCTAATGTTAATTGGATTTAAAGACATAGCAATCTCTTAGGAGACAAACTAGCAAAAAATGAGCATTGCCTTCAGAAGTATAAAACGTTTAAGGCATTATATTTCCTTGCAAAAGCAAAAATTAAATTAGCAAAACATAGGATTTTCTCTTCCTTATTTGTCAATAAGCGTTCATGTGCTTTTGAAAAGAAACAAAAGGTTGAGCTTTTCTAATGATTGCATTTGGTGAGTTTCTGCTTGTCATAGAACAATTCAAAGGTACTTCTGGAGGGTAAAGTGGCAATTCTGGGGAAACTGAACATTTTTTTTGCAAGAGTTGAAATCATGTTGACGATGTTCCCTAGAGGGTCAGAAGACCTGGTCTTTTGCCCTCTTGAAGACAGTGTTATCTTCAAAGTTGTGGAGGGCTTTGGTGACACTCATATTTCATCTTTGCAGTGACTCACTTGGAGTGACTAATGCTATAAGGTACTGGTGATGTCAGTCAGATAAGCACCATCTGGCATTAAGTGTGGTCCTGTATGACTCCACCTTCGATTGAAAAGGAGAGAGAAAAATAGGCTTCCTTTGCATATTTCCTTTCTTGCTGATATGCTTTCAGAGGCCACAACAGCGTAGGGGTGCATCATTATCTCCTTCTCAAACTGATGGAATGCAAGAAAGTGTACTGGTCCTGTCAAACTCAATTTGAGCACTGCTGCCTCCATAGTAGAAAGCACTGGGAATAGTCTCCATCGAAGCATCAGTGTGCAAAATTCCCGATAGCAAGACTATAAGGGTCCCATTGTGAACAATCTGGGACAACTGGGGAACTGGGAGTTCACATTAGGGGCATGAAATTTCCATGAGTCATGTGGCACACGTTTGGTTTTGTCTGCAAACATGCCTGGAGCTGCTTCTCTAGATAGACATTAAGGAATATTTTGCAAATACAAGCCCCCTTGTTAAGTACGTTCATGCAAGAGTTGTGTTTTTTTCATGTCACTGGTGTCCAAAGTTTTTAGGCCAGACACCACAATGCCTTTTTTCTTAACTCAGAGGTCTCTGTACTGGGAAGCACCAATCCCTAACACCTTCTATCACAGAATGCTGATGTAAACCTTCTGAAACATCTGGTGTGTTTGGAACTGTTTGGAAACCACTGTCCTATGCTGCTATTCTGCCCTTTTGTTTGGCCAATTTACACATTAGAGCTGCCACATGAATTTTTTAATTTGTTGAATGTTGCTATTTATTATTATGAATAAAAATCTATTATTTTATTATCTACCATGTTGTTAATTACATTAGAATGCTAATTCTAATACTATCACCAACTGTCTGGGTGCTGGTACGAGTCATGCAGCTGGGCTGATTTGCTACATTTGCTATAGGCAGAGGGCCTTCTCGGTGGTGGTGCCTGCCCTGTGGAACGCCCTCCCATCAGATGTCAAAGAAATAAACAACTATCTGACTTTTAGAAGATATCTGAAGGCAGCCCTGTTTAGGGAATTTTTTAATGTCTGATGTTTTATTGTATTTTTAATATTTTGTTGGAAGCTGCCTTTCTTTTCTTTTTTTGGTAACTTGCAGTAGCGTGGGGAAAAAAGGCCTCAACTACATGGCAAGCTAATACACCCAGATGGGGTGGATTAAAGCACCTTCCATATGGAGTGTATTGTATCTCCAGGGGAGGGACCACAGCTCTGAATCTTACAAGCAGAAGGTCCCACGTTTAATCCCAGTCTTCCCCCATGTTATTTTTTAAAGGGTCAGGTAGCAGGTAATGTGAAAGATGTGCCTAAGGCCTTGGAAAAGCATTGCTAGTTGTAAATCACAGGAGACAATACTGAGCTAGATGAACTAGTCAGATCTGACACAAAGCAGGCGGTTACAGTGGCTGAACCAGTAGCATGTAGACTGATCCTTAAAGCCTTGATTGTTCACTGTTTCTAAAACTTTGATAATTAAGACCGTCCTAAATATCACAAGAGCAGGCTACTGGCAAGATGTTGTCCCTTGCTGAGAGAGCTGCACTGGTTGCTGATCTGCTACTGGGTAAAGTTATTGTGTTAATTCACAAAGCCTGAAATAACAAGACCTCAAACTCCTTGAAGAATGGCCTGATTCCTTATGGTCCACCTTGATCACTGAAATTTCAATTCAGTTTGCATTTAAAGGTAAAGATACCTAATTCACCCTCCCTGAAACAGCCTAGGAACCAAAATGCAGCTACTCTTCAAAGTTTACATGTCTCTAAATTTTGCAGTGCAGTTCTGTAGCCAGGTAATGTGCACAGAAATGCACATTGCAGGGCAAAGTGTGCATATAAATCAATATATTAGTGAAAGTCACATACAAAAATGCATTATATTAGGGGGAATTGCTTGCAAAGATACATCTATCAAGAAAAATATGCACAAAAATCCTGATGAATTTTCCTGAGAACTCTTTTTTTAAAAAAATGCAAACTGATGTAGAAATGTGAAGAACTGAATTTAAGACTGGAAAAAATAAATAATTGAGAGAAACTGAAATTGACAGATTCCCCCATCCCTCGCGGAGATGGGGCCCTCCATTTCAGCAGCATCCCACTTGCTTGAGGAAAGTTGAAAACTTTCACGGGACTTACTAATAACTAAGATAGGTTCAGGGCTGAGGATGTGGGATAGCTAAGTGGTTGACATTTCAGTTTAGCCATTCAACTCTTAAAAGGGCTCTTCGGTTCACTAACATGAAAATAATTGCAAAACATAGCCCAGGAATGTCCCTTCCCAGCGCTTCTCAACCCTACCAAAAAGCAACAAATAATACCTCTGTGTATGGATTTTTAGAACCATTAAAACAGCATAAAGAAAATGTAATCATTCCAACCTGGATGAGGATTTAACAGTAGAGTGGATACAGAGGAATATAGCGATCATTTCTGAAGGGCCTGATTCCATTTTTTCCCTGCCTGTGAAACCTACCTGTGGGACGCCATGTGGTATTTGCATTATGACTAAATTTATATTCCAGCAGATTTAAGAGACAGGGAGATTCAGTGACAGTTATGTTAATAAATGCTGGGGATTTGTATAGTAGTAAATGGCTGGTTCTACCCATGTTATGGCTAATGACCTACTGCCCCCAAAACTGCAGGTTTATTATTATAGCAAGTGTGATTCTGTAAAAAAGTGATTCATATTGCAGGAGTCCATTTTGTAATTTTCTCCCAGTGGCTTGGATTTCATCTCCTTGCTCTCCAGGCCATATTTTACTTCTCCTGACAGATAGTTAATTTGAGAATTTCGCAGCTGTACAAACAAATTTAAAACGCCGAGGCATGTGTGGTATGCACAGAGCCCACGTTAGCTTGGAATTATTAAAGCAACTTTTTTTTCAGATTTAAAGTAAACTCAAATAACACGTGTGTTAATAGTTATCAGGATAATATTCAGGGCATTCTTCCAGCTCTCTCTGAAGAGGGATTGCCATTCTGGTGTGACTACGAATGGGTAATATTGGGCTCTGAAATAAAAGCATATCAAACAGAAGATGGGAAAGTTTTGTATCTGTCAAAATGGGTATTTAAGAGCAGTTTTAATATGTAGGCACTCAAATGGTACAGTCCTCTCAGATGACAGTCTCATCTCAGAGGCATGTGTGTGATTGGAAGGGCGGAACTGCTTATCTGACCTCCATTATTGCTGTTGCTGTGGTGTAGCAACAAGGGTGGGGAGGTGAGGTAGTGGCAAGGTTGGCATGGCGCAAACACACTGGTAGAAGCAATCTGGTGTATATGCTAGTGGTTTGCACCATGCTGACCTTACCATTCATTACCTTGCCTCCTCCTCACCCTCCTGTTACACCGCAGTGACGGGAGATCAGGTGAGTAGCCCTGCCCCACCAACCACTACTGTGTGAGGATGAGATCGTGAATGCAATGTGAACAGAGGGTGGAAAGAGAGAAACAAATATGCCCTGAATGAGGACTGGCACCAATGAGTGGCCCTGTGTATGCAGACAAACACAGGAAAGCACATTCAGCCAGTGAATACAACTAGGAGAGGAGGACAAAATTGTAGACAGGTGACACTGGAACTGTAGCTGTCAGCAGCAGTACCTTCCAAGGCCCACAGCTGTTTTTAACTAGCTGTGGTGTCGATTTTTGTGGAGAGAGAAAAGGGCATACATTTGCAGGGTGTCCCAGGAACAGAAAGTAATAGTTGGGTATACATTTATTTTTTAATGCTCTTTCACATCAAAAATTTTTTCCTCCATGTAATAAATCTATGCTGTAAGGAACAAGCTAAGCCAGAACCCTTTTACCTCCTCAACATGGAGGGATATTAATTTCCCCCCCCCAAATGGGCAACCTGCCAGTATTGTGGGCAGATTTAGTCACATTAAAGGAGTGCTACCAAGAGTGTCTGCAAGTTTGAATTGGTGCTCCATTCTCAGCTTGAATTCAATTTAGATTGTACTTAATAATAGCCCTGCAGCATAGGCTCTTGCACTGGCGGAGGAAGAGGAGTGCAGGGGGAGCGCACCGCTCCCGGCAGCATGAACCCCAGGGTGCCATCGCGGCTGCCCTCCAGTGGCACGCCCTGCCCTCAGGACGTGCTCCTTGCCCCCAGGACACGTGCCAGCCCCGCCCCCGCCTGCTCTCCGCCACTGGGCTCTTGACTAGCATACAAATTTTCTCTAGGAAAGTTTCAGCCACGCATTTCATAGGTGTAGGTGAAATAGAAGTTACTGGCCTGCAAGCACCATTCAAAAGCCTGGACACCACATTTTGGACCAACTGAACATACAAGTGTCCAATTCAATGTCACTTTTTTTTTTTTTTTGCCTGGGCCCACAAGCATTTTAATCAAATGTGATAAAAAGAGTGCCAAGTTTGACTTTTAAGGAAAAGGATTGGAAAGAAATACAAGTTATCAGAAAATTTGTATCAGGTTAGCTAACCTGTGGCTCTCTAGCTCTTGTTGTCTATCTAGCTCACTATTGTCTATGATCCAGTATTAGCTTTCCAGGATCTTTTTTTTTATATAATGATATTTATTAAGTTTTTGTTTAAACAATAATAAACATACATAATAACATAGTGTTTTCCAATATCCACATTTCATTCTCATCTTTGGACTTCCTCACATCTCTTGTTCCTGCATTCTAAACTCATAGATTTTGCTAGCAAATTATTAACCTATTTCAATTCATATGATGTAGTTTTCCAATATTAAATCTCAAATTTCCAAAATTTGTCTTTTCTTTCAATTGCATTTAGATTTGTATTCCTTATGACTAATTTGTTGGAGCCGAACTATTACTAATCTTACATCTTTTTTTAACATTCATACAATTTACAATATTTTTGTAGATAGTCCTTGAATTTCTTCCAATCCTCCTCCACCAATTCTTCTCCCAGGTCTCGGATTCTGCCAGTCATCTCCGCCAGTTCCATATAGTCCATCAGTTGCATCTGCCATTCTTCCAGTGTGGGCAAATCTTGAGTTTTCCAGCATTTGGCAATGAGTATCCTTGCTGCTGTTGTAGCATACATAAAAAAAGTTCGATCCTTCTTTTGCACACTCTGGCCGACAATGCCTAAAAGAAAGGCCTCTGGTTTCTTAGGGAAGGTATACTTAAATACCTTTTTCAGCTCATTGTATATCATTTCCCAGAAAGCCTTCACTCTAGGGCAAGTCCACCAGAGGTGAAAGAATGTTCCTTCAGCTTCCTCTACACTTCCAACATTTATTGTCAGACAAATGGTATATCTTTGCAAGCTTGACTGGAGTCATGTACCACCTATATATCATTTTCATAATGTTTTCTTTCAAGGCATTACATGCCGTAAATCTCAAACCTGTGGTCCATAACTTTTCCCAGTCAGCAAACATTATGTTGTACCCTATGTCCTGTGCCCATTTTATCATAGCTGATTTGACCGTTTCATCCTGTGTATTCCATTTTAGCAGCAAGTTATACATTCTTGAAAGTATCTTAGAGCTGGGTTCTAACAGTTCTGTTTCTAACTTTGATTTTTCCACCTGGAATCCTAACTTTTTATCTGACTTAAAAGCTTCTTTGATCTGAGCGTAATGTAACCAATCTCGCACTTTCCCCTTTAGTTTCTCCAAACTCTGCAACCTCCAGTTGTCTCCATCTTTTTCTATTATTTCCCAATATTTCGGCCATTTGGTCTCCATATTGAGTCTTTTTGGGGCCTTAGCCTCCATTGGTGATAGCCACCTTGGGGTCTTATTTTCCAATAAGTCTTTATATTTTGACCAGACATTGAACACTGCTTTTCTGACAACATGGTTCTTGAAAGCCTTATGTATTTTAACCTTGTCATACCACAGATATGCATGCCAACCAAAAGCATTATTAAATCCTTCCAAATCTAAAACATCAGTGTTTTCAAGAAGTAGCCAATCTTTCAACCAGCAGAAAGCTGCTGATTCATAATACAACTTTAAGTCTGGCAGGGCAAAGCCCCCTCTTTCTTTAGCATCAGTTAATATCTTAAACTTAATTCTGGGCTTTTTGCCCTGCCAGACAAATTTAGAAATATCTCTCTGCCACCTCCCAAAACACTCCATTTTATCCACTATCTGTAAAGTTTGAAACAGAAACAACATTTTTGGCAATACATTCATCTTGATAACAGCAATACGTCCTGACAAGGAAAGTTTCAATCTTGACCATACATCTAGATCCCTTTTAATTTCAGACCAACATTTTTCATAATTGTCTTTAAATAAATTCCTGTTCTTTGCTGTTATGTTTACCCCTAGGTATCTTACTTTTTTGACCACATTTAATTCTGTCTCTTTCTGAAACCTTTCTGACTCTAAAGGAGTCAAATTTTTTCCCCAAAACCTTAGTTTTTTGCTTGTTAAGTTTAAATCCCGCCACTCGACCAAACTCATGAATCAGTTGCAATACCCTTTTAGTACTAGACTCTGGCTCCTGTAAGGTCAAAACTAGGTCATCTGCAAATGCTTTCAATTTATATTGTTTCGCTCCGACCTGAATACCTTCCACCAACCGGTCTCCCCTAATCATATTCAAGAGCACTTCCAGGACCGATATAAACAGCAAAGGGGATATAGGGCAACCTTGTCGTGTTCCTTTCTCAATTCTAAACTCTTCTGTCACCACATTGTTAACTATCAATTTTGCTTTTTGCTCTGAATAGATTGCCTCTATCCCATTATGAAACCCCCGCCCCACTCCCATTCCTTCCAAATTTTTCTTCATGAACTTCCAAGAGATATTGTCAAAGGCCTTCTCCGCATCTATAAAAATTAACACAGCTTTTGTATTAATGTTTGTTTGCAAAAGTTCCAAAATGTCAATAATATTCCTTGTGTTAGCAAACAAGTGTCTACCTGGGAGAAAGCCTGCTTGGCCCTTATGAATTACTTCATTAAGGACTTTTTTGAATCTTCTTGCTAAAATGTCTGCAAATATTTTGTAATCCACGTTTAAAAGGGAGATGGGGCGGTAGTTCCTAAGTTGCGTCTTTTCAGATTCTAATTTGGGTATCAATGTGATGAAAGCTTCTTTCCACGACTCTGGTGCCTTCTTCCCCTCCATAATTTCATTGCAAACCTCCATTAATGGATGCCTCAAATAGTCTTTCAATGTCTTATAATATTTGGAGGTAAGCCCATCTGGCCCTGGAGACTTGCCCAATTGCATGTTCTGAATGGCCTCCTCAATTTCTAATTGTGTTATTTTGTAATTCAGGATTGTTCTGTTCTTGAGAGACAACTTTGGTAAACCGTTCTTCTTTAAAAATTGTTCTAACTCTGATTCATTTTGTGGCCCCTGTGTATATAGTTGTTTAAAGTATTTCTGGAAGCACTTTCTGATTTCCACCGGGTTCTGAATATTTCTTCCCTCAATTTCCAAGTTTGTTACTGTGTTCAACTTTTGCCTCTTTTTCAGCTGCCATGCTAGAAGCTTTCCACATTTATTTGCCTATTCAAAGGATCTTTGTTTCATTAACTTAATTTTCCATTCCACTTCTTGATTTATCAATTTTGAATATTGTTCTTGATGATGTTTAATTTCTCTTAAAATCTCCTTTGATTTCGGTCTCGATCTTAGCTTCTTCTCACCTTCTTTAATTTTCTCCAAAATCTTATCTTTCTTGTCATTCTATACTTTTTTCTTAATTGTATTTTGTTGTATCAGAAACCCTCTCATCACCGCCTTACTTGCATCCCAGACAGTTCTTTTTTCCACCGTAGTGTTCAGGTTTATCTCAAAATAGTCCTTCAAAACTTTTTGGGCCTTTTTGATAATATCCTGGTCTCTAAACAAATTGTCATTCATCCTCCATCTGAAGGAGCCGGTTGGAGTTAATCTCATATCCATCTTAACAGCGTTATGGTCGGAGCAGGTCTTTGGGCAGATTTCCACTTTTTTTATCTTGGGCGCCAGGTATAGGTTGTGGCCAAGTAACACTTCACCCATCATCACTTTTGTCATGGGAGCTCAGCAGGCTTCAATGAACGTGGGCTCAGATCTGGAATATGCGCACAGAAAATAATGCATTTGAGCATGTGCTTTCTTGCATGGCTGAGTAAAAACTAGCCCCCCCCTCAAAAGAGATTTGCTGGTGAAGTTGCATATCTGGATATGAATGCACACTGCAATACTCATCAAGTTCCTACTGACTTCAAGAGATGTATCTGACGTAGAACTGATACATCTGTATCACAAACAAAGCATAACTAGACTTGGATCAAGGCCAGTATTTACATTTTGGCTCATATTGTCTGAGAAAGTATAATCCATGCTTCACTTACCTCCTGACTGGATTAATGTCCTTTATGTGAAGCTGCCTTTGAAGAGAGTCCAGAAGCGTCAACTGGTCCAAAATGTGGTGGCCAGACTTCTGTCTGTTCTTTTTTTTAATATCAGCTCTGTTGGCTTCCTGGTTTAATCCAAAGTGCTGGTTCTACCATTTAAATACTTAAATGGCTTAGGATAAGAATGTAAGAAAAGCCCCCCAAAAGCACCTGAGCACAATAGTGCTCCCTTCGCTTAAAATTCCCAGAAACTGTTATGTAAAAGGCATACTGTCTCTGGCAGTAGAGGTACAACATAGTCACCTAAAGCCTTATCCAAAATGAATTTGTCTAATCTTTTCTAAAGCCATCCGAACTGGTGGCCATCATTGCATCTTGTGGCAGTGAATTAAACTCTTCATGAAGAGGTATTTTCTTTCGTCCATTGTGAATCTCCCAACATTTAGATTTATTGGATGGCTTCAAATGAGAAAAGGAGAAAAAGAAAAAAAAAACTTCTCCATATGCACTTTCTCCACCCCATGTATAATTTATCAGATTACCTTAGGGACCCCTCGCTCCCAAACGAACCAGTCCTGGGATGAAATCATTGTGGGATGCCTTGTTCTCAGTGCAAGATGTGATGGTCCTGGAACTCTGGAATGCATTCCCAGTTCAGGTGCATCAGGATTAAGGCTTCCTCTTTGTACATCTTTAAGATACCAAGGACACCTTTATTTTGATGGGCTTTTAATGTGCAGTTCATAGTTTCATTGCTCCCTCTTTTGATGTGTAAGATCCTATGCCTTTCCTTGGCTATATGGTCAATTTTTAGAAATTGCTGTTTGTTATACTTGAAGTGTTATGATTATATTTCATGGCTTAACAATTATGCTGCTCTGGGGCATTTAACTGATAGATATACTCAGTTTATACTAAAGGGAATTTTTAATGTAACTCATCTGTGCTGCTTTGTGTTACTGGATTTTGTTTTGGTAGTTTTTTATATCATAAATTTTTAGGGTGCTGTAAACCACGTGTCAATTTTTCTTTGAAATGTGCAGTGTATATATTACTTAAATGAATGAATGAATTTCATTTAATATTACAATAATAGATCCTTAAAGACAGCATTATACATTGACAAACACATTAAACTAGAGTTTCTTGAACTTTTTCGTTCTTAGCACTATCATGAAAGCCTTGTCTCTTTCGCCTTTCTCAGAAGCATTGAGCATAAGCATCATGGTAGATCTTGTATACTTTTTATTTCACTGCTTTGCTGCTAATGTATGGTTTGAATTGGGAAGATGTAACCCTGTGTTAACATTTGTTAATCCATCTGGACAGGATTATTTTCACATGACTTTAAAGCTGCTTGGAAGAGGATCACTAGTATCCTTGTCTAGGCTGTCAACAATATCTTACACCCATGTTTCAGAGACTCTAAAAAATCAGTACCTAATTTAGAGCAGGCAGAATGAAATAGACTTCATCTGCAACAGCAACTAGGTCTTGCATCCAAGTAGCTAACTCTAGTTAGTGAGTGGCAGAAACCTGCTAAGTGACAAGAAATGCACAATTACAAGGTAAGTGCTTTAAGTGGGGTATCAAACATCACTCCATGGTGCAGGACATGCAAAGAGGGGGGCACATGTAGCACACCCATTTTGCATGCAGAAGGACCCAAGTTCAATCCCTGTTATTGCCAGGTAAGGTAGGGAAAGAGCTTGCTCAAGATCCTGGAGATTTATTGCTTTATTCCATATAGAGCCAGAGCAGCAAACGTGGTGCCCTCCAAATGTTTCTGGACTAGAGTTCCCATCATCCCAGACCATGGACCAGATTGGTTGATGCTGATGGGAATTATAATGAAACGCTCCACAAAGGCTACCCTTGGTATAGACAGCACCAAGTAGACAGCTACATGGATTAATGGTCTGGCATGTATCTGGAGTGGCAGGGGTTTCGGGAGAGGAGCCTCTGACTATGAATATAGGTGATCCTGATCCTGTGATGGACTATCAAAGGAATGCAGCTTGGACATCAGACCAAACTGCTGAAAAGCCCCATAGAGGCCACTTGTACCTCCTGTAACAAAGCTCATTCTAATGTAACCTTGCAAACTGTAAACTTGCTCCTTTTGGATGTTCCCCATTGAGAACAGTTTGAACTTTAACTCATGAGAAGTTCCTCCATGGCACCTATGTCTTTCCTAGACTGAGTTCTACTTTTTTCGCTCTAGTTCCTCAAGCACTGCTTCGGCACTTCTACCATATCATCTGATGAAAAACAACTAGAGTTGGGTTTCATGTGAGCATTGGTGACACCTCATTCCTGATCTCCTTAGATGACCTCACTCAGTAGCTTCATAGGAGATAGTAGCAACAGGGGGACAAAATGGAACCCTGTGGGATCCCACAGCATAAATGTCTTGGGGCCAGTTGAAAGTCTTCCCTTGACCTTTTGGAACTAACCATTAAGGATTGCAGGGGGGAAAGAATCACACTTATGCTATTTCCCCAATCCAGACTCTCACCCAGCCTAGATCCAGTCCCCTTTGCATGATCTCACCTTTCTCATGTGGTTCCTCCCTTCCCATGTTTTGAGAGGTGGGCAATACTGTTTGTGTCATGGGGAAGCAGCTCCACCGATACTGCTGTTGTAAGAATTGTTAGTTTGTGATGATGATGGGTGAAGTGTTACTTGGCCACAACCTATACCTTTGACCAAAGCTCTGTGCTAACTGATTCCAGGCTTTTGTGACTCTTCTATAGATACATAAGTAATATTGCTCCATGAAATCCTAGAAGTACTTCATTTTCTCCATGATTTATCACCTCACCATCCCAGACACTTGTTGGAGTGGAATGATCTGTTCTATATTAAGAGGGAAAGAGAGATATATTGTTTTAATTGTCAATAGAAGGAGTTTGGATTCCCATTTGTACTAGAGACACGATAATACATCACTGTCATATTATTTCTTAAAAGTGCTTTAAAATCACTTGGATAGCTTTATAACTGCTTAGTGTGTTGTAATGGGAGATTGCATGGGAGCGCAGGGAACCTACATTACTGGATGATGTTACAGCTTCTGGGCATAAATGCATGAGTATGGTTTGGTTTATGGAAATTCCTTTGAAATTAAACAACTGATTAGTAGATCTTAGGAACAGATGCACCTAGTTACATTAGCTCTGATGGGCTAGTGTAATTTTGAATTTTAATTAAAAAACCAGATATTGGGAAGAACTTAGGCTAGATAGAGCACTCCAAAATGTTACCTTGATGAGGTTCACTTGCTTAGTTTTGCATTTATACTTGCGATACATTCAGGGCCAGTCCTACCATTAGGTTGAATGAGGCAATCACCCACCCTCTGGATTTGGTATGGCAGACGCCCAAAAGGAACCTCTAGCATTGTGTGTACCTGCCTTGTAGCCCGTTCTAATCTGACTGATACATGCTAATCTTTTACAAGTCTGGGGGAAATAGATGAGTTTATGGGCCAAATCAGATGTGGATATCAGAGAATTCATGATCAACCTTCATTTCTCTCTATATAGGTATTTAGGTTAATGCTCCCCCCCTTTCCTGTTTTTCTGATGAAAATCATCTCACCTCTGAAAGTGCTGCTTGCACCACTGGAGAAAACAGGAAAGTATGTTGGTGCCTCTCCCAGCACAACAGTCCCAAGCAGATGAGCTGTACAAATCTACACCAGGATCAGAATAGAACCAAACTAGCCAGACAACAGGAGAGGGAGAAAGACAATGGCTTGTTGTAGCATATGTGTTCATGCTACAAACAATCACAGCTCTGTAGGCATGATGAGTGTGCGCAGAGAAGCTTACCTTCAGAATTTCAGACACCGAGTTAAGGCCAGTTTGGAAATTTGGCTCTGTCTGTTAACATTCCAACATGTTTTTCAAATCATGGAGCCATTTTTATATATTTATGTATTAAAAAAAAAAACCCTTTATCCAGCTTTGAATTCCCAAAATCTCAGCAGCTTCTTTGTGGTTTCTGATTGGAAGAGTTTTTTTTACAGAAAAAAAATTAGAATCTTTATCGCAGAGGCAAAAATGAAACATTTTCAGAAGAGTGTCAAACTTAACTTCAGGAATTCATGAATGAAATCCCTTGTGAACATTTTGGGTGACAGCATCAACATCTCTGAACATCTGTCAGTCTGAAAAATGACAGCAAAGGCAATATTAAATTTTTAAAAAGGAAATTCTTTCTTTAGATTATCTAAATTGCTATCCTGGGGTATTTGCTTGACACTTGGCTCATAAAAGGTAAAGCACCATTTGGAACTAATTTTGCAGAAGAGTTCAGGGGAAAATGGTACATTTTGAAGAATTGCATAGCATGAGGCTGACCATTAAGAAGCAGGGAGAAACAAAGGGAGACAAGATAAGTTGAATATGACAACACATTCCATGTGGTCCTGACTGCTGCTTGGAATTTGCACGGATTTTTACATTTATTACTCATATTGCAGTGTGGAGCTGTCTGCATTATTCTTTAATGGTCAGATGTTGATACTTCCAAATAATGACCTTGCTCATTATTTGGGGAAGTTGGCATAACTGATGGTAGTTCTCTACCATGCATGCAAGTAGTCTTTCAAACTTTTCTGACTCAAGACCCCCACCTTTAACGCCAGATTGCAATATGAGACCCTTTCATCTTTCTATCTTCTCCCTCTTTCCTCTACAATCTTCTATTTTTATCCTTAGAATTTCATTCAAATGTCTTTAACAACTACAAACTCTGGTATAATCCACCATAGATCAGGGAAGAAACCAGCGGAAGGTCACAATCCATCAGTTTGAGACAAAGGTTTACGGAAGGGAAGGGAACCTACTTATTGTATTTCTGCCACTATCTCTGACCATTGGTCATGCTGGCTGGGGCTGAAGGGGGCTGGGGTCCAACACCACCCAGGCCACTTTTGCCATCCCTGGCTTACTATAATAGGTCAAAGGGTTGTTGGTGTTTGTTTGAAAAGCGTGCACACTCTGCTTTCAAGGCTGAACTGGTGATTTAGAGCAGTGTTTCCCAATGTTTTGCCAACCATGGCCCCCTTCCGATCTTGTTTCCTTCCTGTGCCCCCCCCCCGGGTGTAGCCAAGGAGGGGCAGGGGGGCAGCTGCCACCCATAAGTAAAAATCAGTAAAAATCAATACATATTTGAGGTTCTGCCCCCCCTAAAAAAGGCCTGCCTCCTAACAAAAATCCTGGCTAAGCCCATGCCTCTCCATTCTACTAGTAGAAAGGTAGCTATTTAAATGTTTTGTATGTAAATAGAACAGATTTTATTTATAATGTTTATAATTTAAGCACGGCTCCCCGTGCTTTGGGCACCCTCCAGAGCGCTCCCTGTGCTTCGGGTGAGTGTCTGCAAGCCTTGCGTGCCTGGCGGGAGCCTGCAGCCTGAAGCACGTGGAGCCCTCCGGAGGGTGCCCCGAGCTTCGGGCAGGTGTGTGCAAGGCTTGGGGCGGCAGCCGCGGCTGGGGTGGGGAATAATTTTTTTTTATTCATTCCCCCCCCCAAAAAAACGCAAGCTCCGGGGGCAGCTGGGAGGCGCAGCGCGTCTTCCCGCTGTCCCCGGACCTGGTCTGCAGGCGGGCGGCGGGGAGAAGAGCGCTTCTCCCTGCTGCCGGCCCCACAAGCGCCTGGGGGGGAAATAAATTTTTTTTCCTTTATTTCCCCCCCAAAAAACTTGGTGCGTCCTATGGGCCGGTGTGTCCTATGGGGCGAAAAATACGGTAATCATTTCCAATCAAAACAATTATTCGAAATGGCATTTTACCCCCACCAACTTCTTCTAAAATGCTCCACACAAGCGTACATGTGAACAAAAACGTAAAAAAATGACATGTGGCCATAGCTCAAAAACTTGACCTGATTGAGCAAAACCAATGTGATTTTTGGATTCAGCGCATCAGATTCGTCCTAAATCAACTGAAAAAAATGCAGACAACAAATTTGTTGTTGACCAGTGTTATGTGTCATTTTTCTTTTCTTTTTTTCATTGTTGCGCTCTGCTGTGAGCAGTGGCAATAAACTTAATAATAAATAAGCAAATTAGTTACCTTCACTGTTGCAAGTCTGTCGTCCATTTCACCTATCATATGCCTCTTGGAAAGTGCTGTACTGTCACTGAAACTAGAGGCAAAGAGGTTGATCATGCAAAGAGCTCTGCTAGGTCAGGCTGAAGACCCATCTAGTCCAGCATTGTTTTGCAGTTGCCAACGATATGCCTATGGGAAGTCTGATAGGGAACCAGATGCCTTAGGGAAGATTAAAAATGCAATTGAGACATATCTGAGTTGGGCAGAAAACCACCAGGGCATGCCTGTACAAGGTTTATTGTGCAGCTGCAATGTTGTCCTCTATCTTCATTTATTCTTAAAATGTGTTAATTGCTTTTCCAAACAACTTGCTGCTGAAGATGGCTCACAATTTTAAGAAAAGGTAAATTCAAAAATACAGATGAATATAATGCTACATTTATAACTGCTAAGGGCAGTAAAAGATCATGTATCCCAAATGCCAAATAATAAAAATGTTTTTACCAGATGTCTGAAAGAATTAGGCAGGCCCCATTTATGGAGGGCGTTTCAACACTGAAGTGTCATAACAGTGAAAATTCAGTACTGAGTCCTGCCTAGACTGCGGCCTCACAGAAAGATGGAACTTAGGGAAGCCTTCTCTTTCATATCGTGTACTTTGTAGATCAGCCAGTACTCAGGTGTTTTCCCTCAAAGCCGCCACACCGAAAAGGGAGAGGTGGGGTCCTTGCTTGCTGGTGGGGAGCTTTGACAGGGAGCTGCTGGGAGAGGCTCCAGCTTCCCCGTTGAAACCGTTCCCACCCACCTCTTCGGGGCTCTCCTCCCGCGCTCCTGCCATGCACAGGAGGCTTGGGAGGCAAGCTGCACGCCCAGGCATGCAGGGAAAGGAGAGGCCGCCGGCAATGCCGCACAGCTTCCCCACTTGCTGGGGCGTCCGTGAGAGGGCGGCGCTGTGGCACAGAGCACCACTAAGCTCTATGGGAAAGACAGCTCTGGTTGGGTCCATCCACGTTTTGCATCACTATATTTTGGCCTCTCTCGTTTATGCATTTCTTTTTAATATCTTTAAGTCACAAGCAATAATACTAGAGTTCCAAAGCTAGACATGATGCAGTTTCCCCTGAACTGTAGGCCTTATGTTTGACTTCTCCCCCATGTAAACAAATTCCTCTCTGTATGAAGAACAGTGTGTTTGGCAGGGGGCTACCACCTCCCTGACATGTAAAGCTTTCTATGTCAGTTCCTCCCTCCTCTGCATCCTCTTTGGGTGGGTGTTTAAAGATGGGATTCTGGCACCTACAATCTGAAGTGAAATGGTTCAAGAAAAACTCTTCTGTGTGATTCTACTGTATGTGTAGATCAGCTGGGGGGAAAAGAGAATGGAAATGATAGCTTCTTTAGGCATAGTAAGGAAAACCTGAAACTCATTTTCTATAATCAGTGAATGATAATAGGTATGAATGATTGCTGCAACACCAAGAAAATATTAGCTATCATATTTTGATAACCTGGGTGAGTCAAACTGTTGGGATCTTTTTCTGATAAGCGGCCTGGCTGACTACAACCCCCACTGTTTTAGGGCTTACTTATTCACAGGAATTTCAAAGTGAAATAAAGAAAGGGTAGCTTCTCTTTTCGAGAGATCTTAAAATATGCTTTGAGTCTCCCCAAAGCAAACATTTTAAAAGCAAAATTATGGAACCTCTTTTGGAAAAATTATATCAATCTATTTCTTTTTCCATGTGATTTCATAGAGCCAGAGCCCCTCTTGGGGTGCCGAAGCAAACCTGACCACATTTTTCCAGGCTGACATCATCTGTTTCACTCACACTTTCACATCCTGCATTAAACCTCCTGCATGCACATCAACAAGTCAGGATTGTAAAAGGAGTGTAACTGGGGAACTGTTTTGGGGTGATATTTGATAGGAGCAATTGTGCGCACTGCTGTTTTAGAGTAACTGTGGCTATAGTCTACTATGTCAACAAAAGTCACTTTTGCCATATGGAAACCTAATTATGTCAGGATGATCTGTTCCAAAACACTTTGGAGAAATTCAAGTCATTTAAACAAAAAGTAAATCAGTTCTTTTCTTTTTTTTTTTAAAAAAAAGCATTTGAGAATCAACCTTCCTTAAATAACAGTGTTCATATTTCAGAGTTAGAACTTACAGTTAACAGATTTGAGAATAATAAAAAGGACTTTTTAGTTATTTTTAGGTGGTTGAGAATTTATTAGGTGAGAAGAAAACATAGATATTTCCCCACAGTCCTTCAGTATAAGTTTAATCTTACTTTCATGTAAGGCACTGAGTAAAATTCTGGCTCTATGGATATAAATGGCAAAATGCTCCTTGCCTCCCCACTTCAGTGTCAATAGTATTTTTAATAATAAACAACAACTGTCCCACAAAGACCCACACATTAAAGCACATTCAAAGCATATAACCTCCCCTGAGGGAATGTAGTTTACCCCTCACAGAGAGACAGTTGCCAGCTGCCTTTACAAACTACAGTCCCCAGGATTCTTTGGGGGAAGCCATGTGCAATGAATGTGCTTTAAATGTATGGTGTTAATGTGACTGATGGTATTTTGGTCTCCTGCACATGTTTGGCCCCATTAATGGGAATTCCTTTTGTGTGAGCCCCATTGAGGTACAGTAAAACTGCATACGGACAGTTCCCATGCATTTCAATAGGGCCCTTGCCCAGCAGAAGTCCTGCATCACACTTAAATATAGTGCTGTAGAATATTCTTGCAATGACAATTTTAACGGGAAGAGCCCAATATGGGATGTTCACTCACAATCCCTTAAGCATCAACCAGAAATGTTAAGGAAGTCCTAGGCATTCCAGAGCATGCTCAGTTCACTTGGGTCATTGGCCAGGCCTCTGGTCCTCATTGTAGGACTCTATCCTACAAGATGTATGACACAATCCAGTGGTTATACAAAACAGGGAAAGTTGGAATGTAGGAAGCTGCCTTATACTGAGGCTGACTATTGAATCCCGTAGCTCAGTGACTGACAGATGCTCTCCAAATTCTCTGAAGATGCCATGGACTGAACCTGGGGCCTTCTCTGTGTAAAGCTCTAACCCTGAGCTCCTGCCCCCCCAACTACTGCACTCTGCCCCCAAGAAACAGAAAGGTGGATAGTGATAAATACAAGCTACTGTCCAAGGAAGCCTGGCCATAACAGATCTCACTGAGGAACTGTATGGCCAGAGGCCATCAATACTTGCATAGAAGAGGTGTCAGCAGTTGTCATTTGTTATACAATAGAAATTCTGCTGAAATTCTCTCTTCAATGCGACTATTAAAGGTGCAGGAGCCTTGGTAGTATTCAGTTATAGTCCTATTCAAATAAGACCTATTGAAGTAGACCTACGTGACTAAATTAGGTTCATTATTTACATTGTGTCTACTCTGAGTAGGATGTAGTTGTATACAACTCGCTGTCATGTTTGGCATTTGAGAAGCTTCCAGATAAGCTTTCAAATCACCCCAGGGGATTCCTGGATCAGAGCTTGAAACCACTTTGCACTATGTGATTTAGGTAAAGTTAAAGGGACCCCTGACCATTAGGTCTAATCTTGACCGACTCTGGGGTTGTGGTGCTCATCTCGCTTTATTGGCCGAGGGAGCTGGCGTTTGTCTGCAGACAGCTTCCGGATCATGTGGCCAGCATAACTAAGCTGCTTCTGGCGAACCAGAGCAGCGCATGGAAATGCTGTTTACCTTTCCGCCGGAGCAGTACCTGTTTATCTACTTGCACTTTGACGTGCTTTCGAACTGCTAGGTTGGCAGGAACAGGGACCGAACAACGGGAGCTCACCCCGTCGCGGGGATTCGAACTGCCAACCTTCTGATCGGCAAGTCCTAGGCTCTGTGGTTTAACCCACAGAGCCACCCGCGTATGTATGTGATTTACATACATTTAAAAACACCGGTTCTGGTATTTGACCTGCATCCCAAACAGGAGGCAAAAGGGAAAGTAAGAGGAAGGAAAGGAAGTGTCTTGCCAGTGCACCCCCTTCTGCATCAGTTACGTCCCAATGATATGTTGCTGTCTTTCTGCTCCTTCTGCACAATGGTTGCTCCAAGCAGTGAGTCACTTCTGTGGTTTGGCAGTTGCTTTCTGGTTTGTCTGTAGGCTGCCATCTGGAGAGTTTGGCGGTGACATAGTGGCTTGAGCATGTGCTTTTTGCGTTGTGGCTCCAGTTCTCTGGAATTCTCTTCCCTTCGAAGTGAAGCACGCTCCAGCATTGTCATGTTTATGTCGTCCGTTAAAAACTTTTCTTTTCTCTCCAATTAGCCTATTTTATTTCTGCGGTTTTTCATTCGTGTTGGTGTGTATGTCTTAATACTGTTTTATGATCTGGATTATCTTTCATGTTCTGTTTTCGTTCTCCACTCAGGTATTCTCTGAATATAGAGCTACTTGTAAATTCAGAAACAAACAAACAAAATTTGTGGGGAGAAGGAGGGGACCCCAACATTGTAAATTTGCCAGTAAAAAAAACCTAACTCAGTTTATATACCATTATGAGTTTGGGGAAGAAGGTTCTGTACAGAGACCCTTCTAATCCCTGGCTTAGCAAGTGTTAACATCTAATCGAGGCTTCTAATTCTTGGAATAGCCAGGTTATCCTCTTGGTGAGGTGTAGGGAAAACAAAGGGAGTGGCTTTGTGGGAGCCGGCAAATGGGTGGGACAGATAGTGAAAAGGACAAAAGCCAAAGCTGAGAGCTGAGATTTTTTTTTTAGGCAAGCTGGGGGGAGAGCCAGAGCAACGTTTGAGAGCAGTGTTGGATTTCTGTTTGAATTCAAGGCTGCAGCTATGGGAGAAACAAGACTCTCTTGGGGTGTTGATGCTGTGAGCCCCTCCATCGTAGGCTCAGGTTGTATATATGTGTAAAGAACTATATATCATAAAGACACCACAGTCTCTGCTGTGCTACATTCCCAAAGGAAACATATATGCTTAGAATCCCTGGAATATTGCACCATTTGGAGATTGGAGTGGCGGGCATTAGCTAGTGTAACAGCACCCTCTCTGTTCCCAAAACTATTGCATCACTTCAAGTGGTCCTTTGGGCTTGGATGCTATATCAGCTGTGATTCCTTTGCCAGTAGCTGAGGTTATGTGAAGCCCATTCAATCCCATGTTGTTTGGCTTCCTTTCCCTACTGCCCCCCCCCCCAGTGTTTTGTGATGCTTCCAAGAAATTATTTGGGACTAGTTTTTTTACCCCTTTTTTTCTTTTCACAAGCAATCTATGTCTGGACATGGAGCTGGAAGCTTTTGCAGACATCATTTGAGCTTCTCAGCGCTTGGCTTATACAAAATATTGCATTTTATAACCAGATCCAGAACAGAAGCAGATACTCCATAAATCACTTTAATAGCCAAGCTGCACATTTTAACTATTTATTTTTAGTCTTGCTTGCTCTGGGATGAGAAAACTTTGAATGTGTATGGCACTGTCACACCTATGTATCCTGCCAAGCGGATCCCCTCCCCTTGTTCTTAAAAGTTGATGTCATACAAAAACTGGCCATTTTTAGCAGTAGGGCTGAGAAAGTGTATTCATCTCCAGCCCTCTTAAAATTCCAATCATCTACGAGTTTTATACATCCTGTAAGTGTAGACGGAGGCTGAGAAGAGGGGCACTTTCACCCGATCCAACACCCCTTCAAGCCCAGCACATATGGGGTTTGGGTTGAAGCCCAAATATCCCTCTTCCCCCTACCCCCAGAGGGGTGTATAAAAGACTGCATAGCAAGTCTGGGTAAAAAAGAGGTCAGTCAGGGCCCCTGCGCCTTTTGATACGTGGACGAGGGAATTTTCGTAGGTGTAGCTTGTCATGCAAGCTAAACTGTCTAAAATTCCCTCTTCTGCACAACTATTAAAGGTGCGGGAATCCAATACTTTCTTTTTCTATCCACCTGCAATAGGGGTTATGAAAGATCTAGATGCATGTGAGTGGAAGTCTTTCCACAGCCCTCTGGGATCTGTATGTTCACACAATTACAATCAGTGTAATAAAACTAGGAATATTAAAAAAAAAAAATCCTATTGATTAACTGGAAGCAGGCACACCCTGGGAATATTTATCGAGAGGCATGTCCAAATATTAATAAGCATCCTAAATCATCATGTAATGTATAATTTTCTTTCTGTTTGCATTACAGATAATGCCGGTGAGGAGAATCCCATGCAAAGCCAATGCACCACCTGGATCCTTTTTTGCACGGGACAATACAGCAAATTTCTTATCCTGGTGCAGAGATGTGGGAGTAGACGATACTTGTCTATTTGAATCTGAAGGTTTGGGTATGTGTCAACTCCTGCACATCACAATTTCCAGTGTACTTATATCGGAGCGTCAGTCATGTCCCTAGTGATTATCACTGGGGGCAGAATCAAATCAAGGTGTCTTTGAAATCATGACGCACCATTGAGTCACTTTTTTAAACAGAATGTTCTAGGCCACAGCTGCTTATTTGTTTTAAAATACTGCATTCAAAATATTACAGATACTGCCTTCTATTAAATGTGGTATTACTTTGAGTGGTGATGAAAATGAAGGATGTTTTGTGGAATTTCAAGAGAAAACCTGTTCTAGTTTAATTTTGACCACAGTCAGTTAATTCTGCTCTGCAATATTATGGACGGTTACCTTGTGACAGTCAGTTTCACCGCACACAATGGAACTTCTGTCCTGAATGCATACAGAACACCCTGTGCCATACTGATGGCTGCTGCAGGTCACGGATATTTTGATGTCAATAGTCACTAATCAGGATATTAGGAAGCAAGCATAACTCCACACTATAACTGAATGAAGGGCCTTAGGCAATGCTTAGGCTGCTCAAAACCTCCTGGCATGCTAGCAGAGAGCTCCACCTGTGGCAATGCACAGCGAACGACAGCAGGGCATGTTGGGTGTGGGAATGGATGAACCACATCAATTGCCCCTTTGTTCCCTGACAAAATGGCACAACTTCATTTCAGCCCTGGGGCTGGTGTAGTTAATTCCCTCCCGCTACTGTGAGTTGGTAGGAAAGAAGAGAGGAACTGAGCGCCCAAACCTCCTGCCCTATCCTCAGTGAATCTGCACAGTGGGTGTGACAGCTGGGCCATAGGCAGATCTCTTTTCCTCTTTGACTTTGTTAGTAGATGTCAGGGGCTGGACTGAGGAGGAATGGTGGGGGCTGCCCCCTTTCTCTTGAACCTTCCTGAGAACAGTAGGACAGTATAGATTTAGAACAGTGGTTTGCAAAAGGGCATAGTTCAGAGGCTGCAGAGGGGAGAAACTGGGAAATATTGGAAGAGGAACAGCAGGAAGAAGAAACACCAGGGGAGAAACAGCTGACAGACTTAGTGTCTTTGGAAAGCATTCCTGAGCCCCCCTCTCCCAGCACCAGGCGAGCATTGAGGGTAGTCAAACAGAAGGCTCAGAGGCAGAAAGCTCAGATTAGCTGACGCAGGGGTGACGTAGAATAGGAGAGATGTAGTGGGGTGGGACTTTACTTGGAGCAAAACCATTATCTCGGGGATACTGCATTAGTTCATCTCTCACTGTAAATATTGAATAAATTGGTAAGAACTTTTATTATCTATCTGCTTACTGGCTGCCACCGTGGGAGGGATCAGATTCCCAGAAGCTTGACAGTAGCTACTGTAGAACTGGGAAGATGTCTAATTCTGCAGGACTGGACCTTAGTTGGATCACACATAAAGTTTCACTTGTATATTCAAAATCGGCATTTTATGAATGAATGAAGGAATAACTAAATGCTGAAACAACATCTAAATAATATTGGAACTATGCATTCCACTATGCATAGTTCTTGGTCTTTTAGTTGCTGGCTCTTGAAAAAGGAATTCTATCTACATAGTTCAATTAAGCATGCTTATTGGATCATTATTATTGGCATCATTATGATATCCTCCAAATATTTCTGTATACTTAGCATGTGACTTTGTCAGCTAATTGTATGATTACTGTTCTCTTATTATGCATATAAAAATAAATACACTCTGGAGTGCAAGAGAAATGTGAAAGTGGATGTTACTGCATCATACCAGACCCAGTCGATATACATTTCAACAACAGCCAGAATTCTGTATGCCCAAGCATGGGAAAAATGATGAAGCAAGTAGATTGGTTCTCAGTCCCCCCCCTCCCCCATTTTTCAGGAAAATCTGAAAACAATGGAATATTATTAAATTTACAGTGATGTTAAATGGCGAAGAAAGACTAGTAGATGGGATTATTAACCCAAACTGGCAATAGGGAATTTGGAGTGTTGGGAAGTGGTGTGGAGTATATGTTGATGTAGAGGATTAGTAAAAGAATAGTAATAGTATCCTGCTGTTAGGATGTGAATAAGGATAAATATTGGAAGCAGGCGAAAGCCATAGAGAAAGAGACAGGCTTGATTTCTGCAGGAATCCGAGGTCGTGGCTATGGGAGAAGCAAGATCCTCTAGGGGTGTTAATGCTGTGAGCCCCTCCATCTTAGGCTCAAATTGAATATATGTGGAAATAAACCCTGTATCATAAAGACATCACAATCTCTGCTGCCCCTCATTATGAGGAAACCAAACCCTGGGGTAAGCTCCTGGAACCTCTGGAATCTTGCACTGCTTGAAGATTGTGGTAGCATGCAACAATATTTTCCTGTGGAGGAAAAAAAGAAGAATTAATAACTCCAGTAAGCTAATTCTTATTTTAATTTCATACTTAGGCCAAAAACAAGTCCCAAGTGAACTAATAATTAAGCACAACACCAAAATTACTACAGCTCTGTAATAACTGCAATTTATTGCTTTGCACTGTGCACTTGAAACTGTTTAAATGAAAGAGGGATGGTATTACTGCTGGACTGGATCCAAAGTTGCCTTGCGTGAGTGAGTGGAAAGGCACCTTTACTCACACAAAGCTTTGCTGACTTCACTCTCCATCCCATCCCACACAGCTGTCCAACGCTGTTTGGGAAGGTTCTCCCAACGGTCAAGCGGAGACTTTGGTGGTGTTTCCAAAGGTCCGCAGTGGGGAGGAGAAAGGGGCAGGAAAGCCATATTGCATGAGTGGAACTCTGCTCATACTTACCCAGACCCACCCCTTTATTTTCCCCAATAGCATTCATGATCAATTTGCCTACATGAAAATTGTACCATACTACTTAAACAACTCTAATTCCAACCAAGACCCTGGATTCATCAGCTGAGGCCCTTCTGCGTGTGCCTCTTTTGAGGGAAGGGTGGAGGGTGGTGATATGAGAATGGGCCTTTTCAGTAGTGGCTCTCCTCTTGTGGAAAGCTCTGCCCAGGAATGTGTCATCACTATCAACTTTTAGGCAATAGGCAAAAAGGTTTCTTTTTATCTGGGCTTTCATCCTTTAATTTGGATGAATTTCATCCTTTTGAACTGTGGGATGTGTATCAATGTGTTATTTATTTTGTGCTGGTTTTATAATGTTCTTGATCTTTGTACTGTTTTGCCAATAATTTTGAGTCACTTTTGGGGGAAAACAACCAGTAACTGCAAATAATAATAGCATGTGTGTAGAGTTTTACCTATAACTCTTTGCTACACTCGGCAATTGTTTTATTTTGAAGTCATGTGGTTGTTTCCACAAAATGTAATCCTTCTTCCCAAACAATTACTGCTTTTGTTGTTGTTGCTGCTGCTGTTAATATAAATATTTTATCATTTTTTAATACCAAAGTGCCTTACAGGATAAAAACTGAAATAGCAATCAAGTTCCAAATCAAATATAAGAATAGGACATAAAATGCTCATCCAAATAAGAAATAAATTCTAGCCACTCTACTTTTAGTCGCCAAGAAATAAAGGTGAAGGATTAAATAGTAAGATACAGAAGCTTGGAAAATGACTTTCCAGATTATACACTGACCTTTTTGCTGGCTGAGTCATCCAGTGAACTGAAGCAGTTTATGAGATGGACAAATTATTTTTATCTTGACCACCTCTGCCTTCAAGAAGCAACAATTTCAGCAAAGTCATAATCTTAATAATATAATTTTTCCTCCTTTCATGCTTATGACAAATCTCTTTTGATACAAAATTTAGGACAACCTTTTGCCTCAAGATTGCCTTTCAGCCGGAGATGAAGAGAATCAATTGTTGGGTTGGACTTGGAATCAATTAAAAAGTGAAAAGCTGTTGTGATGGAAGACAAGTCTGCTGGAGCACTAAATGAACTCACTGTGCTATCATCAAGAGGCTTCTGTTTTCCACTGCTCAAAAGGTTTTTCAGTGTGTGCAGCTCTTATCTGGATTGCAACTGATCTGTTTGCCTTCCTTTTCAACATTCTTTTCCTTGCATTTTTAATATGTGAGAAGATTGTGCTATCCTCATTCTGTCCTTGGCTTCTAATATTACTTATCATCATCATTACGTGATAATTATTAATGTATTTTATTACATATATTCCAGGCATTTATATACTGCCCAAGTAAACATGTCCTCCACTCAAAAATCAAAATCAGTCAAATATGTACAGCTAATTAACAGCTAAAAATGCTCATTTTTTAGTTTTTTGGGTGTTGGCATGAGGCATTATGACTAGACCACTCCAGCAAAACAGTGTTAATGTGATGATATCCTTTTTAATATGAATGGCAGATCCAAGCCACTGTTCCCAGTGACTATCCTTTGTGAAATATGTGTCGAGAAGTCTTCCAGTTGGACGGCCTCTTGCTCTGCTCCGGTCAAAGTCATTACGATGAAGTTAGCACAGCTACTTGCACAAGTAACGACTCACACAAGTTTTTTTGAGAAAAAGAAATATTACTGCTTTGGGGGCTGGGTGTGTGTGTGTGAATGAGGGGACAGTTTTTTCTCAACCGACTACTTGCACTGGTGTTGCACAGCTACATGTTTAGAGAGCTTGTGCCACACACATCTGTGCATTGCCAGGGCTTTCCCACTACCACACAACTCTGGAAATCCACCTCAGTTACAAAGTTGGCCTACTTGAACCTCTGCCCCGTCCCCCAACCAAGCTTCAGGGCCGTAGAGTGTAATCCCATAGAATAACAGCTACCTAGGGTGGTGCTGTGGGTTAAACCACAGAGCCTAGGACTTGCCGATCAGAAGGTTGGCGGTTCGAATCCCCATGACGGGGTGAGCTCCCGTTGCTCGGTCCCTGCTCCTGCCAACCTAGCAGTTCGAAAGCACATCAAAGTGCAGGTAGATAAATAGGTACCTCTCTGGCGGGAAGGTAAATGGTGTTTCCATGCGCTGCTCTGGTTCGCCGGAAGCGGCTTATTCATGCTGGCCACGTGACCCGGAAGCTGTACGCCGGTTACCTCAGCCAATAAAGCAAGATGAGCACCACAACCCCAGAGTCGGCCACGACTGGACCTAATGGTCAGGGGCCCCTTTACCTTTAGAAAACGTGATCCTCGGGACTGAATCTCATGGATAAGTTATCTTCTTACGGCTATGTACTGGATTATTTTCCAGCCTGCAAGCTGCCAGCAAGGCACCCCTTTCTTTGTGTAAAATATTTTTTTAAAAAACCCTGTCAGCACATGATTTCATTTATCAATTGCCATTTGCTCCGACTGAGCACTAAAGAGTGGTTTTCCCAGTGGGAAAGCGGCAGGACAAGAGGAAGCATGAATAATCCAAATGGCAGGATGGAACCTATAGTCAATCTCTCATAACCTTGCTGGGTCTTTCACACAGCAAAAAATGAGGTAGAACGTGTTTCAACACACAACATTATGAAATCCTTTACTTGCCTAGCAAGTCAGGGCAAGGGTGTGATGGGAAACTAACTGGAATTCATTTCCTGAAATTAAATAAATTATATTTTGATTGAATACCTTTAGACATGGAAGAATAATCAGTTTCCTTCCATTTCCCCATACTTTTCACTGAATACTTGTTAAAGGGAAGACTTGTTATCCCTTTTGATGCTAGTGCAATTTAAATGAAGAAAAATGGCAATAATTGTATTAGAAGCCTTTCTATTCGCCTGTTAGGCGATGTACTTCCCACACATGCAACAAATAAAAGACAGTGAAGGATAAAATAAAATGTGAAAGACTCTTTTCAATAGTGCTGTGAAATATGTCCACACATGACATATTTGAAATACTGGTATTTGCAATGCCTTATGAAAGACTTTTGTATCTTTGTGACTTTATAGTTCTGGCAATGTGGTGGTTGCCAGGGCAACTCAGCTTTTTCATGATTAGTAAGACAAATAGGTATGAAAAATCAGTGTAAATTGTGAAGGGCATAGCAAATGTTTGTTCTCTCTTCCTTCTTTGGCCAAGTGTTTGTTGAGCACCTTGGTGCACCTGATTTTTGATGTTTGCTTCCTACTATATTTTGTTTTTTCTTTCTTTCTTTCTTTCATTCATATATATATAAACAATACCCAGTTCCTGCTGCTTTGGAAACAACTAAACACTAATATTCCATTTGCCCTCCTGTTTTGACTTTTCTGTAAAAGACTTTCACCTTCTGGATTATTTTTCTATTTTTTTATTGTAAAGGCATCACAAAGGGGTGTCCTCACGACATTTAACATTAGAATTTCATAAATACATAAAGCGGTTCCACCATGAGGGGGCAGGACCAGCAGTTTAAAAGAGCAATAACAAAAATGGTGAGGAAGGAAGGCAACTGCACTTTGCAGGCCAAAGAGTTCCATAATCTGGGTAAAGACGTTGAGGAGGCCCTGAATACACAAAGTTGTGGTTGAGAATTCAACCCATGAGGTAGATGCAGACAAGTTAGCAACGTGACAGTTGTGGGACAGGCCAGTTGTCACTGCAGTAGCAGTTCCACCCACAATCCGGTACAAACTGTCCCTGATTTGGCATCAGTGGGGCGACGACTACCTGTGGATGCACCCAGTCTGGTATTCTGTCTTATCACAGATTGGTAGGCCTATGTGACTTTATGTTAGCAACAGGGGATTTGGCAAACCTAACAGGACTTCAGTGTCATGGCAGCGGCACAAAGGCACAACTTGCGCCACTGTTGGAGCACACAATCACTACTGCTTGATGGTTTTCTGCTGAGTCGGGTGGTATTCAACTAGGTTTTACTCAGCATAAAAGGTAAAGGTAAAGGGACCCCTGACCATTAGGTCCAGTCATGGCTGACTCTGGGGTTGTGGTGCTCATCTTGCTTTATTGGCCAAGGGAGCCGGCGTACAACTTCCGGGTCATGTGGCCAGCATGACTAAGCCGCTTCTGGTGAACCAGAGCAGCGCACATAAACACCGTTTACCTTCCCGCCGGAGCGGTACCTATTTATCTACTTGCACTTTGATGTGTTTTTGAATTGCTAGGTTGGCAGGAACAAGGACCGAGCAACGGGAGTTCACCCCATTGCGGGGATTCGAACCGCCGACCTTCTGATCCGCAAGTCCTAGGCTCTGTGGTTTAACCCACAGCGCCACCCGTGTCCCTTTTACTCAGCATAGGCCCACTTAAATATATGACCATGGCTAAGTTGGCCCTATTATTTTAAAGGGGTCTACTTTGAGTAATGCTTAGATGAATACCACTTAATGTTAATTTATCATAATACTGTAGGTTAAAAATTGTGCAGTAAGGTTTGGTAGCAGTAAAAGTGATCCGTACATATGTGTGCAACGTGCTCAGAAAGAAACATGTTTAATGGCCTGATGCTTATCTATGTTAATATGGCTGGTTCAGATCAACCCTACTGCACTTAGGAAATGTGACCCACTATTTCACAGTGACAACACAGTAAGCCAAGCTATGGTTTACTGATGGTGACTAGCAGGCCCTTTGCCCTTCCCCGTTCCTTTTTACTGCCATGCCACACTGAGCCAAGTCAAGATTTGGCTTAGCATATCGTTCAAACCAGGGCTCATTATTGAAGTCTCTCACAAACCATGAGTTTTAGGTGTTGCAGCCAAAAGGCCCAGGAAGGAGCAAAGTAGTTGTTAACGCCTTTCCAGGAGGTTTGTCGGGTTTTTGGTAAACCACAGTTTGGTTGACCATGTTGTGCAAACCAGTCCAATATACTTAGACAGAGTTATATGCCCTTAGGAAATAATCTCTTCCAGAAGATGCAATCAGAAGAATGTACCTCTAGAGTAGTTCTAGGGTTGTTTACATTGTGAGAGACACAGTCAATTTGCTTTCAGAAGTTCTTTCTTTGGAGGTTGTTCATTTGTGTTTATTTTCACTGGAAGAAGGTATTTTCGATTCACTCCTTTGCTCAGTACATGGGGTTATTGTCGGGTCACACTAGGAACGCTGCCTGTTGTGTAATGAGTCAGAGATGAATCAGGATTCCTTTTTATCCAGGGTGCTTTTTAATTTGAGTTGCACCTTGAGTGTATAAAGCAAGTCAAGTTTGAAGCGAGTTCAAGAGGTACCTTGGGAAGAGTGATAACACAAACAAGTTCTGTGAACCGGGTCAGTTTTCTTGTGGGCATTGTAAATGTGCTGCTTACAGGCCTCTCTGTCTGGAAACAGGCCTCGCAGCATTTGATTTTCATTATGTTGGGGGGGAAAACTCCAGTTCACGTTATTTTAAAACATTATGGCATGCCCTGTGGGACTTCTGATTTGCTTCCTTTGACAGCAACCCCCTCCCATGCTTTTGAAACCCCTCTCAGGTTTTTTTCTTTCTTTAAAAGGCTTGCCATGGTATCTGGGCAGCTTCTCTTTCAGAAACACAAGTACCAAGCCCCCTTTGGCACAAAGAACTAGTCACACAATTTTTTTTGGATCCTGTATTATGTTTCTTTTTTTCTGTGAAAGAAATAGGCAAAATGTGCTATTGCTCTTCTGTGATGCAGGACAGAACTGAAGTTCTGTGTCATTGCGGCAGTTCTCAACCTGTGGGTCCCCAGATGGTGTTGGACTACAACTCCCTTCATCCTTGAGTTCTGGTCTTGCTAGCTAGGGGTGATGGGAGTTGTAGTTCAACAACATCTGGGGACCCACAGGTTGAGAAAGGCTGGTTTATTGGTTCATGGCATTTGCAAACTTACTTTACTTATATTGGGTGGGGCTCTTCCACTTCACAAAGAGGCCTACCCCACCTGCAGAAGTATTCTGTTGATGTTTGCCCAATACAGATGTGTACTTATTGAAAATAACCCAAGGTTTATATATGTGGTTGTGAATGCAATGTTGTGGGGAGGGGGGTGGTTGTCCAGTGAAACCAAGAAAGGGAAAAAATGCAGGGGAAAATCAGGTACAGAAGCTTTCTGATATGTTCTATTCCACACGCAGTATGATACAGTATATACTAGTGGGATATAACTGGGCTAAGTATGAAAAATAGTCAATATTAGAGGTGTGCAACTGCTTTGGGCACAGTCTGAATAACAAGGAGGACTGAGGTGATTTTACCCTTCCTGGAGCTGAATTGCAATGTAAACAAAACACTCCAAGTTGGATCAATTGGCTCCCCACAAAGCCTTGTACCTTTCTGTCTCTCGGTTTATATGTACTCTCTGCTTTCTCTTGTTTTTCTGTGTGTCTGTTTTTCTACTCTAGGTCCTTGAACTTTGCAAGGAGTGAAACTGTCAACATGCTGATTGTGGAGCACTGAAGAGCCCTCAGTGCTTCTTTGTTGGTGTTAAAGCAGAGGACCTTTTTAAAAAAAAGAAAGTTAAAAGCTTAATTTAACTTTAAAAAATGGTCACAGTTCTGCTTAAGGGGGAGGGGTGAAAATCCTCTTGAGCTCTTCAGCATTTAAGGGCAGCCCCACCCTGAATTGTCTTAATATGGATTATAGAGGGAAATGAAACCCTTTTGTTTCCACTACAAAGGCCTCTGGACCTCCAATTGGCCCATTCCTAGGATCCCCAAGTGGATTATTTCAGGGGGGAGCAGAGGAAAATGCCCTGGAGGCAGAAGGTGGAAAATGTGTAAAGTCCATTATCAACAAAGTGCATCCTGCTCCTTCATGGGAGGCAAACCAGACATGAAGGGCAACAGAGACTTATTGACAGACCTGTCACAATCCTGCTTTGGTTAGAAAGCAATGCATCCCATTGCATGCTCCATACCTTGCCTCCTTTTCTCTTGGTGACCCTGGTCTTCTGGCTTGCCCATTGCCTCCCACCCCACTCAAGATGATAAGAAGTTTGACACACCAAAAGCCCTTAGTATAACCTAAGTGGCAGACAGATCAGCGATTGGGTCTTCGGAACAATTCTGAAGTCCATTATGGGGCTTTTCCTGAGCATCTTCCCATTTTTTCCTTAAAGGGATGCTAATCCAATCTTTAACATGGACATCTCAGTAGTTTCCAAAGACCACTTCCTCAAATGTGAGTCAGACATCTGATCCAGAGTGCCTATGTGAACAATGCAAAATTCTAACAGTAGTCTGCATTCTTATTATAGTTCTCCATGGACTGCTTCGTGCAGCCTAAACTCCTGCTAACCACAATAGGAGTGTTTTGACAGAGGACAAATGGGTGTTTGGCTTCCTCACTGTATTATTGAGATCTTCTGAGCAATTCATTTTCGATGAATATGACTGTCCTATATTATTGAATGGTTATAGGATCTGGAAGCCATGAACGCACTTCACCTCTTTCTTCAAAGACTCCATGCAGCAAGAAAAGGGTTTGCCTTTAGTTATACTAGCATGCTAATATGTGTGGTTTGTTTTTGGAGTGTTTTGACATGTATATTTTTCCATCCTCAGTGCTTGTGACACTAGCATACATACACTTATGCATTTATATGACATACATAGGTGTGTGACTGACTTATTTTGATGCAACACATGTTCTTAAAAACTTAATCAACTTTAATCTTTAAAGCAAGCCACTGTTTGCAGCAGTATATTATATTCATCCTTTGTTTGGATACTCTAGAATTTTCTGCATATTCAACTTCTTGATTTATATTGCTTTAAAAATTAAAGATACTGGATGACTATATTTACATTATTCTTTCATGTCCTAAGAGACAAAGGCCCCAATCCAGCTGAAGGTGTTTCTGACTGAGGCTGCAGTCTATATCCATATACATGGGCAAGTCTCATTGAACTGAGCATGAATGTGTAGCATAAGTTCCACTGCTGTTATGATTCAGTTCGAATAAAGTGAAAAATATGTGTGAATTTTTTCAGACTGTTTGACTGAATACATCCCACTGCCCGTTGCATCAGGAAAAGTTTTTTCCTCTGTCTGTCCCCCCCCCAGTTTGTTTAAAATATCCACATTTTTGTATGTGATTTGTCACTTTGAAGATTTTAAAAGTATTTTTGTATCATTCTGTTATTGCATAAATAGTATTATTTTTGACAAAAGTTGTGTAGTTATGAAAATCAATCTTTTTAAAAAAGTTATATGATTCTTACTATGCTTACTCCTACTTTCAGAGAAAACTAGACAATCTGTGGGAGTCAGATATCTGTGTTTAGTAATTCTCACTAGATGATCTCTCTCAAATCCACATAGAAGCTGGTAATTTAGATTTCTGTTTAGTAGTGAAATAATGGAGACAGAATCACAGTAAACAAGAAGCAATACAAAAATGAAGAGTGTTAAAGGTGAGGACCTGGAATAGTGCACAGTGAAAGAAGTGTTAGGTTGCCATATCACTGGCGGTAGAAGATTGGCACACAATTTTACTGAAGTTGGGGGTGTAGTGGGTGGAAGAAAGGGCTCAATGCACGAAATTTTACAAAAAAAGAGCTGTAGCAACTCCATTAACATTAGCAATGTGTGTAGGATGAGCCAGGATCAACTAAGTATTGATAAAGATTGGGGAAATATCAACTTCAGAAATATGATTTGGGAGTAGAAAAACTACACAAAGTACCGTATCCTCTATTTGCTGCCTTCTTTATTTTCTATCTTCTGGATTGTATCTTAGACTTAGAAACACAGCCCCTCCCAACATCTTCACCTCCCATTCCTCCTTCACAAACAGCTCTACAAGTTCCTCTCTGACTCACATTATCTGACCAATCCATTCTGAACAACCTTAGCCAAACCTTTCCTTTTCCTTTATTGCCACACAGTTTCCCTCAAGTACATTCTGACCCTTCCTCCTGCTGACACGTCCAGATAATATGGATTCCTGAAGAAATACAGACAGGAAAGGAAACTTTATTTTCTGTGTAACATACTGGCACTAGGTGAAAGTGCAACAAGGAGGAGTTGTAGCAGTAGTAGTAGGTAATCTTCTTCACCAACACCACTATATAACAAAGATTAGGACTATATTTAGAAGAGGCCATGTTTATGACAATCATTGCTCCAGGGGTTTGCTTGAAATGTATTCCACAGAACCTGCCTCTCTGTGAAAGTTAAAACTTTTATGGATAAAAATGTCACAGTTGGAATTTGCAATGTGCGCAAGCAGTCCAGTGACTTGTAATGCATACAGTACTATGTTAGTTGTATCTGATTACAGTGTATTAGGATAAAGGATATTGATTAATTTATAGCAGAGATGGGAGTTCTATGGTCTTCCAGATGTTGTTGGACTTCACTTTCCAACAGTCCCAGCTAGCACAACCAATGGACAAGGATAATACCACGTGCAGTCCAGAAACATCTGCAGGGCCACAGCCCCCAAGCCCTGATTTATAGAACCCTTGGATTATTAAAAGCAGTATGTAGTCTATATCTGTAGTGGCCAACCTTCTTTACAACTAGGCAAACAATAACATGCTACTGTTGCACACTATAGTACATACGCAGCCCTCTGTGTTTTGGCATGTTTTTAACCACTAGTCCACTCACCTGGAGAGCAGGCAGCAACATAGTGGGAAGGTAAACGTGTGCTGCTCTGGTTCGCCAGAAGCGGCTTAGTCACGACCTGGAAGCTGTACGCTGGCTCCTTCAGCCTATAGAGCAAGATGAGCGCCGCAACCCCAGAGTCGTCCGTGACTGGACCTAATGGTCAGGGGTCCCTTTACTGCTCTCCTTGACACCGGCAAATTCCAGCTGGCACCATTGCTGCATGTTGAACATCCATGTTCACACACACCTTTCTGAACATGTTTGTTTCCTTTTGTTTATTTGTAAAAAGAATTATCCTGCTTAATATAACCCCCCCCCCAAAACCCCTCTAAGTGTCTTACATGAAAACAGTAACAATTCGACAGCATTCAATAAATTATCCTAAAAGCTTGATAAAAATCAGATTAAAAACAAAAGCATGCTCATGGGTGGGGGGTAAGTAAATTCTGTGGAGTAATATTATTATAAATATACCATGAATCAGGTTGATTTTACTACAAATTCTATGTTTATTTGGACTAATTCAAATGGCTCAGTCCCGTGGATTTCAAAAGAACCCCACTAGTGTAGGCAGCAACTAAATGACTCATACGAAATGGTTAATGCAGACGGTATACTAATATTGCTACTGATGCTTGGGGAGAAATTATTGTAGGCTGTAAGTGTACACCAGCTGCACCAGAGTGCATGCCAGCGGTTGGGTCGCCATCTAAAATATGATGAACTCTTAAGAAGATGCAGTGCTTTGGGTTGTGCCCCATGTAACTCCTTCATTACATTAGAGTTGGCATTAGTATGGAACTAATAGCATTGCTATAGACCCATTATGATTTTGGCAAATGCGTGTGTAAACAGCAATTCTATTTCCAGAAAAGAATTCAGTTATACTATGCAGCACTTATTGTATCATATAGAACTCCTCCCTCCAAGTTTCACATGCATACCCGTGTCTGTACTGAGCTCAGGAATGCTAGCAATTTTGCTTTTAACGTATCGGCATATTCTTATCACTTCACCAGATACTTGGTATTTTTTAATAGTTGGCTAGTACCTGCACTGTCTGTCATGCTCTAACAATGATTTCACTCTCTCAAATTGTTTGTCATGAAATGCATGAAATGTGTCTGGAATATGTGAAACAGCTGCACAGCAGCGCATTCCTTTTCATCAGAGAAGCGAAGCTCTGGCAGAAACTGTCTCTCGCCAGTTCAGTTGTCTCATCATTCCATACTATGTCAAGTCTTCAAATGCTGCCTCATTAAAATAAATTAATAGGACACGTCTGGATAGCGCACAACATGTTTCAAAACTTTGTGGTTTCTTGTGGTGTGATTGCATCAGCGTATCAAATCTTGTGGAGTTCAAACCATGGAGGACTATACCTATGGATGAATACTTAATTTAATAGATTTAACCACACAAGTAAGCATATCTATTTTTTTAGAAGAAATTGCCCCATTTGTAACCTGACCATTGTGGGATGGGAGCCACTTGATTTCAGCATGGTCCTGTGTCATACCACAGAAGGAACAGCTGTAGAGAAAAACACGGTTGTTTGATATGGCGCACCACACCCTTTGAGAACCATTGCATTGTTGTTGTTTAGTCGTTTAGTCGTGTCCGACTCTTCATGACCCCATGGACCAGAGCACTCCAGGCACTCCTGTCTTCCGCTGCTTCCCGCAGTTTGGTCAAACTCATGCTGGTAGCTTTGAGAACACTGTCCAACCATCTCATCCTCTGTAGTCCCCTTCTCCTTGTGCCCTCCATCTTTCCCAACATCAGGGTCTTTTCCAGGGAGTCTTCTCTTCTCATGAGGTGGCCAAAGTATTGGAGCCTCAGCTTCACGATCTGCCCTTCCAGATCGTTTTGCATTGCATTACACACTAATAATGTGTGAAGGGACTATGGTTGTGTGTGTGTGTGTGTGTGTGTGTATGTGTGTGTTCCATCTTACTAGAGCATTTTGGTCAGACTATGTAATGCAGATATGAAATATTTTTGATATATTGCTGTCTGATGATTGTTAAAGTATTGCTTTTCAAATATTGTCAGTTAGCTCCACTGATGAAGAAGTTAATCATGACTCTTTCCCTTGAAAGAGTTGTATCTAACGCCAGTCCTACTCACAATAGACTCATACATTTCAGTGGGTTTATTTTACGTATAAATAAACTAAACTGACAAAATCATTATTCATTCAATACATCCTATCTACAATATGCTGCCTTTCTAGTTGAATGCCCCCAATATGTTTTGAAAATGGCCTGTATTTGGTCAACCATAAATCTGAGATAAGGATACTCTAAGTATGGGAAATCTGTGGCCATCCAGATGTTGTTGGACTTCCATCATTCCTGACTATTGGTCATGCTGCCTGGGACTGATGAAAGTTGAGTTCAACAACATCTGGAGGGACACAGGTTTACCATTCCTCCTGTAAGCATTTCTTGCGGATGTGCTAGGATTGTTTGTTTCATGCAGATGCAAGCCTTAGTTTTATTTGAGTGAATATTAAATAAAGTCATTGCCCCCATGCTTTTAGCTACAGACCAAAATTCTACTGTCTCATTCAGTTTAACACTCAGTACCCAAAAATGTATATATCATCAAATAAATATTATTTGGATTCAGGAAAAAACAATTCTGCTGAGTGCCCCAGATATCTATTGATGTTCAACAACAAGTTTAGGTTGCATGTGGAAAGAAGCATTGCCTGTTCAGAATATTTTTTGTCATTATTATCTTTGATGCAATATAAATGAATGAATGAATGAATGAATGAATGAATAGGATGTCAATTCTGTTAATCCTACCCTGCCTCAAAATCTCTTATTATATTAACTCATTCTGAAAATATAGCTTATAACAGCCTTTCTTTCATCTAAAAACATCTTTAAGGAGTCACCATTTTTTATTTTAAAAAATCTTGATAATATGATTTTATTACTTAAGCCATTAGACTGCAATCCTACGCCCACTTATCTAGGAATAATCCTAATTAATCTCAGTGGAATTCAGTTTTGAGTAGAAATGTCTAGGATTGCACTGTTAATCATCTGCATAAATTTGCATAAGAATAAACCATAGGGGCCATATCCCAAGCTGGTACAGCAGATTTCTGTGTGTGCAACTGAACTTCCTTTTACTCTCCTGTCCCCAACTAGCACTCACACTCTTCTGGAGAAGAAGTGGGGCACATGAAGAGAAAAGGAAAATTATGCACATGGAGCCTTAGATACAACTCTAGAGCTGGAGACAAGAAAGAGGACTCTCTAGGTGAAACATCCATGCGTCTCATCAAGTGTCATCTTAAAAGACCACTCTCACCTCTGTACGAGAGTAGAAGTACTTCTAAGATGGCAGCAACATAGCCATTCTTTATTTGATTGTGTTTCTGTGTCAATAGTTCAGGGCTGAAGCCTTGAGGTTCAGGACCAGCAAACAGACTGGTACATCACTCAGATACATAAAATATCTCTTTTGTAAGTACTTTCTGTCTATTCTTATTTTTTTCAGTCCTCCACAAGCAGCCCAGAGAAGTGTGCCTTTGTTTGCTCGAACTTGGAAGGATTGCTGCAAGGTAGGCAAAAGTATTTGAAGAACTGAGCAATATTTGCATTTTTGACAGCAACAGCTACTGAGAAAATGATGGCTTCAGCAAAGTTATATTGGCCAGGATCAAGACAGATGTCCACCAGAGGCTGCACAGGAGCTTATTGTGGACAGTTGTTCAAACAAAAACAAGCCTCCTTTAATATGGTTGTCTGCCATCTTTAAACCAAGGCAAGGAAACCAGCAGGTCTTTCTAAATCGGATTATTTTTCTTCTGCAAGTTGAAACATTTACAGCAATAACTGCTGCTGTTTTTGCTATATACCTGAGTTAGTCAGATTGGGCTGCTGTTGATGTGTAAATAGTAACAAGATGATGATGGTGATGACGATGACGATGATATATTTGGGTCATCTGAAATAATGGATCAGTCATTGCTTGTGACCAGCCAATGTCCTTACCACTCTACTAAGTCATCTGGCGCATATAAGATAACTCAAGGGACAGGAAAGACATGCCCCTCATTCATTCTCTGAGAATCATGCTGCTTCTGAGAGTCTTGAAAGCATGGCATGAAGTGAAATACTGGCACCCCCCATTCCCCCAAATTCCCTCGTGCATACAAGGTGGTTTAGGAAATGGCATTGTGATATCAGCCACTGAAAGCCATGAAGGACTGACTGAGCTAATTGTGTGAGATGAGTAGATGGATTTTGCGTTGTCCGTTCGACTTCTAAATTACATTTCATTTTAGTGCTTCACCCATATACAATCATGTGTGGATTTAGTTCTACCACGTTAAAGGAGCTGGAAAAGTTTGTGTTTTGTTTCTTTGAACTGAGAAGGAAGGATTGTGGCTGGACAGCGGGAAAAACATTTAAATCCATCTACTCTGAAATATGAAAAATGTGGTAGGTCAGATTGTGTAAAGAAGCAGGGAAAAAAGGATCTGCATTCCTTAAAAGAGTACAAGAGCTACATCTGATGAGTAAGGTTGCATGCAGGTGTAGAGCCAGGGCCCAGTGGGAACTGAGTGATTTACAGCCTGTCAGCATCTGCAGACAGACAGGAAGTCAATGGATTATATATATAGGTGTTTGCTCCAGCCTAGGCTGATATTTCATTAAACAGAAGGGACCAGCTAGCAGCTACTACAACCCAATATGATTTCACTTGTCGGTTTCTCTATTTTTTTTTCCAAGGGTCAAAAAACATGTTCATAAAATTTGAACCATAGTGGTAGCAATCCTCTCTGTGCATTGGGTCTTTTGTTTTTATACCATGGGAGGCTTCTCATGTCCCAGCAAAACGTATCTATTTTCATTGTTTGAGTAGTATATTAAAAAATTGGGCGGTGGGGGTAGAATTTTAAAATGTAAGAGAGTGCTAGTTTTGGACTAGAGGATCCAGACCTAATCACATCACTATTTCACAGTTTAGTATCACAGGTCGTAGCTAAGGTTATAAAATGCTATTTTTTAAAAAGAAATATCTCCATCATATTGAAACATAGGAAGCTGCCTTATACTGAATCAAACCATTGTTCCATCTAGCTCAGTATTGTCTTCACTGACTGACAGTGGCTCTCTAGGATTGCAGGTAGGGGTCTTTTTCCAGTCCTACCTGAGGACTGAACCTTCCACATGCAAAACCAAGCTATAGCCATTCTCCTGTTGCTATACTGCAAGGTTGATCAAAAAAGGACATTCCCTTCTTGTGCCCCCTTTCCCCCTTTTGTTTATGATTGTGGGAACTCAATCAGAGGAAGAATTGTAGCTCAGAAAGAGTAAACATGTTTTGAATGCAGAAGATCCAGAACTCAATTTGTAGCATATCCAAGCAGCAGGGAAAGACCTCTGCCTGAGACTGTGGACAACCAAGACTCTGCCGGTCACAGTAGGCCAGTGATGGCCAAACTTGGCCCTCCAGCTGTTTTGGGACTACGCTTCACATCATCCCTGACCACTGGTCCTGTTAGCTAGGGATGATGGGAGTTGTAGTCCTAAAACAGCTGGAGGGCCAAGTTTGGCCATCACTGCAGTAGGCAATGCTGGGCTAGAAGGACAAGTAGCTGATACAAGGCAGCTTCTACAAATGGAGCTACAGGTGTTCGTTGAATTTTCTGCATTTCCCCTTAACTGCTCATGGACGTGAGATGAGGAGCCTCCTGCGAAGAATCTGTTCTTTCCTTTCTTTGCCTCCAGTATATCTTTTTTTCTGCTGCTGCTGTCAGTTTTCACTGGTTTTCCATAAAATAGGAGACTGTCTACAGTGACAAGAGAACCCCCTTCTGTGTTTTTGTAGCTGGCTGGCTTTATACAAATGTAATATAGTCAAAAGCTGTAAAAAAAAAAAAAAAAAAAGCTAGTCAGAAAGACTAGCCAGTGTGGTATAGAGCAGTGTTTCCCAACCTTGTGCCTCCAGCTGTTTTTGGACTACAATTCCCATCATCCCTTGCCACTGGTCTTGCTAGTCAGGGATGATGGGAGTTGTAGTTCAAAAACAGCTGGAGCACAAGGTTGGGAAACACTGGTATAGAGGTTGGACTAGGGCCTGGGAGACCAGGGCTCAAATCTCCTCTCAGCCATGAAGCTGAATGGGTGACCTAGGTGCAGGCACTGTCTCTTAGCCTAATTTACCTCAGGGTGTTGTGCTGATATGGAGGGCAGGGAGGAGCATGTATGTCACCTTGAGCTCCCATACCCTCCAACATTTCTCTGATGAAAATAGGGATGTCCCATTCCATAAATGATAATTTTACTATTTATACCCCACACATGTTGTTGGCTTGCCCCAGCTTCCAACATGTATAATAACATAATAAAACATTAAACATTTTTTAAAAAAACTTCCCTATACAGGATTGCCTTCAGACGGCTCAGGGTTGGATAACTCCATACCCTCCAAAATTTCTCCAGTGAAAATAGGGACATCCTAAGGAAAAGTGGGACATTCTGGGATCAAATCAGAAACTAGGATGGCTTCTCTAAATCAGGGATGTCCCTGGAAAATAAGGACACTTTGAGGGTCTGAGCATATTAGAGCAAAGAGTGTGCTCCAAGAGTGTTGCTCAGCTAGGGTAAAGCGTGAAATCAAATACTGTTATAATGATTTTAGGTTTTTTTTTACACTTTTCATAAGGCAATGTAACTGTTATTTTTAACCTGTTGGAACTGGTTTTGTAAGCACTGGTAACCTTCTGCATTCAAAGGTTTGGCGTGGAGCCTCCTGGATTAATAAAACTGGAGAAAGAGATTGAGCAAGAAGAAACACTTTCAGCCCCTCTTCCGTCCCCCTCCCCCTCCCCCTCAAAGTCGCCTGGCAAAAAGAGCACAGGGAAACTTCTGGATGATGCGGTAAGTGTGCATTATCAGGCCTCACGCAACACATCTTTCTTGACAGGTGATTGGTGGGGAGTCTCCCTTTCCCACTTTTGGTAAGGTATATTGATACACTGGATAAAAGAAGGGTAACCGTTAACTACCCTCAGTTTGAAGTAACATTTGCGAGAAATGAGGTTACAGGGAACCAGACAGAGGGCCTTCTCGGTAGTGGTGCCTGCCCTGTGGAACGCCCTCCCATCAGATGTCAAGGCAATAAGCAACTATCTTACTTTTGAAAGACATCTGAAGGCAGCCCTGCTTAGGGAAGTTTTTAATGTTTGACGTTTTATCGTGTTTTTAATATTCTGTTGTGAGCCACGCAAAGTGGCTGGGGAAACACAGCCAGATGGGCAGGGTATAAATAAATAAATAAATAAATAAATAAATAAATAATAATAATAATAATAATAATTACACCTGCTCTTCAAGAAGTTGGTTGATAGCACTTGTTAGGGAGTGGTTTACTGAGAGATAGTCTGGAAAAGCTACGGTGCCAACTCCCCAACTAAATGGCACTATGCATTTTGAACTAGGACTCTTTGAAGTAAGTCCCAGCCAGTATAGTAATTTCTATTCCTCACTTACATTCTGCACTAAGGAAATTCAAATTCATATATATATATATATATATATATATATATGAATCATATATATATATATATATGGTTTGTAGGTTATTTTGTGCAAGGATATAGGTAAGCAATGGTATTTGAAGAAAATGGTGAGGAAAGAAGAATAAAGCAAGTGAAAATGAAGAACCAGTTCAGCAGAGAAATACAGTGGTGCCCCACAAGACGAATGCCTCGCAAGACGAAAAACCCGCTAGACGAAAGGGTTTTCCGTTTTGGAGGCGCTTCGCAAAACGAATTTCCCTATGGGCTTGCTTCACAAGACGAAATGTCTTGCGAGTTTTTCCGACTTTCCCCTCCTTTCCCCCCCTTTTTCTAAGCCGCTAAGCCGCTTATCAGCTAAGCTGATAAGCCGCTAAAAGCCGCTAAAAGCCGCTAAACAGCTAATAGCGCTAATCCGCTAAGCTTCGCAAGACGAAAAAACCGCTAGATGAAGAGAATCGCGGAACGGATTCTTTTCGTCTTGCGAGGCACCACTGTAATATGGGATGAGGGACAGAAAGCATGACTAAAAGCCTTTTTATAATAGCTCAAAGCACACAGATGTTCTACCCTGTGAATGCTGAAGCCTGTGAAAGATACATCATGCAGTGGGTTGTATCTGACTGAATCGTTCTCAAAGTGGACTTGTTGAAATGAGTGGCCTCAAGCTTAATTCTGATAGATTTTAGTGGGCCTAGTCCATGAGTATGAATTGGTTGAATAAACCCTCTGGTGGAATTCAATGTCACACTTTTCCAATAGTTTTGTCTGTACAAGTATCCCAGCTTGCCAGATGGAACAATACCCCCTCCTGCCAGGTGCTGTTCAGGCAGCTCTCCCAACCCTGCCAGAGCCAATTGCAGGAGGTATGTGGGGACTTTGGGGAAGGAGGGGTTCTGCTGATGCGGCTGGTTAGATGAATCTCTAAACAGTGAGGGGATCCATGGGTTCCAGGCACTTACCCAGGTTTAGTTTCCTTGGAATGAAGGTCATCAGAGACTGTGGTGTCTTTAGGATATATTTATACAACCTGAGCATAAGATGGAGGGATTAATACGCCAAAAGATCTTGCTTCTCCACCAGTCACAGTTTTGTGTGTAGCACAGAGAAATATGCCTCTGTGTCTAGCTTCCAACCTGCTTTCTCCCTAGATCACCCATCCACTCTTGCAGTTGTTCCTCTGTACCTAGCAGCTAGGTGTGGGAGCGAAGGCCCATCCATTTTTTCCATGGCACAGAGCAATTTCTTTGGTTATGCTAACTAGTTAGCCGCAACCATTGCCTAGAGAAAGGGACTGGTTTGGCAAGCTCTCATACCTACAAACCCCCACAGATCCTGGAACCCAATAACTGGAAAAGTCCCTGGGAATCCCTCAGACTGACCGTTCAGACTAATAACAATGCTGATATAAGCTTAAAACACATACACACACTGCTGTAAGGCAGTGCAATCACATACCAGTGTGTGAACACTTGAAGGTGGACCAAGTGGAAGACCAAAGGTCACAGGTATAGATATATTGTGATATAAGAGCAGGGAGATGAGGAGGAGGCAAGGGTGCAGAGCAACTGAGAAGGAGCAAGAGAAGGAGCCTGGACTGGGGAACAGAGAGGAAGCCAGCAGGGGGTGTAAGAAGGGGTGTTACATGATCAGATCAGATCCGTATTATGAATGTGACTGGCTGCGGCTTCAAAGCCCTAAGCAAAGATCTTTCCAACCCTGCTACCCCAAATGCTTTTAACTGGAGATGCTGAAGATGATTGAACCTGAGACTTGCTGAATGCAGTTCATTGATGCATTTAACCTATGCAGTAACATTCACTTTTCACTCTTTATGGAAAAATCACACTGGTCCTGAATAGGCGGTGTTCTGAACAACCAAGGGTTAAAGAGGAAAGTAAAAAATGTATTCTAAAAAAAGCACTTGTTGCTATGGCAACTCCTATATCACATGGTGGATGTGCCACCTGGGAGTTACAAAGCGCTCCTTGAAAGCCCCTGTGCCACTCCTGAGCTACAATGAACAGATGGAATTTGGTGTATTTAACAGTGCTTGTGAAATGTAATTTGCTGAAATGCAAACTTGGTTAGGTTTAGCATCCCCCCCTCCCCTTCCTGGTTCTTTAACTTCTCAAAGTCTTTCACTGTGGCTGCCAGAGACAAAGCATAGAAGAGGTGACTGCAATTCCTGTGGGTGAAGAAAAAAGGAGAAAAAAGAGCTTATGAAGTCCGATTTAAGTGACCTCCTTTAATTTACAGACTATCAGCAAAACGCAAACACATAAAACTAGACTCCTTAGGGTAGTGATAAAGCAGGATATCAAATCCAAACTCTTCTTCTTCTTCTTCTTCTTCTTCTTCTTCTTCTTCTTCTTCTTCTTCTTCTTCTTTATCAATTCTAACAAAGACGTCTCGGGTGTAAATTAACATAGTTGAAAATTTTACAGCAGCCTCCATATGCACAAAGTTACACAAGACTGAATCCCAGCCTCCAAAACGCATCTTCTTTCTAGATTTCCTCACAGTAATATTGCTGTGGATTTGGGGAAATAACAAGAGCAGAGTGAAAGGCTTCATGACTTGTTTGGTTTGTACTTTCTGTTGCTCTTCTAAGGCTAAATAGCAAAATGCAAGCGGGAAAAATCCTTAAGAATTGTTTTGATGCTGCTGCTACCATAGTGGGTGGGGGAGCCTCCCCTTTCTCCTTCAAAGACCCTCCAGCATGCAGCAGATCTTTGTTGGAAAACTGATCATGCAGAGACTCAGTTCATGTGTTTTCCGTCCTTTTGAGGGTAGTGAAATCTATCCCATGGGAATAGGAATGATTGGAGGCTCTGGTTGGCAATGGAAGCTATTTGAACAGAAGGAGGGGCTCATGCAATCATTGAGAACCCATGCCATTTCCCTTTGAAAAGATGTTGGATTTATATGTCTAGTTTAGTATTATCAAGAAATTCATCAGGTTGATCAGCTGAAGACTGAAGAATACATGCCCCCATTTCAGTGCCTGCTGTCTTAAGACTTTGTATGGTGAATGTGCACGTGTCCATTTTAGGTACTAGGTCGGGAACATTTTTCTTCATTGCTTGGATGTAATGGGGGGGGGGGGAAGAACCAGGCTTAAATTTACAAGTGTTGAAAGTTCTTTGTTCAGACCATTAGAAGGAGTCAACATAGCACTGTCTTCATGGCATCCAGAGTGGTGATGGGCCCCACTTTACAGAGGATATTCCTCTATTTTGAAAGGTTGCCAGAGGACAATCCTATAATTGAAGGTGTCTTCTATTTAATGGCCATCCAGTCCAAATCTTATTTAAAGGCAAGAAACCAAAAAAAGGGAGAGCAGGAGAGTTGAAGTTGCCCACCAACCCAGTCAGCAGACTGAGCAGGCACACATGCCGCTGATGCGTTCCCTACTAAGAGATGCAGTCTATTTTAGTTTTTTAGAAAGGTATAGTAAATATTTCTGAATTTGTGTCTATAAACAAAAATGCCTTATGCAAAGTGGTGTCCTCATTTTTGGCAATGCACAACTGGCCACCCTACTGTACTCCCAATGTTCTGAACTCTTAATATCCTAGAACAGCCCATCTGCCTCCCATATCTGGTTCAATCTAACAGAAAGAAAGAGCTACTAATTCTTCTTTTAAAACATAACCTCCCATTTTGGTAACAAGACAAATACCTTCACACTTGAAGAGCCCTAAGTCAGTGAAAGCCGTCGGTGTTTAAAGTGACATCATGCACTACAGCTGAGTAACCAGACTTCAGCTAGGTAATGAAACTTATTAAAATTCAGTCTGAAAATCCCTGAAGGGAGTGGCAAACAGGACTAAGCAAAAGACATGCAGTAAATGGGTCAGTCCAGTAAGATTTGACATGGGTTTTGCTGCTCTACCTCTTGAGATATGACTGGCCCCAACTCTGATGCTAGTGGAAGACCTACTTATCCAAGCAGACATTTATGGTGATCTAATTACCAGACAGGTTTATTTTGTTTTTTACTGTTTTTTTGGGTTGTGTGTTTATGTGTTTTCCTTTTAAATTTTCATGATTGTATCCCACCCTGATATTGATGGTGAGTAGGTTAATATATGTTGAATAAATAATAATAAGTAGCAATGTCAAGCACACTTCATACACGCACGGTATTTTAATATTACAGGAAGGATAAACACACTTCCCGAACACAAAGAATTTCTATAATCTTTTGGCAAGCTATTAAAATATACCAGATAGCATCCTAATGTGATATATTTGCTTGTAAACTTCACAGAGACATATGGTTGGCAATTGTCTGAGGCAAGATGCTGAACTAAGTACCGGTAGTCCTTCCGTCTGACCAGAAAGGCCTTTCTTATAGCCCTCTGTGATGTTATAAATAACCCTTTCTAAGAAAATGTAAAAGTCAATCTTTCACCAGTAGTTATTCTAACAACATCTTTCCTATGCTCTCAGTCTCGCTTCACAGACTGTTGGCTTCTGAACTAGATCTCCAAAGGTCTCTGGGGTGGATGAAATCTTTAGAAAGTGTGCCTTGCATTTTGCTTCATTTGACACCAACACATTAGGTCAACTTTCCTCCTAGAGAACTACATTGTGTGGAAATTATTTTATGTGTGTACTTGTCAGTGTTAAGGTTAGATATAAAATAGCAGTAATACCTGAATGTCAAATTAGAGTTCACTCAACCAGATCTGCTCTTTGGCAGTGATGTCTGTGCTCCTTGCATCTCACCAACAAGTTCAAGATACACCAAATGTTAATGCACCTTAACCATATCTCTTACAGTAGTGGTTCCCAAAATGGATTGGTATGGGTGGTTCATCAGACCAGCATTCACAGGTAAAATGCAATGCAAAGGAATCATTTAAGCCGTAAATGGAGAATGCAATTAGCAGCTTTCATTCTCACTTCTGATTTACATATATATTAGGTTTATATTTAGCAAACACTTTATTCAAATGTGGGGTTATATCAAAGCAGCTTTGATTTAGGCCACACCAATACTTTCATTAAATTATTTTAAACATGGTCACATGAAAAACATTTCCCCATGCTATATTCTCCAGATCTGGCTTTCTATGTACATTATGTTGCCATCCTACATGTGATGCATTGCTACACCAACATAGGACTCATCATAGGAAGAATGCAATATAAAAGGATAACTTAAGCAGTAAAGGGAGAATGCAGTTAGCAGCTTTCCCTCTCACACATCACCACACCATCATCAGGCTCATCACTTCCATAGTTCCCTGACATGCTATTATGTAAGGACAGCAACTCAATTTTAATTCAGCAAGCACTTTCCCCAGGACAGTATCACATTCAGATTGTTTCTTTCTGAACAACTGAGGAGCATTACATGAGTAGAGCTCATAGACTGTGTTCATTATCAGCGTTAATACCTCAGGGTACAGTGGCACACCCACCCACAGCACCCTTTGGGAGAAGAACCTAGCAGTTTGCGTGTATTAGTCGCAACAAGGTTATACAAGTCAAAGTTCAGGGTTTCCCAGACTGTAGGCTGGAACTTCAGTGAGGTTACTCCACAGAGGAATGAGGCCTGCAGTCTCTGACTGCTGCTTGCTGAGTTATCTCAGAGTGAAGGTGAAGCTGTGGTTGGGCGATAGGCAGCACCACGAGAGGCCTTGCCCCCTTTTGCAGCAGTCCTTTGATATTGGAAATGATGGGTGTTTGTGTAAGTTTTTTGTAAGTATGGAGTGAGTGAGAGAGTGAGGCAGGTGGATTTAATTACAAGTACCAGTGGAGTCTGGTGCTCACTGAAACCGGTAAGGAGGAAGCAGAGGAGGACTTAGGAGAGTGCTACCGGTTTCAGTCACACTAGTCATGGAGCTTCAGGGGTACTGCAAAGGGTGCTGCAACTATAGTTTAGAATGGAACACAAGAGGTTGGAGGAAGGTGCTGGATTTTGGGTGTTGCTCAGCGTGCCGCTGAAATTTGAGCCCCCAATGTCTGCCACTGGAGGAAGGCAAGGAGGCTGATGAGGACAGAGCCAGGAAAAGGTGGAACTAATTTTGGTTTTGTCCCCGTCTTTCTGCTTCCACTCTGAGTTCTACAAGAGCAACACTGAGACTAAGGAGGTTGACAGACAGTGCCACCCCTAGACTGGTTTGTAAACAAGGAGGGATGCAGGTGGGGGCTGGCTGAGAACATTCCGAGCCTGGTGCAGCAGTGTCCCAGTTGATTTAATGGACCAGCCTCCAATGAAAGGCATCTAAATTTCTGGCACAGTCTGAATACTGCACAATAGTGATGTGATGGGTAGAACAACGAAATAAGAAAGAACAGGTGCTTGGTTTAGGAGCTGGTGGGAAAGATACAGTTGAATATAATCTGTCCTAATGGTACTGTAGTGCACTAAACAATTTAAAATGATAACTTACCCCCTCTTTTCCCCCCAAAGGTCAAACATATTTCTGAAGATCCTCCTTGTAAATGCCCTAGTAAATTTTGTGTGGAGCGTCTTTCACAAGGAAGATACAGAGTTGGAGAAAAGATCCTTTTCATCAGGGTAAGAAAGATTTACTATTCAACTTGCAGAGTGACGTCTGGAAAGCACTTTACTAGGAATTAGCATTATCTTGCCATATACTTGTCATCATTACTGGATAGAGTTGTGCAGGGGCAGATTTCACATGCCTCCATACATATGAACATCTAGCTGGGATAGATAGTTCCTATAAATTACATAGTTAAAGTAGTTTGTTTTTTTTAATGCTGCTGATCTGTCTGCTTCAATCGTCATTGTCCACCCCCCCCCAACAATTGTTTTATTGCCTATAAGAATGCAGTCAATACTGATTTGTTGCAGGAGATCCAAATTTCATTTTCATGGGTACCACTTCAGCTATTGATAATCACATTGACCCCATACTCAAACTGCAGAATGGTATTTTCTCCTGCCAAGTGAATCTACTGGAAAATACATTGAACACTGCATGGAACCTAGTTCTGTGAGTGCCACAGGCCTCACCTGGATAACACCTGGGATGTGAATAATGAAGAATAATGTCTACCTGAGAAGCAGCTTGGCCACTGTTGCTTTCTGGAAGAGAACATGGTGGGGTGAGGAAGTGGGGAGTTCAGCATTGATGCAAATGCATTGGCGACACCAGTCTTGGGCTCCTGCCAGTGCATTGGCAACATGCTCACTTCCCTGTTGCTTCCTCCTCCCCTTTCTGATATGTAACAGCAACCTATCTGCCAGAAAGCTAGTGTAGTGGCTTCCTGTCCCCCATTGAGTTGCTTCTGGTTAAACCTTCCCTCCTTGCTTGTGACAGTCCCAATGAAAATGGGTCTACTCTTGATACTGAAAAGCAACGACAACCCAGATGTGATTGGTGGCCATGTGACTAAAGTAAAATTTAGACTGAATCTATGCTGTTGAAAAGGCAAGTTTTCAGCTCGCTAAACACTTTCTCTGACCACTTTATAACCTTTTAAAAAGAGAAATATAGTATTTTTAACTGCTGAGAAGCTATTACTCCACGATTTAGAAATGCTGTCCCTAAATCCAAGGGCTCATGCATAATCTTGTTTAATGTGGATAGTCAGTTTCCTGTACCTCTCTTAATTATCCATTGTCCATATGACAATCTCCTCCAACCATTGCCTTCCCATATGTTCCCCTCCCTTAAACTGGATTGTCACATACTAGGGATACTCTGAAAAGGAGAGGGTATGAGAAAATCTAGACTGAGGGAGGAGAAAGTGATCATGCTATTGCTGAGCATGTTTCAGTGTTGACTTTGGACAATGAAGACTGGTTTTCTGGGTGCAACCTGGTGATCCCTGTATAAATCAGGCCCTGCCTCTGTTTCCATCTTGGTTGCATGCAAAAATAAGCCACTGATTTTAGCATGGTTGCATGAAATTGGATTTGTAAAAATAATTTAACAGTGTATTATTTGAGTTGTCATTTCAGATAAGCTGAAACATGTTTTACAAGATAGTGCAGATGAGTAATGAGAGTGAAACTTAAGCCTTTGGTAGATGACATGTCACCTACACCCATATGCCTTGTTCAAAAAGCGGTTGTATCTACATTGGATCTTGAATAGTCAAGTGGTTTGGGGAACTTTATGCTACACTTCTTAACAAAGGAACAGTTCCTCCAGTGCTGGTTTACTCACTTGAAGTCAATATGAGTCACTCCCATATGAGTTAGAACAGGATTGGACTCCAATACCTGAGTTAGGCCAGCAGTTCTTAAATGGTTTTTCTTTGTATTTATTTCATTGGATGGAACTGATAGCGACTTAAGCAACTGCTGTATACTAAGTCGAACCATTAGATCATCTAGTTCAGTATTGTTTATACCAGCTAGCAGCAGCTTTCCAGTTCTTCAAGCAGCGATCTCTCCCAGTTCTACTTGGAGGTGGACATTCTGGATGCAGAGCATTACTCTCTCCCTGAGCTACACTCCTTCCATACAACAGAATGAGTTGGATCATAAGAACTATGAGGAGAGAGAACTTTGGCACCCATCCTCCCTGTTCTTCTGGAAAGCCACTCCTGAGAATTAGAGGAGCTTCTGGAATGGAGTGTGATGAGGTCTGTCGGTTGGTGGACTATGGTCCACTGATCTCTTACATGCATCTCTCCTTGCTCCAGAGGATCCTCACTTTCAGGAGAGGTGTTTTTTTGTGGAGATTCATGAGGCTGAAGTGGGGAGGAGAAGACAGGAAATTTCTCTTTCAATTGCTTTCGGTGGCTTGCAAATTTTGAAATCTGGCCCAAAGTTGGAGGTTTCCTCCATTTGAAATATTTAGAAAATCATTTGTGGGCCGTAGGTCTGTTAGATCCCTAGTTTCTGGCTTACAGAGGCTGCAGATTAATCTAACCTTTGTTTGTGATTACTCTTTTTGTGATTGCCATGCTGCTTCCCTTCATATGAAGCAAAATTGGCAACAATTTGCAAGGAGCATTTTTGTGGCCCCCAAACACTAATTGCTTATACCTTCTCATGCACATGGCATTTTTAAAAATCAAGAATGGCTAACCTCACTTGGCCTGAAGATCACATTCACCCTTGGTCAACCCTCTGGGGAGCACATGTGACTACCCACACCTTGTCATGCACAGGCGACACATGCAAGCAGATGCTCACAAAGGTACAGTGCGTCTTCCAAAGCTGATCTGTTTAAACTAGCTGAAGGCTGTTGTGTGTCTCTGATCATCAAATGATTACTTTGCTGACCAAGGAGAAGTCTATTTGCATCCTCATCAGGGCACCCCAGTACCATGTCTCCTTTATTTTCTTTCTTTCACCGTTGTCCCCAAAATTGGTGGTGTCTTCAGGGATGAGGAAAACTGGGCTTGGGGGCTAGATTAGGACCCACACTGGAGGTTAGCCGTCACTGATTTAAATGTCTGAGCATGCTTAGGATTCTTCTCCGTCTGTAAAACTAAAGGAGTTATCTAGATGCTAACTCACACGCCATACTTTAGCAAGGAAAGGCAGTGCAGTTGCTAAGGAAACAGAGCAAGGACATTTCTTTGGGGATTCACTATATTAACAGGGGCTTGCTTGCCTTTCTGTTTCTCCAGAAGTGTAGTTATAATGTCATGAAGACTGACAGCATTGAAATCCAATAAATAAAAAATTACATTTACTGCACAAATAACCAGGCAGTATAACAATTCTGAAGGGCTCCATTAGGTAGGTAAAAGATGAAAGAAAATATAACCAAAATGCAACAGGTATTAGTGATATTGATGGTGTTTATTATGCCTACAGCACCAGCAGTGCACATGACACTTTACAAAGAGACTTAGGCCTTGTCCACGTTCTGCTTCTCCGCTGCTTAGAAGGCATGGGGCCAGGAATTTTTCTACTTGTCCCTTGCAATCTTGGTGTGAGTCTGAGCAATTTTGCCATTGCCCTGCTGCTTTCTCCTGGAAAACCCACTCTGTAATGATAAATCAGAACAAAAGGCAATCTGCAGGAAACCTGATCGCCATTTGCTCTGAATCAGCACTAAATAATGGGTTTCCCCGGGGGGAAACACAACTGTGGATAAGCCCAGAAATGTTACTGGAGTAAAAGTTGGGGAGACAATGGGAGAGAGAGGTTGGAGGAACAGAAAGGGCAGATGTATCAAGAACTGAATATGAAGAAATGATGTGCCATCCACACACATACGTATGCAGTCAGAGCAATCCTAACCTGGCCTGCAGGAGGAGGATCAGAGCGGTGGTGCCACCACGACATTTGAAACTCTGCTGTCTCCAGCTTCTCAGAATGGAAACTGGTGATGGGAGAGCATGGTCTCCATGGGGCTGTCCCTGAATTAGTCTGGCCCTTCTCATAGCCACAGACATGCCTTGGACCTGGTGTTCACCTCTATGGATGTTGGTGATCTGACACTAAGTAAAAGTGAAACTAAAGAAGTGCCATGGTCAGATCACTTCCTGGTGCAACTGGACTTCTCCTTGACCCTCCCCCTCTGCAGGAAGGTGGGACCGATTCGGATGGTCCGTCCCCACCACTTAATGGATCCAAATGGTTTCCAGAGAGTGGTAGGGGATGCTTTATCCCATGTTGATGGCCTTTCAGCTGATCCTCTGGTGGAATGTGGCCTTTCAGCTGATCCTCTGGTGGAATGTGGACCAGGGCTATTGACTGGTTGGCTCCGAAGCGCCCTCTCTGATTGCATGGAGCCTGGACAGCCCTGTGGTTTTCTTCAGAGCTGAGGGTGAAGAAACAATAGCTGAGACAGCTAGAGCGTTGGTGGCGGATAACACATTCTGAAGCTGACCGGACACGGGTTAGAGCTCAATATCGAGCCTACCAAGTGGTGGTAGCGACAGTGGAGAAGACTTTCTTCACTGCCTCTATTGCATCTGCAGAAAACAGCAGCAGGAGACTCTTTCAGGTGGTTCGCAATTTAATGGAATCACCTGCTCCATCAGGGCCCAGTACAGGCCATATGATCTCCTGCAATGATTTTGTAAAGTTTTTTGCAGATAAAGTCGCTCAGATTCGGGAAGAGGTAGACTCCACCATGGGAGCAGGGCCAGGGTGGGAGAGTGCTAGAGTCCTGTCTAGTCAAGTTGCATGGGATCAATTCCAATCTGTTACCTCCGAGGATGTGGACAGGCTGCTTGAATGAGCGAAACCAACCACCTGTCTCCTTGATCCTTGCCCATCCTGGCTTATAAAAGCTAGCCAGGAAGGGCTGGGCGATGGGCTTCATGGGGTGGTGAATGCTTCTCTCTGTGAGGAAACCTTCCCAGACCTGCTGAAAGAGGCAGTTATCAAACCGCTTCTTAAAAAACCATATTTAGATGCGGCCAATATGGCCAACTATCTTCCAGTCTCAAATCTTCCATTCTTGAGCAAGGTGATTGAGCCAGTGGTTGCTGAACAACTCCAGGCACGCCTGGAAGAAGCGGACCATTTGGATCCCTTCCAGTTGGGATTCAAGCCTCATCATGGGACTGAAACTGCCTTGGTCGCACTGGTCGATGATCTCCGGTGGGCTAGGGACAAAGCTGAGAGCTGTTTCCTAGATCTGCTGGATGTCTTAGCGGCTTTTGACACTATCAACCATAACATCCTTCTGGACTGTCTAGAGGGGGTATCTTCTATGGCAATGAACTGTTTTGGATCTTAAGCTGCCTCTGTGTGGTGACCGGAACTGAGAGCAAGTTCCACTGCATGGGTACCTCAGCTCAGTTTCCCAACACTATCAATATTACCTGTGTAGATGGGTTAGGAGGTAGGATCACAGTCTTAGGCGTCATTTTGAAATTTTTGGGGAATAGTTTTCCAGTTTTCTTTTGGGGGGTGGGGGGTTGGAAGCCTTTTTAAAATCACTCAACACTTTCTGTTTTGGTAGTCTGAAGTTTAGTACCTTATTTCCAGTGCATTTCATTGTTTTTCTCACTTTCATCAGAGTAGTAGATCTCATATGTAAGATACTTTGCATATGATGCCCGTGCTCTTTTTGAGGCATAAATGTTTTCTTTGAAACTGATTCTGTTGCTGAATAATGTGTTTAACTCAGGAATCAATTATCAGCTTTTTGAGATTTACGTTTTCACCTTGATCTAGCTAAATATTTACATGCATCCCATTAAAACCAATGAAACTTCAATTAGTCATGACTAATTTGCTCCATTGTCTCATATAATGCCATTCTCACTCTTATGTGGAGGCAAATTTGCCACTCTCTCATCACCTCAGGGGAGCTCTCAAATGGTTTCTCCCTGGGGAGGAGTGTTGGGATGGTATGAGTGGATAACTGGCCAGTTTGGATGAGGAAAGAACAGGGATATATATTCCCTGTTCTGTTGTTGTGCCCACCCTTCCTCCTTTTTGCAGTGTGGGCTTTGCCAGTCTCCTGTTGAAGGGGCTGAGTAGGAATTTTTAGAAGAGCCTCCAATTGGCCTGGGACGCCTCTTTTTTGCCTTCTCCACTCTTTTGGAGTGGTGCAATTTATTGTCACTCAGGCCTTTAGTCTGGACAGGAAAGACAGTTTAAGATCTGGGGACCTTTAATCCTGTGGCATTGCCCTACACTGTATTTGCTTAGTGAGTGACAGGAGTGCCCTGTGGGCTGAACATGTGCATCAGGGTGAACGCCAAACAGATGGGGCCACAGTATCCTTGTCTGATTCACAGATCCAGGGTTTGTGTAACAAGGAGGAGGAATTTCTTAACCATCGTTGTTGCAGGGCACAGGTAGTCACTTCCGTCACCTCAGGAATTGGGAGGGAGATGATCCCCCCCCCCCCAAGTAGGGAAACTTCCTGCTCAGACTATGTTTTGTTTGGTTGAATTGGACTAAGGTTACTTGGTTTTCTCTGCAGATTCTCAAGTTTTCCATAATGTTAACTGTAAGCGGTGTCTTGAGTCTTCCTTGGAGTGGGCATGATGGCAATTATGGTCTCATAATTCATTTTAGCTGAATTAGGCCCCTTATACATTAATTTTGTTGGTTTGGCTTCCATTTATGCCTTCAGACAGTCCTTTAAATCATTGCTTCTGTGCATTTTATACCCTTTTTTCATCAAGAGGTAATGGGTAACCAATCACTTCAGTTTTCGTAGCCAAAATTTATGAAGAATATGGGAAACTTGAAAGAGCTCAGAGGAGAGTATGAAGGTAGTGAATGAAGGTAATGCAGAAAGCATGTTGAGCATTGGGAAAAAACAAAAGTTTTCACACACTTAAATATCTTAGAAACAAACAACTGTTCTTCACTATCAGCAAAGAAATTGCAGAAAGATATAGGTCTGAATCGGATCATTCCTTCTGCTGGCCACATCTTGGGTTCTTTCATGGAAGGAATGCTTCATCGTCTTGTACTGATGGCATCAATATACTGGAATGTCTTGCTGCTGACATCTACTGATCCTTTTAATATCCTTCTATGATTGTAAATCCTCACACTGTCACAACGCAATGACTGTTTTTAGTGAAAGAAACATATGGCGATATGAACCTTGCAGTTTTGTACATGAATGTAGCAGCTTATAGGATCAGACAGCCAAATCCATGCAAGAGCCTTACACAATCTCTGTCGTCCAATGCTGTCCTTTCAGGCAGAGGAAGGCACACCAAACCTCTCCTTCTACATTGGTGCTGTACTGGAACATCCTGAGAGCAATCAGATTTGCTAGAATAAAACTCTGAGCTCAGGTTTTGTGAAAACAAAGCAATTCTGAGCAATCAATGGGGCTTTCTTTTAATTAATCATGGATGGGTTTGATATTATGGATATTTACATGGAGAAGGCTGTACCAAATTAGTCATGTAAAATGTCTTATCAAATGTTATGTTCTGGGCCGCTGCAGCTAAAATGAATTGTTAGAACAAGACTACCCAATTAAGCCCATCACGTGTACAATCTCTGCATATTGGAGCCTTTTCTACATTCAATTTTGACATCAACCTATGGCCTCTATTGTATTCTCCACCTCTTTTCCTTTATTTCCTCCTACATGTTCTTTTCTGGTAACATCTATAAATGTGCTTTGGGTTTTACAATGTAACGATCATTTCCTTTCTTACTGTTTGTATATGCGTCTTCTGTCTGTCCACCTGTTTGACAGGAAAAAGAAAACTAATGGATTAGTTTCCTGTCTCACAACTGTGTTCTGTTTCTTGCGATTAGAGCTGCACATCTCAACATGCCTCACCATTGTTTGTTCATGAAAGTTGCAAGGAATTATTAATTTATTGTAGCAAAGCCCTAGGTTCAGATGTAAAAGTGAAATATACTCAGAGTCGCAAAGTGATTTCATGCTCTTTATTCAGCTCATAGTGGTGAGGAGGAATGAATGAAAGTCCCCTCAAAGTATCTGCTTTATATACATTCTTTACACAATGGGCTGCACATGATTGGCTAATTCCGGAATTCTACTGTAAGCCAATCAGGTTGTGGATTCACTTCTATCTGGAGTATGATTGGGTGGTTCCTGCCAACCAATCATACTGCTGCATTGTTCCAGGACCAATCAGACTGCTGCAGTTTGAATCCTATTCAACTCAGTACATAACAAAAAGTTTCTCTCCTTTCTCTCTCTCTGAAAAGGAATTATTAATGAATACTCTGTATCCTGCTTTTTCATCTACTATGAGACCAAAACAGCTTACTGCAAAGCCCTAAAACAATGCCATAAAATGTAATTCTAAAGTGTAATTCTAAAGAATATAACACAGCAGCGGCATACTAAAAAACAACCATTAGCAGCATAGTTACAATGACCTTGGACTTGCATGCTCCCTTCCCTCTGGTGCAGTTGTGAGAAGTTTGGAATATTTGGTGAGCTTTGGGATATTTGGTGTATCATTCAGGTCCTATTCTGTGGCTGCTGTGAAGTTTAACAGTTGGGGGGTGGAGTTAGGCATCTTGCTCTTTGAAGGTGAACTGTGAGGGGAGGTGGTGGAGAGGTTTGGGGAAGGTGTGGGGAGAGGAGGGGTGTGAGGTGTAAAGTAGGGCTGCCATATGTCTGGGTTTTCCTGGACACATCTGGGAATTTAAGGTCTGGGGGGGCGGGGATTTTAAAAAAATAAATCGGCAAAATGTCTGGGAAAATCCCAACATATGGCAGCCCTTTTCACAAGTGTCAGTTTCAAGTAATTCAAGTAGCACCAAGGGGGTGTTTTCCCCACTCTCTCTTCTGCCCCTCCACCCCACCCCACATGAGAGAGATGCCAAAGGAGCATGAGGCTCAGAAATCTCTTGTTCCCCAATGAGCTCACTTGCTTGGTGGAGCCTGGGTGTGGCTGCATTCATCAGAAGGTGCTGCCCCAGCAGTGATGGCTGTAAGTTGTAGCTCTGCTCGCTGCCCACCTCCCTTGGAGCAACTTCGCAGAATCCCATCCCACAGCCGCTTCTCTCTCTGCCTACTGCGAGCTAGAGCACCACCTTGCCCCACTCTGCATGCATGTCAGGCTTCAGGAAATCTGTCCCCACCCCCCATGGCAGGCTGCCAGTAATAGATAGACAAAGCTCTTACCAATGTCGTTCATTCAATATTCACAGAGAGAGGCTTAGAAATGTTGCCTCTTGGAATAATTGTGTTGCTCTGAGTAATCTCCTCTCCCCTTCCCTTCTCAGTCATCAACAGCACCTCTCCCCCCCCCCCCCTTTACGGTGGCTGCTTCAGGCCATTTGTTTCTTAGCTTTTAGCTCTCCCACTTTTACTGCTCGCCAGGTTCTGGGTGAAGGGGGGTCTGGCATGCTTTCTAATGATAACGTGTCAGCCAACTGCTCCGGCTCTGTTTCTCCCCCCTCCTGTTCTCCCATTATTTCCCAGCTTTGTCCCTCTCCTATCTCTGAGCTGTGACCTTCTGCAAACCACTGTTATAAATCTATACTGTCTTCCTCTTCTCAGGAAGGTTTAGGAGGAGGGGGAGGTGGTCTCCACCATTTTTCCTCACTCCAGTCCCTGACAGCGCAGCACCGAGGGGCTGCCCAGCAGTGACTCCACTCTGTGTACCTTCTTCCACTGCTACTAGGTTGTTGCTGGTACAGCCATTAAAACAAGTATGTTCATTTCAATCCTTCTCTCTCTCCTTTTTGAAGCAAAATGGGTGGCTGTACAGTGGTGCCCCGCAAGACGAATGCCTTGCAAGATGAAAAACCCGCTAGACGAAAGGGTTTCCGTTTTGGAAGTGCTTCGGAAGACGAATTTCCCTATGGGCTTGCTTCGCAAGATGAAAATGTCTTGCGAGTTTTTCTGACTTCCCCCCCCTTTCCCCCCCCTTTTCTAAGCCGCTAAGCCGCTAAGCCGCTAAAGGCCGCTAAGCCGCTAATAGCGCTAATCCGCTTCGCAAGACCAAAAAAACGCTAGACGAAGAGACTCGCAGAACGGATTCTTTTCGTCTTGCGAGGCACCACTGTACAGAACTTATTATGAGCTATAAATAGTAAAATGACCATAACAAATGCGCTTAGAAAACATTGCTTGCTTTTCAGCCATTTTATCTTGATACAGCCATAGGCACCTGAACAAATGCTCAATAAAAGGAAACCATCATATAACGTGTGTAAGCTTTGTGCAAGCCAGTCAGGATGAATGTTCAATAAACAGGTTGTCTGGACAATTTAGGATCAGCCGCGACTACCAGGAATAACAGAATGATATGCTTGGAGAAACACTGTCAAAATAAGTTCACTGGTATGCGCTGAGATGGACATGACACAGACTGACACTGCTTTAAAGGACTTGTCTGAAAATCCTCAAAGAAGGTTCAGCAGGCCAGTTCTTTGAGAGTGTATTTTTATTCTATTTTTATCCATACACAGCTGACCAGAGGCACTATCTTGCACCCAATATTGGGGGGAGCAGCATGTGTCACATACATGTTGCTTGTCACATGTGTGTGACATCATATGCACGATGCACTCTCGACATCACAGCATTGGGAGGAGCTGCACAGCTTTCTCTCTCACGCTCAGGAGGAGCCAGTCGCTGAACCACTCCATGCTCAGCCTCCTCTGCCCCCTCAACACTGGGGGCGCCTGACCCCTGCCAGCAAATATTAAGGAGGCCTAGGAATTGGCATGTCTGCAGCTGACTTATTATCAAGTGGTTTTTAAAACTGAATTTTCCTTTTCTGGAAAGATATACCTGGCATCTGGCTTCAATTTCAGATTAGCCACAAGTCACAGACCAGTCACTTAAACTCTATGCCCTTTTGATGACAGCCTTATTAGTGTTTAATGAATCTTAATTCAGAGCATTTGGATACTTTCGAGTGGAAACTGTAGTCGAAAAGCAAACCAGCTCCCATAAGGGTTATTATTGTAGGACAATTCTCTTCAGTAAGAAAATGTTCTATTAGCATTTCTCTCTTAACTGACCAATTTTGAGTGTATTGTGTGCATATTGTGCATTTAACTGGTCAGCGAGAGCTACATATATAACCACAGGCATATTTTGTATTTCTGCTCACTGTTCTCTGCTGGAACTGAATCTTCTTAAGGCTGTAGTCTGTGCACATATATGGGGGAGAAAGTCTCTTTTTCATTCAGTGTGACTTTCTTCTGAGCAGACGCACCTGAGAGAGGGATAGTCATGAAAAAAAAGTTCATGTATCCACATTTCATAGTTTTCTGTGATTGTTTGCAGCAATTGCTTCCCAGCTTAGGTACTTTTGCAAAGCATTATGAAAGGGATTAATCACTACATGATCCCATCCAATCAGAGGTCTAGTTGACTATGTGACAGTATCATTGAGGTCAGTTAAAACTCTCCCTGTAAGAGGAAATGTACCCTCATTGCCCAGGCTAACACTCCCTGTTTTGCTGTTGCATGGAAAGACCCCTGTATAAAACTATCTGTAATGTTTAATAATGCATTTATTAAACATGACTAGTTGGAGCAATTGTAGATGAAAATGCATATCCTAATGAGTGTAATGCAATTTGGGTGGACAAGGTCTGCATTTGCATGTGCATCTAAGTACTGTTTTAATACTTCGTTGAGTGGCTGGGGCAACCGAATCAGAAGGATGGCATATAAATAATAAAATTATCTTCGCTGGTGTTGGTGTTGTTCACATTCTGGACCAACTAGTCAATCACATGCAACAAATGCTGGTCACGGAAGGATCAGCCTGGTTGCTTTGGCACAGCGGCGTAGCGTGGGTTGTCATCACCCGGGGCAAGGCAAGTAATTTGCGCCCCCTAACCCGGAGCAAGGCAAGTAATTTGCACCCCCTAACCCGGGGCAAGGCAAGTAATTTGCACCCCCTAACCCGAGGCAAGGCAAGTAATTTGCGCCCCTAACCCCTAACCTGCCGCCGCTGCCAGCTTCTTCTTGCTGCTGCCTGGGCTGGTCGGATTCGGTTCTCTCCCGCGCTCAGCGCTGCGCTGGGCGGCAGCTGCACTGTCCCTCCCCCAGATAGTCCCTCCCTCGCTCTCTCTCCGCTCTGCACCGCAATGCATGCCTGGCACCCTCCCCCTCCACAGTGGGCGGTGACCCAGCAGCTCGGATCGGATTCGCACAGCCAGCACTGCAGTGAGAGAGAGTGAGTGAGCCAGGTAGGGGCAGAGAGCTGCGAGTGCGAGCGCCCCCCCCCAATGTTGCGCACGGTGCGGCTGGCCCCCCCTGCACCCCCACGCTACGCCACTGCTTTGGTAATGGGAGAATATTAACTATTTTCCTGATGCATGCCCACTTCTGATTGGTTTTGCACTCTTTTGCCATGAGCTATGAAATGTTGCTAAAAGGTGAGTAGATCTTTTGCAAGAAGGTGAAAATGTTTGAGTATTTTGGCTCTGCATGACAACAGAGGACAAAGTTAGCTTTCCTTTGCAGATGAGAATTGGGTAAACAGTAATTATTTTTTCTCTTGCCTTCTGTCAGGTAAATGACAAAATGTTTCATTTTTTGTTTGTTTTGTGTTCTAAAGAACCAGAGCACCAGCTGCTGCTTGCTATCTGATAGCTCTCTAACAATGAACAGGAATAATTTTCTATAATAATCTGGATTCTCTTTTAAACCAGAGCATCAAAGAAAAGTCTGTGAATGTATCATAAGGGAGCTATAAGTAGGATTGCCAGTTTTTTATGGCCCTGGGACTCTGTGTCTTCAACAGCAACCTGAGCCACATAAATTAAGCAGGTCCATCTTCCATTTGAGAAGATCACCTAAACCACCTCTAAGCCTATGTGTGTCTTCAGGCTGGAAGATGAATTTTCATAGAAATTCCCAAATGCTTCCAATATTCCAATAAGTATGTTTACTTACATATGATATTTGTCTAAGGCTGCAATATGCACTTATTTGGGAGTATGCTTTGCACAGTAAAGACACACAAAACTGGAATGTAAAATAAATAACATTATATAACATTTACAATCCATATGCTATCAGATTAACTTCCAGATCAGGAAATGAGAACATGAGGAGTTATTCTTCATTCTGTCAGAGCAAAGTATGTGTGTGGGGAGGAAGGGATGAGAGGAGCAGAAACTAAGTTGAGAGCTGGCAGTAGAAATGGCAGCTGCAAGTTTAGAAAGAATAACAAACTTGTTGCATTGATGCTGCAACTTGAGTCAAACTTTGGTGTATGGAGTATCTCTTTGCATTTATTACTTATTGATTGTCTTTTGAAAAAATGCTTATGAATCTCAAAGCAATAATAAAATATCCATGTACTATAAGGTAGGATATCAAGAGGGAATGTTTATCCAAGCCACGTGTTACAGACTAATAAATAAGAAAGCAATGACCGTCTGAGGGTAGTGATATGCAGGAGAGAAAGGGAACAGAAAAACTATTTAAAAACAACAGTATTTCTGAAAGATGTCTCATTATGCACTATCATTTGTCCCATTCTCTTAATGTTTTCCTCAACATGAGCCAATTTAAGAGAGAAGTGGGCTGATTTCAATCTCAATCAGTCTCCATATTTTTCTAGAATGTGCACTGGCCACCTGTATGTTTTAAATTTGCAAAGCAAGAGTGCATATTCAGGCTCTCTTAACAATTGAGACATGAATATGTGTTAGGTGATTCTGAGCTAACACCAAGGCATGGCCTTGCTAGGTCAGACCAAGCATTACAGTCATACTTTATACAGTGGTACCTCAGGTTAAGTACTTAATTCGTTCTGGAGGTCTGTTCTTAACCTGAAACTGTTCTTAACCTGAAGCACCACTTTAGCTAATGGGGCCTCCCGCTGCCGGAGCACAATTTCTGTTCTCATCCTGAAGCAAAGTTCTTAACCCGAGGTACTATTTCTGGGTTAGCGGAGTCTGTAACCTGAAGCATCTGTAACCTGAAGCGTATGTAACCCAAGGTACCACTGTATCCCAAATGCCTTGCGAGTTGAACTTTTTTTATTTCATTTTTTTTTTTTTTTTTGCTGCAAACTCCGATATGAGTGTTCCTGTTTGCAAACGTTCTTTGGAACACGAACGTCCGATGTGACTTCTGTGGCTTCCAATTGGCTGCAGGAGCTTCCAGCAGCCAATCGGAAGCCGTGCCTTGGTTTCCAAACATTTTGGAAGTCTAAAGGACTTCCGGAATGGATTCCGTTCAACTTTTGAGATACGACTGTATTTGTAAAAAAACAATAGCTAACACTTATTGGGTACTCCACTAGAAACTGTCCAGTAGTCCACCAGTGGACCACAATCTGCCATTTACACATTCCCTGATCAAAGGGGTTTAAACCTGCTGCCTGTTTTCAACCTGTAGGTCCCCAGATGTTGTTGGACTACAACTCCCATCATCCCTGAGCTCTGGCCTTGCTAGCTAGATGTGCTGGGAGTTGTAGTTCAACAACATCTGGGGACCCACAGGTTGAGAAAGGCTGATATAGTCAGTGTCTCCCCCCCCCCCGATCCTTATTGAATGAAATATTGAAGCCTGATTTTGCTCACTCTGACAAAAAAATCATTGGAGTAAAAACTGATTTGGCTATAATGTTCCTTGTTGTTTGGGAAATGCCTTTTGGCTTTCTAAGCAGATCAATATTTGATTTGTGTAAGCCTTATTGCAACGGTTGTAGAATTATGTGCTACAAACATGAAACATATAATTAAACTTTGGGTGGTGAATGTTTTCATGTATGGATTTGAAAAGAGCTTTGCACAATGTTCTTAAACCACCAGAAAAATCTCCCTTTAAAACCTTTGCTGCAGAGCATTTGCAGAAAAGTGGAACGCATTCTTGAGCCATGTTGACATCATAAAGCCTATGGCACTTTGGCTTTCCTTCTTATTAGGGTTTCTTTTTCAGCAGAGATGTCCTAACTTATAATTATATACATCAGAAGTTTAAAACACTGGAGCATTCATAAGGAGATGGAATTGCCTTTTCAAAATATGTTGCTTTAAGGGATCTTTGATTTATAGGATTGCTTCTAGCAGAAACATTTGAACATATAAACGAGAAGGCGCTGCATAGAGAAACTTAGAAAGGACGTAATTACATGACCACCCTCTGAAAGTATTTCTACAGGAATGCCATCTCAGAATCATGTGTGGTCTTTCCTGACTGTTCCAAGGCAGCAAGGAAGGAGGGTTGGTATTCATGAGCAATTCAGTTACTCCATTTCCCCAATCACTCTGTCACTGTATCAGCTACAACCAAAGCTTTCCAAACTGTGGGTCGCAACATGTTAGTGTGTCGGCTGCTGTGTGTCGCAACATGTTAGTGTGTTGCACAAACGCTCCCCACACTCCTCCTGGGGTTGGAAAGGGTTATTTTAACCTTCAGATTGCTAGTAAAACTGAATTACTGTGTTGTGAAATGATGCAAAACTGAATTACTGTGCTGCAAAATGATGCATGTCTAAAAAGTGTGTCACCAACTTGAAAAGTTTAGAAAGCTCTGAGCTATACTGTATTTGAGTTTGCTTCCTCTCCTTAGAATATCAGCTCAGAGAACACCTGCAACCAACATCTCCGAACCTTGCATATATTCACTACCCACTAAGGGCTGATTCCACACTTCCACTTGTGCTGTGCCTAGAAAGCACAGGTTCAAGTGCTTTTCTGCTTGATCCACATTTTCTAGACATGGGTGCAAACAGTTTCCCTCTTGTCCCACTCCCTTCCAAGGGAAAACCCACTGTTTCATGATAAATCAGAACCATCGTGCACACTTCTTCAGATATTTGTGCCAAAACCAGGCCAAAACCCCAACTGAAATGGATCTGCATGATTACTATTACTTCTCTGAGATGCTTCTGATATCTGAAGAAGTGTGCATGCACACGAAAGCTTATACCCAGAACTAACTTAATTGGTCTCCAAGGTGCTACTGGACAATTTTTTAAATTTATTTTGACTTCATAGTATGCTACTGTAAATCGCTCAAGCATTTCCCAGGTCCACTGAGACCTGAAAAGTTCTGAAAAAAGTAGTTCAAAACATCTAGAAGACATAAAGCTAGGGAAGGCTGGGCTAGGGTGAATGACCACAACAGCCAATGTCTTAGCAAATTTACAAGGTAAGTTCATTATTCCAGATGTCAGTTTCCATAGTGTTTGTGGTGCTAAATTAGGAAGTGAAAACAGGAAGCACCTCAGAGAAGTAATAGTAATCTTGCAGGTCCATTTCAGTTGGGATTTTGGCTTGGTTTTGGCACATAAACTGCTCTGGTTGCCCTTTGTGATTACCTTTGTCGGGAGAATGATGGGGGAAATATGTCCTTGTTAATTCTGCTGGACCTCTCAACAGTTTTTGATACCATAGTATCCTTCTGGAGCATGTGTTTGAGTTTGGGGTAGGTGGCACTGCTTTGCATTGGTTCTGGTTCTACTAGGATGGTCACTCCCCGAGGATGGTCACTCCCCAAGCATTCCTTGGGGAATGCTTTTCAGTCTTCAGTGTGGTTCCTCAGGGCTCAATTTTATCATCCATAGTTTTGGAGTACATTGTCAGTAATGTGCCGATGGCACACAGCTCTCCTTCTTTTTTATGTCTTCAGGTGTGGCAATGGATGTGCTAGACTGTTGTCTTTTTTCAGTAATGGACTGGATGAGAGTCAGCAGACTGAAGCTCAATCCAGATAAGACCTAGGCATTGTTAGTGGGTGGTTCCCTAGATCACATGAGTGGGAGGTTGCGTGCTCGTGATTGGTGGGTTACATGCCCTCTGAAGGAACAGGTACAAAGCTTGGGGGTACTCCTGGGTCCTTTGCTGTCACTTGAGGCTCAGGTGGCCTCAGTTGCACAGAGTGCCTTCCATCAGCTTTGGCTGGTGGCCCAGCTGTGCCCCTATCTGGACAGGTATGGCCTAACTTCTGTTGTCTATGCTCTGGTAACCTCTGGGTTAGATTGCTGCAGTGCGCTATACATAGGGCTGCCTCTGAAGACAGTTAGGAAACTTCAGCTGGTACAGAATTTGGCAGCTGGGATGCTCACTGGAACAAGACGGTTTGATCATATTACACCAATCCTGCCTGACCCGGCTGGCTGCCAATTAGTTTCCAGGCCCAATTCAAAGTGCTGGTTTTGACCTATAAAGCCTTAAATGGCTGAGGACTACAATTCCTCAAGGTCTGCCTCTCCCCATATAAATTGACCCAGACTTTACAGTCATCATTTGAGGCTCTTCTTCATGTACTGCCAGTAGCAAGCATTTTGCATGTCAACACCATGTTAATTGATTAATCTGTCATTTATTATATAATCTGGATTTGCCTGTTCATGCTGCTGCTACTGCTGTTGTTAGTACTACTACTGTGAAGAGTGGTGACTTTGGGTGTTAGAAGCATTAACAATTGCAATATCAGCATGTCAAAATTTCCAATTGTAAATAGCTTCATTTCTTTGGAGTGGTATGACTTGATCAGTGTGGATCCCGTCCCCCATACAGTTAAATGTGCTTCCAGTCTTTGGCTCAGTGAATTAAAGAAGGGATGCAAAATCAATTTATATAGATGAATCCAGATATTTATATTTATATTCATATTTATATATGAAGATGAACATTATATGCTGGTTGTAAGCTATTGTTCTGTGCGCAACTTGGATTGAATCCAGACAACTTTGCAAAATCAATTTATATAGATGAATCCAGATATTTATATTTATATTCATATTTATATATGAAGATGAACATTATATGCTGGTTGTAAGCTATTGTTCTGTGCGCAACTTGGATTGAATCCAGACAACTTTGCCTTGCCTTTATTGAATTTTACTCTTGTTTTTTTCAGAAACAAGGCTATTTCGAGCTAATTGTATTGGTTTGTATTACCAAACAGTTGCTTGTTATGTCATGTTGCTCACTGTGGTTTGCTAAGAGGAAAGGAAGAGAGTCATATAACATTTTGAGACATGTACAAAGAGCCCTGTTTTTAACTTTCCTTTCCCCTCCCTCCTCCCTCCTTCCCCAAGGTATATATGATTGTAGTGAGCCAAGAAAGTGATGTCATGCCCATTTAATGCTGAAAGTGTACATTGTTCCTTCACCCTGCTTCTCTCTAGAGCACACGTTGTCATCTTTCTTTTTTTGGTGGTGGTGGTTTTGTAAATTCAGAATTAATGAATAGTGCCCACTTGCAGATCTGAATAGTGGCATTCTTCAGTAAGCAGGGCACAAATGTAATTTCTGACTTGCTGAAAGCAGGCTCTAAGGACCATATAGCTCTCTGGTGACTGTCCACATATGCTATGACCCCTTTTATTGGTTCTGGAGCAGACAAGCACACTCATGTATTCAGTCCCTCTATACCACTTGCATGTTTATCTGAGCCCCTTCACCCATCTTCAAGGCAGATGGAAATAGAATACATTTCTAATTCTTTAGGAAGTTTTTCACCTGTGTACAAGTAGGTGGGTATACCTATTGTTATTGTAAAGCACTATTCCAGTACCTTACCTTATTGGAGATTGATGTAGATATCTTTGAATAACCTAGAGGCTTACCGTATTGGCCTGAATATAAGCAGCACCCGCAAATAAGCTGCACCTTTAAGATTAAAGGGGGGGAGAGACAATACCTGAATATAAGCCGCTCCCTTAAAATTCTGCAGGCACTTGCACCCGTTCCGTTTTACCGTATGTCTGTTTCAGCAGCAATATTGTAAAAGCCAACTTTTGTAAGGTCGCAAATTTAAGCTGCACTAAAGTACTTTTCATGGTCCGAATTTGGGGGGGGGGGAGTGTGGCTTATATTCAGGCCAATACGGTATTTGGGTGTTCTTGTTGGTGAATTGGGAGTGGAGATGTGTGGAGCAACACCAACCCTTTGCCTTTGCATGACTAGCACAACCATCTGTAGCTGCGAAACCTTCATGCATGCAGGTGAACTCACAAAACCTGCACAATCAGCGTGCCAAGTCACGCATAAGCCTTCCTGTGTACAGCCGAATGCTTGAAGACTTTGCTTTTGTAGACAGTTGTGCTGTTCCTGAAAAAACTAGAGTGTGGGGCTACATGGCACGATCCCACTTCCATGTTAACTAATGTGGAAATAAGAATCGATGAATATGGTTTTAAGTCAGTTGGCGTTCTAAAAATATGTATAATTTCCACATTGAAACAATCTGTGGTGTCCTATGGATCCTTACAAATGTCCCGTTTAAAGAGACTGAGATGCTTCTATGGGATTTAGTCCTCGAATCATACTTGGCTCTCTGACCCAGCTTTGCATGATTGCTACAAAAGACACAACGGAATAGCCTTATTATGATAATTGCAGCACAAAGTAGATGGATCAGGACCATCCTGCTATGTTGTATATTAGTTTTGGTGTGGTTCAGGGGATATGTAAGCTATCTCATAGTGCCATTTGTATGGGATTTTAGGACTTCCTCACATTATGATCACTATACCATGGAAAGAATTGAAAGGAGACATATAAGACTGAAAAATATGGGCCGTGAAAGGAATAGCTTAAGAAACAACATTTTAAGGAAGGATAGAAAAAAGATGTGGATCTGGAAAGGGAAAGGCGGTTTCTCAAATATTTGCTAGGTGATAAAAAGTAAACAATTGTGACTAAGCACAATTGTTATCTTAAACTGAACGTACATTTCAGCTAATATTAAAAAGTATTTCTATCTACAAAATGAACAGTTCAGCAGTGGAAGAAGCTGTTTACACAGGGTATGAAATCTTAAGTTTTGAATATTTTAATATTTAGGCGATTTTTTTAAAAAAAATAGTATCGTATAGAGTTTTGTAGATTTTGGATAGCCTTCCAATGAGTATGTATCTTGCTGAGAAAGGGGCACTAAAAACTTCACAGAGTCTCATCAGGAAACTCATCATGTGAATAAGCAATGAGTCCGGTATCATTTATTTATTATTGTACCCTACCCTTCAAACACATTATCAAGGAGGCTTACTATTAAAACAGTATGAAGTAATGAATACTTTTAAATAAGCAAAAAATAATAATATCAAAAATCATTAGGGCAGCATCCAAATAAAACAGATCAACAAAAGCAAAACAAACAAACAAAAAACCCTGGGAAAATGCAAAGCTCTTTCCCTTGTGCCCAAAAGACTTCAGAATGGGTTCCGGGTGATCAAGGTTGCCACCCACTGGACCTCGGGTGCCTGAGGAACCCAGAAAAATCTTATGGTGAGGTTACTGGCAGGCAGCAAATATGGAGAGTGGGACAGCTGACCCTTCTGTCTACTTCATCATATTCAGCTTACTTTTGTGTCATTAAAAAAAATAGCACTTACTGTATTTTTTGCACCATAACACCCACTTTTTTCCTCCTAAAAAGTAAGGGGAAATGTCTGTGCGTGTTATGGAGGAAATGCCTACGGGTGGCATGCCTACGGATTTTCCTCCTCTAAAAACTACGTGCGTGTTATGGTCGGGTGCGTGTTATAGAGCGAAAAATACGGTATTTTGTGCAGTGTAAGCTTTCATAGGCAAAAATACATTCAGTCAAATTTCACTTCATATAACACAGGCTTGTCTAACAGGTCAATTGAGATATACTGGTCAATCACGGGCTGTCCCTGGCCGGTTCTGGTCAAATTTAGGACCCCTACATATTCAATAAATAAAAAAAAGCTGAACAACTTTGGCTCCCTAAAAAAACCTCCACAACTCTGGTCAATCCCCCAAAGACAATGGGTAGATCACTGCCAGTTTTTTAATACTGTGAGTAGATCGCAGTCTCTTGGGAGTTGGACATGCTTGACATAACAGTTAAAGTTAGATCTTAGCTACAAAGATGCTTGCCATAATAAATACACCTTTCACATGCAAAAGGAGTCTCTGTTCAAATGTTTTTCCCAGTAACTTAACCAAGAATTGGATGAGCACTTCTGTGCCACACTACTTTATTTTCACTCCTGCTTTATTTGTCATTTACTGTAGCCCCTAAACCTTCCTCAACCATGTCAGGACCTAGAAGAAGGAATATTGGCAATGATTATGTTTTCTAGAGATGGCAATGGACTCAGATCTGGAAATAAGTTTCAGAATTCAGTAATGCTTGGCTCAAAGGAGAGGTAAACTATGACAAGCTCCTGAATTCTTCTGCGTCTTGGATTAACATGTAAATCAGAGAAGACATTCCTGGTTTATTTACTCCTTTCAAGTGTTGTTCTGAGTTAAGTTGCTGCAGAAACCCACGCCCTGCAGGGTACAGTAGACTTAAGCTCCCTCTCTCTTGCCCATGTACCAGTTTGCCCAGATGCATCTCTTCAGACCCTATATATATATATATATATATATATATATATATATGTTTCTGCACTAGTTATTTATTTATTTTGTTTCCTACATTTATATCCCACCTTTTATCCAAGGAGTTCAAGGTGCTGTACACTGTTCTCCCCCATCTCATTTTACCCTCCCAACAACCCTGAGGGGTTGGCCCAGGGTCATCCTGAGAGCTTCATGGCTGAATGGGGTTTAGAACTCTTGTTTCCTGAGTCCTAGTCCAGTATTCTTAACCCTTTTGCCACACTTTGCTTAGGAGGCTGATATGAGGAACTGGCCCTGGTCATTGGGAGTGGGGGGAAAGCTCTGTACTCCCTGGGTGGGATTCTTGTTCTTGCTTTGGCACATGGAGGCAATTTTGATGGATGGAGTGTTAATTTTTCTGAATGTTGGATTGGCTCAAAAAATAAATAAAAATCTAAACCCTAAGGTTTTTGTTTTTTAAAAAACCCCCATATAATTTGCAAGTTAATTTGAGGCAAACAAAGGAGAGTTTGCCTCTTTCTTCTATTTTTCCAAAGCAGAAAGTTTTGCTCTCTGTATGTGTAGCCCCAGAGTGCATCTCCTTCAAGACCTCTGGGATATTACATGCATCTAAATTGATGTCTGTGAATGCTGATCCCCTCTACAGGGCCCAAACAAGGCATTGTAATAAAGAGACAGACTATGAGGCTACCCCATCAGAAAGCTACTCACTACTTATTTGTGAGGAAACACCTTCTTGTCACAGGGCCAAATTCTACACCAGAATCCAGTTGTTCATGCTGAAAGGAAATAGGAGGATAAAAGCTCCCGGATACTCTGTTTCAGCAATCAGTAGAGTTTCTTTTTTTCTTTTTTTGGCATTTAGAGTATATTCCTAGTCCAAGACCTTAGCCAGAGTCTGTAAAGGGTTTTTCTTTCCTTTTTTTAATATATAAAAAAATAGTCTTCTAGTGTAAAGGGAAAGATATAAAACTGATGAATGTCAAGACATCCAACATTCTCAAATTTCTTACATTAGGGGATTTCAACGGGGCTCTGCCTAAATGTCTCCATGTTGCATTTGGCAGGGAGCAGCACTCTGGATGGCTAATGCTAAACTCAGATCATTTATCTTCAAATCACAAAGAAAAAATAATAATAATATCAGAGCTATAAGGCTATCAAGTACCTCCATAGTTAGGAAATATGGTGTGTAGGGAATACGCTGTATCTCTCTTGGAATCCATGGGTTTGATGTAAAGAAAAAGGTTGTTCATGAAAATTGACCCCTCTGTAGCAATCTAATTAGTTGGATGGATTTCAGAATTAAGTGCCTCCCTGCTTACTCATCAAGTGCCACAAGGATGAAATAGAATAAGGCTCCTCCTTCCCCTCATCTCCTCTCCATCCTGAGGCAGAGATCTAAATTCCACATAACATAGGATAATTACATCCTTCCCCCTTTTACCCAGTTCATACTGACCATGGGGGAAAAGTTAGTTGCAAAGTCTTATCTGGCATATAGGAAAACCAGACGTATCTTTGGCAAGTCATGTTGTTCCCTTTTGTCATCTCTGGTATAAGGCTTGCTCGCTTTTAAGCAGCAATTCAATCCTTCAGTCTGCATGGATTTGTATTCAGTTTTTCAATTTAATCCTATCGTTCAAAAATCAGACATATTTGAAGCATAGGTTCAGCTCTCTTCCATTATGATCTTTGTGGTCACCGACTTACTAAACTCCGTTCAACTTGCCCCATTTTCCTGCATTGCATATATGCTCTGTTCACCCTGATTTTGCATTCAAATACAGAACAAAAGATGGAAAATGTTTCTTTGGACCTCTGAAGTGCACACATGGAAAATTGGCTGTGTGTTCCTCTAAATGGAGAACTAGACACAAAACACTGGTTGTGGCATAAATGCTGGCCCCTGGATCCCATTTTAGGTTAGAGGTGATTGTCTTCAAATACAGTATGAGGACACAATTTGAAGTAGCACTTTAAATATGCATGCATTTTTATGGCAAGGTTGATATTTCCTTGACAAAGGTGGCAACCCTATTTCCTGCTAAAAGTGAATTTGTGATAGACATGATATTAAATTGTACATGGAACAAAAGGATATTTCAAGGCCATGAGAAAATGGGAGAATATACTTCTCAGGTACTGGAACTGTAGCTTTTCATTCACCTTGTTAATTTCATGAGCCTCAGCGTAACTCGGCTACTTCACACAGCTTTCTAATTAACCTTTAACTACTCTCAGGAAGCTCCTTTTAGTAGCAGTTGGTAACCTGGATCCCTTCCCCCCATTGGGATTTGCCTAAGTAGCCTATGGATCTCTGTATGGTTAATGCTTTTCTTTTGCAATTGGAAGAGTTTCCCAAACCAATCTTTTAAAAATGCTATAGGCATCCTAACAAAAAAAAAAACAACCACCTTTTTCCTGGAAGAATGGAAAGAGTGGTGCTGTGTTTTTCTCATTAACGTTTTACATTTACAGGGACTTTTTTTATGTGGGGAGCTTTAGCGATTTAGCAAAAACACTAAAGACAAGTACAACATAACCCTCGGCAAGAGTGTGCAGCACAAAGGCCCGATAGGCTCTCTTTTTTTCCATTATCCTGACATTGCTAAGCAACCAAGGACATATTGCTTTGTATTCTATGTGGCATATTCTGTCATTTTTAAAGCTGCCCCCTCCACTTTAAAAGCAGTGTCATTATTGGGGACCAAAATGAATGAGTTCAAGGATATTATGACTTTCTGTTCCCTGGCACATCTTCTTTACCGGCTCACAGCTGAGGCTCAGCTAGCTTCAGACTTCTCACTTACAGGTTTAATTAAAATTTCTAGCCAGCTCAATCTGTCATTCCTGTTTTCGAAGCTGCTGCTTCAGAGAGGGAGTTCCAGGGTACATCTGCATTGTTGAATTACATCTCCTTCTCCATTGTCTTCCTATGTGTGTAACCCCGAGTGACAGCAACAATATTACTTATTTATTCCTTTGCCACTTATGTGCCAAAAATGGCTTCTAAGCGGTGTACAACTATAAAATCAACACATAATTGAAATGCACAACACATCTGCACTGTGTTCAGGCCAGTTTGAAATGGAAGTATTTGGTGAAACTGAATTGTTGTTTTTCCATAAGTTGTTCCTCTCACTAGCATAGCTTAGGAAATTACTTTGAAAAGTATCCCAGTTCTGTAATGGGAATGGGGCTGACACACACATCTGTAGGGTATTCATTTTCCTTAAACAGAAGGCTAACTCCTTGCACTAAAGCAGATTCATATGCAGACATACTTTATTAGACTGGGGAAGTGGAACCACGCTCAGTGTTTCAAATGTGGGCATACCATAGCTTTGCATAATGGCTTTGTAACACTGGCCATTTTATTTTCAAGCACTTTCCTAATGACCTTTTAAACCTGGAATCTGCCTTTTAACTGCCACTGCAAACTGAGTTGACATTTTGCTTGAGCTATCTACCCCAACTCCAGTAGTACTTGCTTTGGGGAATTGCAGTCAGTTCAGATTGCATTACAGCATATGTAAATCTGGGATCGCTTGCCCAAAAGTACTTAACTTCACATTTGCACTGGATTGGATTTGCATTTGTTGTCCATTTACTCAGTCTGGAGAGGTTCTTTTGGAATCCTTCGCCATTTACTTAGGTTTTTACTGCCCCAATCATTTGGTGGTGTTTGTGAACCTAGCTACCTTACTGCTCACCCCTAAGTCCAGTTCATTTATTTTCAAAGGCTTCTTGATGGATTTTTAAAATATAATTTATGAATAAGCATCAGCCCCAACAGAGATCCTTAGAGGATCCCAATGCTTGAAAAGGTCCATGCTTCCTTACCTGTGTAGCATCTCTGTTTATTATCACCCTATGCCTCCTGTCCTTTAACCAACTAAAGATCCATAGGTGTACCTGTCTCTATGCCTAAGTTTAATCAGGAGTATTTGGAAAGGAAGTTTATTAAAAGCTTTTTCAAAACAGAAGTCTGTAAGCATCAGGTCCCTTCTGCTATTATAGGAAATAGGAAATCAATGTTTTGCAAGCCTTTATCATAAAAATCTCTTTTCCAAGCTAGCACCCTAGACTCTAACTTGAATACCCAGTGTGTTGCATGTCCACAGTGGTGCAGTGGGACTAATGCTGCCATGTGTCACAGTTCAGCTCTGCCCAAACCTCACATCTGATGTCTCTTCAGATGAGGAACAAAGGGAGCAGGACCCTCCAGCAGATTCAACACTGCCAGTGACCCTGAGAAGCCATAGAATCTGGACACCCCTGCCCCAGGACTAGAAAGCCCTACAGGAGCTGTTTGGGTTCATGGTCTGCTGTGCCTCACACAACACCCTTAAAATCTTCTTCCCCAAGACCACAGAAGAGAAGATGGTCAGGCAGGAACTTCACAGCCATTGCCAAAGTGCCTCTCTAGCTGTTCATGGCACTACTTGGGAGAAAGGGGAAGCACACAGAAGTACCTGCTCGGATCAGGACCTCTCTTAGCAAGGAGTTGAACTTCCAGCTCCTACAGAAGCTCCCAGCCTGAGCTATGTTATCACTGAAGCAACAGCTGGGAAATGAACACTATGGAACAGCAGCAGTGCAAATGATTTGCAACATCTTCCCACACCATATGTTTAAGAGTGGCATACTTTGCTTTGCCAACAACAACAACAAAACAAAACAAAACAAAAACAAAACAAAACAAAAAAAACCCAGACCTCATTTAGGTACATGGTATTAGCTATGCACAGTTTGATCTGTTAGTTGCCCTTAGTCCCTATTGAAACCAGTAGGACTTCAGGTTTCAGTGACCCCCATTAAGTTCAACCAACTTGGTCTGGATCAATCCAACCCATCATTCTCTGGACTGTTACCCTTAATGTGTTAGCCTTTCCAAAGAATTTCATTGAAAACATTGGTATTGGCTTGAATCCTAACTTTCCTTCTGTGAGAATTGCAGAGTTCACACTGACATAATGGAGCTTTCCCTCCTCCCCCTTCCCTCCGCAGGGCAAATGGAGAGAGGAATTGGTGGAAATGATCCACATGTGTGAATGGAAGAGCAGCTTAAGATCCAAACCATTTTCTGGTATTTTTTTTCTGCCATTCATAATCATAATAATAAAACGTTGTGTTTGCATTTGTGAACCCAGGAGTACATTGCATATATGCAGATCTCTAAAAGAGGGGGGAAACAGGGCAATATGGCAAGGATATCTTGATTTCCATGTAGACTGGTATGAAAATGAAGGTGTTCTTTATGACGGCATGCTGCAGGAACCTGAGCATTCTATTAGGTGGAATTTGGGAGTTTCTCCCCTTCACTCCCTCCCCTCCCCACCCCTTATCTTATATCCTAGTTAGCTTAAGGAGCTTAAGAGGATACAGTGGTACCTTGGGTTATGAACTTAATTAGTTCCAGAGGTCCGTTCTTAACCTGAAACCATTGTTAACCTGAGGTACCACTTTAGCTAATGGGGCCTCCTGCTGCTGCCGCCGTGTGATTTCTGTTCTCATCCTGAGGTAAAGTTCTCAACCCGAGGTACTACTTCCGGGTTAGCAGAGTCTGTAACCCAAAGTCTTTGTAACCCAAGGTGTTTGTAACCCGAGGTACCATTGTATTATGAAAGGGACAGGGCAAAGCAAGGGGAGATTAATGGAGGGAGAAAGGGTTCAGGACAAAAAGACAGTGTGGACCTGTTGATATTTATTAAATTTCTGTACCAGACAAAATGGTTCTGAAATGTATGGCGTATATACAGCAGGGCTTTTTTTCTGGAAAAAGAGGTGCCAGAGTTTGTGGACCTTTTTTTAGGAGGAGCATCAAACGACCAAAGTTATTGAGACCCCAACACTACAGAGGTGCCCAAATGCACCATATAGGTGCCGGAACTCAGTTCCGGTGAGTTCCAACTGGAAAAAAAGCCCTGATTAACAGTATGTAGACAGGATGGAGAATGAGAAATTGGGAATGGTGTGTGTGTGTGTGGGTGTGTGTGGGTGTGTGTGTGTATTGTTAAAGAATACTATTTGGTCATTCCAGGTGGGCACATAGCAAACTGATCTTGTGCACTATTCAGGCCAGAGTGGTTGAGATGGTTAGCTTGTGCCCATAAGCAAAAGAAAATTAAGACATGAGCCAACCACTTCCACATGTGCAGAGCCACACATGATGGAAGGGCTCACCCACACCTCCACTTTCCCCTAGGAAACCCCATGGTTTCCCACTGAACTAGAACAAATGGCAATCAGGTTTTCCATATCCTGGAGGAGAATGGGTATCTCAATACACATATGTAAAGTACAGAAGGGCTACATGGTCAGATTGGTCAGGCGCATCGGTCAGGTGTGTTATAGCACACCTGGCAGAAGATGACATAACCAGCCGAGGGTCATTTTGTGGGGAGGATTCAATAGACTCAAAAGCTTCTCCTCACCCTACTTTCTCTAGAGATGTATGCATAATGAGGGATGGTCTGTATTGTATGTTTACACATTGCCTTATTTTTTTGACCCCTCTATATTGCAGTTCTATAATATTCAGTGGAGTAGGCCCCACTGAAATCAATGTTTCAACTGAGTAAACATGCATAGAATTGGACTGTAAGTGACTAAAAAGGTTAAAACTTCAGTCTATATTTACAGAATAAAATAACAGTCCATGATCTCTTAGGCTGCAATGCTTTATTCATTTACCCAGAACTAAGCCCCGGGACATCCTTAGACATCATTAAACATGAGCAATGCCTTATCCTCCAGCACCAATCATACATCTTAGAAAGGTATGTAGACAGGCTACCCCCGGCAGCGGATCGTGGGGGTTTGGAGGAGGATATTCTCAAGGGGTTCTTTTGCAACATTTCCACCTATCTGACACTATTGAAAGATGTGCCACAGGAAGATAAAAAGGCACTTTGGCACTATTATGGTTTCTCCTTTGAGTACAATGAGGAATATCATGTTTTGGAGCTTGTGCAACTAGAACCTCTGGTTGTTTTCCCAGCTCCACAGAATGCTGTCTTCCTATAGTATTCAGCACAGGAAGGACATGCTTTGTAGGCAAAACTGGGCTGAAATTAACATACTGTCTCTCACCTTACCTGCTGGTATGAAATTGTCAGATTGCATCCAGCCTCTGTACTTTGTGCACAGAGCATGTCTGCCATCCAGTGGTAGCCATCATCTTTGCAAGTTATTCCTCCGTCAGGTTAAGTTAAAAATGGTCTCCACACAATAGTTCTAGAAATATATGCTTTGCTTTCCAGGAATATGAAAGATCGAATGACTTGGCAAAGCTCCATTCGGCAAATTTTGTTTAAAAAGGAAGTGGGTTTGCATTGTAGCTTGTCATCATTTATCTAATCTTTGGCAATGTGTTGACAGAAAGCAGAACAGTTTATCGTCCCATTGTCGAATGGCTTTATAATGCTGCCTGTCAGCATGCCACACCCACAGTCTGTAAGAGCTTTAAATCTGGCAAGCAAATGTCTGCTTTCTATAATATTACATTACTATAATTCTTCATCACAAGGCTCCATTTAACAACGGGGAAGCTCAGGGAAGCTCTAATGAACATGGGGCCATGCAATCCCTGAGCTTGTCTGTTCAAGCTCTGGAAAAGCCTCAAAGCTAAATGACAGGGCATCTCCAGACTGTCAGGATTTGACACATATCAGAACTTTGGGTTTGCACAATTAAAACAGGTGAAAGTACTCTGGCACCCTAGCTCAGCACACCCACTTAAAAAAACAACAACAACCACAGTGGACTATTTGTGGTTAGGAGCAAATGCATTGAAAAGTGTGGGATGAATGAACAACTAATGTAAAATACCCCATAAGCAAATCAAGATGAATTCTGGTTGTCATATAATAACCATCTCACAAAAAAAGAAAGAAGCACAAGTGTCCAATAAATACTGGGTAGAAACAAAGCTCTGTGTAAGCTTTGTGCGAGCAAAACAGAACGAATGCTTAAGAAATTGGTCTCTCGGAGAATCTCTGTATACAGCAACTGAGAATGTTTAGGGTTATTCCCATACTGTCCCTTTTCCAAGCCTTACTGCAACCCTGGATGGTAGATCAGGATGATGACGGTGAAGAACAGCAGCAACATCAGTACCACCATCATTAAAAAAGATAAAGGATGGTTAAGTCCAGTCAAAGGTGACTATGGGGTTGCGGTGCTCATCTTGCTTTCAGGTCGAGGGAGCCAGCGTTTGTCCACAGACAGCTTTCCTTTCATGTGGCCAGCATGACTAAACCACTTCTGGCGCAACGGCGCACCATGATGGAAACTAGAGCGCACAGAAACAGTGTTTACCTTCCCACCACAGCGATGCTTATTTGTCTACTTGCACTAGTGTGCTATCAAACTGCTAGGTTGGCAAGAGCAGGGACAGAGCAACGGGAGCTCATCCCATTGCACAGATTTGAACGGCTGACCTTCTGATCAGCAAGCCCAAGAGTCTTGGTGGTTTAGACCACAGCGCCACCTACATCCTACCACCATCATACTGCCAATGGACAGGTTGACACTTGCCTAAGCGAGTTTGTGATCTAAATCAGGAACTGCTTTGTGTGTAACTCAGCTTGTATGCTACACTATGATTTATTTGTTATAAAAACTGATATTGTACCTTATGGAGAAGCACAGTGTTAGCATTTAGCAGCATTTAGTGGGCTCTGTCCATGGATCATCCACTGTTAAAAAGCACACCACCAACTTTTCTCCGCAAGGTGGAAACAGGTAAGGATACAGAGGCATTGTGTGAAATGCAGCTAACATTGAAAGGATAAAATGTGTAAGTTCTTTTTCAAATGTTCTGCCATCGTTATATTGCATTTGTCTACTGTTTCTAGTATTCTGCCTTCCAGCTAATCTGTTGAACACCTGTTATATTCTTCAGCATTCAGCGAAAAGCACATTTCCTTAGTCGTCAGCAGCCTTATGTTGGTACAGTGCCATCTCAGAATATTGTTACATATAAAACAGCACAGAAAGAAAGTGTACTGACCCATAAGGAAGGCAAACAGTCTCTGTGTAGCCATTGAAAAGCTGTGGGGAGAAGGGGAAGAATGTCTCACTTAATGGATGAATAGCCTGCAATGGTAACTTGCAAATGGAAAATATAAGTAGGTGTTTGAAAACACACATTATAGTATTCCCAGGAGTCAAAGGTGTTCCAAATTCTAGATCCAATTTCTTTTAAGCTCCTGGTGTTGGAATCTGACTCATTCATAAATGAAGATTCCATTACTGAAAACAGTAATTTACTATTTGGAAAAAATGGGCCAAAACTGGACCTGGAGCAGAATAATAAGCAAATTAATATGACAGTATTAATTAGCAATGTAATTTCACTCTTGTGGCCTATCTTATACTTGTGGACAGTACATCTTAGAATGAACATATAAATAACAACAACATTAAGTATACTCAAATAATAAACAAAGAATATTCCCACCCACTAATTCGCAGATAAACAACTATTTTTCCTCTTTAACCAGCTGTTTCTAATCAGCTGTGGGTAGGTCCTGTGCCCCCCCCCCCGATGAACTGACATCTCTGCTCCCTCTTCACAGGGGAGCAGTAGCAAAGCAGAGCAGACAGGTGATAGCAAAAGTTTTGCCTGCTTTGCAGTTGGTCTGGCTACTGTTCCTCTCCAGCTGCTGCTGGTGGGGGTGCCATATAAATGTATTGATTAAGTGATGTGGATACTTTGGCTTCTTTTTTTCTAGCATTGGGATGGATCCATACTACCACCCATGGGGTTATTATTTTTATAATAATGATGATGCTTTAGATGCCTGCTAAATGCACATTTATTTCAGCAAGCCTATTTGGACATATGGGACTGAATTCAACTACCCCATTCTGGTAGTGGAAGCCCTGCACAAGAACTCCTTCTAGTGCAATGGGACTTCGCTCTCCTTCTCTCCCCATTTCCTCTCTGTGGTTCCCCCAGGTCTGTGCTCAGGTGGAGGAGAAGACACACCTGGCAAAGCAAAAGGACTTTCTCTCTGGAAGAAAGAGAGGAGGACACATTTTAGTGACCCTGATGCAAATGCTTCTAAAGAATAAAACTGAGGTCATGCAATGGGTTTTCTACTGGCACTGTTCAAGTTAGCTTTCTAATCTAGTGTGTGAATAGCAGGGTGGGGAGGGGCTTTCAAGAACAACATAAATATTCCCATTTCCCCTACAACCGAAAATCTGCTAAGGAGCTTTCGTGTCTGAAATGGTAAAAGCTTGCCGCAGGCCAGGAATTCCTGAATATCCAAACTAAAGCTGACACACTTGACAAATAAGTGTCAGAATCTCAAAATCATTCAGATCTGCTTGTGTAGCTGAAATTTGTGACATGACTGGGCCAAGCAGGGGGCGGGAATGCCTTCAACGCATAGCTGTATCACATTTCAAAAGTCCAAGCATTTGTTCCCTGGGTAGAAGGGTGACCTCTAAAGGTTTGCATTGATTGATCTACCCCAGAGCTTATGAATCTTTCATTCAGTGCTAACTTGGCAGGAGAGAAATGGCATTTCCTTCAGGCTATGAGGTTTCTTTGAAGTCAAGGCATCTTCTGCATCTCGTGTTTGCAGCCATACTTAATTATTGCTTTTATTATTCCAATTTATTTTATTATTCTGTTTTTATTAATCTATTATTCTCCTGACTGAAGATTAAAGGCAGAGAAGAAGCCAGCAAAACAAATGCTATCCATCTTTGTGTTAAAAATGCTTTGCAAAACCCTCTGGCTGCAATCCCCCACCTGCTTAGCTTGCGTAAACCCCTTTGGCTGCAGTTGCAACTGTTGTAGTTTTATAAATGTGACTTCATGTTTGCTTCTCCTAAACTTTGTTTCTTTCATTAAACATTAAAGCATTTTATTTTAAATAAAAAGGAAAACAAAAGGGTATATCAGGCTGAGTGCCATTGATGTGTTTTATGCAGAATACTGGGATGCAGGTGGCGCTGTGGGTTAAACCATAGAGTCTAGGGCTTGCCGATCAGAAGGTTGGCGGTTCAAATCCCCGCGACGGGGTGAGCTCCTGTTGCTCGGTCCCTGCTCCTGCCAACCTGCCAATGAAAGCACGTCAAAGTGCAAGTAGATAAATAGGTACCGCTCCGGCAGGAAGGTAAACGGTGTTTCCATGCGCTGCTCTGGTTCGCCAGAAGCGGCTTAGTCATGCTGGCCACATGACCTGAAAGCTGTACGCTGGCTCCCTGGGCCTGTAAAACAAGATGGGCGCCGCAACCCCAGAGTCGTCAGTGACTGGACCTAATGGTCAGGAGTCCCTTTACCTTTACGCAGAATACTGATGTGAATCTCCTACTAAGCACCCACAAACAGCCTTTCACCATGATAGTATGTTCAACCTTTTGCCCTGTGTTGTGATGTATGTCATAGTTATGATGTTCTGTGATGTAGATTTTTGTCAGAATCCGTATCATGGCATTGGTTTCCTTGTCACGTGGGGCATCCCAACGTTTCGGGTGGTCTAAGGAAAACCTTCACTATCACAATCACCAGCTTTCTCGGGTGTTGATATCTGGCTTAGGCTGATTTCCACTTAAAAGTGGCTGTACTTCTGTTGTGGTTAGATGCAGTGAGATACTTATTTCTAAGAAGCACTGTTGCTTCCATTATCTGTGCAAAAGCAGCTGAAAGTGAGCTCCCCAATGAATTGTCCTCCTATCAATGCTGTCACCGATTTACATTGCTCATGTCATTATTGCATTATTGCCATTTGAAGGGAGGAAAGAAAGTCTCGGGGTAGGAGACTTTCTGTCACTGGAGGTATTTACCTGGAGAGTAGATGACTCAGGCTGTAGCTGCAAGCTTTCTGCAGTGAGCAGTAGGTTAGACTAAATAATCTAAAAATTTATTCTCTCTTTCCACGCTTTTGTGTCATGTGCAAAGCTGCCCAGTATCCCTTTGCTTTCCCAAGCTATGAGGGCCACTCAGCAGTTCCTACAGCCCTGTGATGTTACACTGCCGCCTCAGCTGATGCAAGCACCGTAAAACAGTGTCACATTATTAATCCCCCTCCTCACATATTGCCACCTCCATTTTAATAACACTCCTGGTTTCTCTATACAAATTCAATGGCAGGTCTTGTGAGAGAAGAGCCCTCTTGTGGCAGCCTCCCAATAGTAAAGATTTATGTGATTCATAAATGTCTCCTGGAATCATTGCGATTAAGCATTTTCCTGCTTTGGTTTTAGTGCGCTTATGGTAGCAGCATTGGCTGTGGGCATGTCTGGAATTTATTCCACAATGAAACACAATGGCTACGCTGTCAGTTTGCTAGATTCTTCCCTCCCCTCTGACTTTTTAACTTCTCCTCTAGGAGAGTCTGTGTAGCGATCAGCAATAGTATTCCTAAAGGCACATTAGTCGGGCTTGTTGTGGGAATATTTCAGGGGAAAGTATGGAGGGATTGTTTTCAAATGAGAGAAGTACAGCATACAGTTTCTTTTATTATTGTTTCATCAAATTGCCTAGTTCTGGACCCAGAGCAACAGAACTAGCAATTACTCCACTGTTGCAAATAGGTTTACAAAAGAGTACGGTAATATTACCAACATGATTTTTCGTTTTCATTGCCCAGCTGAAACACCTCATAACTTCTTTCCTGAAAGTGGGACTAAAATGTATGGTATGATAATTTGACCGACAGCCAGAGGAGATGCCCATTCTATTGTTGAGAGTTGTCTGTCAAGAGAAAATGGTGGAATAATTATAACTGAAAACTTTTCTTATGTTGACAATGATTTCCCAAGCCTTCCTAGGAAGGCTCATATGAACTAGTTTCCAGGGAAGGCGTTGATTCCTATCTGCTCCCTCCTGATATGTGTTATCCTTCACATACTCTGCCAATTCTGGACTATTTATGAACGTGATTTTGCTTTCCTGGGGCCCCTTAATGTACCTTAATGTTTTGCTTATTCTTTCTTCCTTTGGGCTCTGGGCAAAGCCAGGTATCAGTTCTGTCGCATGAGGTGCCTGCAGTTCACCATAGGGAATTCTGAAGAGCTTTGTAATTTATCTTCACTCCCAATCTGGATTTTAAAAATATCCTATTTGTTACGATAACACTTTGAGCTCAGTTCTAACACTGTCAAGGGACCATACTGAGCTCTTCTGTCACATCCACCTGTGCTGGAGCAATCTCTGATAGTAGTTATAAAAGGAATTCAATTATGGTGAAGAAAGCAAGCAAGGGGAGAGACAGAGAGATTCCTTTTCACCTTCCATTCAACCTGGTATGTTTGCAGTGGCAAATGATACACTTTTTGAGATGCCATCATTATACCCAACCCACACTATTCCTCCAATGCACATTTTTTTCACTCAAAGAATTCTGGGCATTGTAGTTTGTTAAGGGTTGCTGAGAACTGTAACTCTGTGAAGGGTAAACTACATATAAAAGTGCCTAGATTGGCAGGGGTTTCCTGCTCAGTGTCAGTCAGATATTTATTATTTGTAGCCAAGGGCCATTCTAATTTGTGGGCTCCTTTAGGAGGAAGAACAGGGTTCAATTATTATTTTTTAATGTAAAAAATGAGATATTCTAAGAATTAGTTTCATATACATTTTCGGGAATACAAATTATCAAAATTAAAAATGGTAAGGTTTCTCAGACCATTTAGATTAAAAAGTGCTCTTAGAAGTCAACATGGCTTGGAGCTGCTCCGGGTGCTGGAGCAGCTAGCTACGGCCCTGGAGATGGTATTATAGGGGAAATGGGGAAATGCAATATCATACTGTTACAGCATGATGCCCAGAATTCCCTACTTTGCAGGTCTAAAAACACAGTTTTGCTAAATGTTGGTGTGGTATTAGCAAGAGGGTTTTTTTTTGGTATAGAATTATGAATGTATGCTTCTAGAGAAGGGAGACCTACGTCAATTCCAAGTAATGCATCATGTGTACTCTGTGCGACTCTTTAAGTAGCACACATGGATATTTATTTTGGATTATATCCAGTTCACCCCTACTATAAGTAACGTGAATAGCTGTACCATGTAAGAAGCAAGATACGGTTTCATCAAATTTCTTTTTTATAAAAAAATATGTTTTAAGAAACAATGACCCTTACTACAGTAATATGCCTTTCTAGCTCTCAATAAAGAGGCAGATGAAATTTAAATTGCCTTAAAATGAGTGGGCCAGGGAGTATTTTTCACACAAAAACCACGATGCCCTGAGTAGTTGAATGAGTGACAATGTTTAATGAAATGACTATCCAGGACCCATTCATGGCACTTATACCTTTGGGCAACCAGCACCACTTTGGTCTTACTGTAATTAATATGCGAGCTATCCTGCTTGCAATATGCTCTGAATTTGGAAAGTAATCTTGTACCTACTTGGGATAATGAAATAAGAGCCATATTGTCTAAATAAAGCAGCAGTATAATTTTTTGTTCATTACCAGTTTTGGCAGGCAGGGAAGAGGAGAGGAAAGCTCTAAACTACATCATTTAGGGAGATATTAAACAATAGCGGGGCCCAAATGCAACCTTGCATTGCACCCATGAGCAAATGTATACTGTGGCAAAGCTTTGATTGCCTCCCCTGCAGTTTCTGCAATAGCATTGCAAGTGTTTAGGACTGAGCCGTTACTCCCAGTGATTTCAACAGGATTACAGTGAACTGGGCTTTGAGTGTTTTCAGGAAAAAACTTGTCGCTCGCAAACATTTCAGGAGTTATTTTCCCCCTCTCCCTCTTTTCTTTTGCAAATTCAGATGCTACACAACAAGCATGTGATGGTTCGCGTAGGAGGCGGCTGGGAGACGTTTGCTGGGTATTTGCTGAAACACGACCCGTGCCGAATGCTGCAGATTTCCCGAGTGGATGGGAAAACATCTCCGATCCAGAACAAGTCTCCGACCATCAAGGATATGAACCCAGACAGCTACTTGGTTGTTTCTGCCCATTACAAAACCAAAAAGGAGATTAAGTGAAATGTTCATTTGGGACTCTGTATATGTAGGCCCATGCTATCTTCTCAAATGTAGTTTCATTAGTTGGTGCTTTAAAAGGACTCCTGAAAATTACATGCAGACTGGAAATGGCAACCCATTTTGTGGGTTGTTGAACTGTAGAACTATTTATTTCTAGTGCTGTTCCTTTTTATAGCAAGTTACCCTTGATAGGTTAATTACTACAATCTGATTTTTAAAAAACAGACATATATTTTTAGCCAAATTATTACTCTATGAATGTATTCTTAGAATGACTTATGAGTCACATTAAAGTAACAAAATGTGATATATTTGTACAAAAAACATCTATGATTCTCAATTATTTGCCCTAATTCAGAGCTCTGTGGTTAACCTCATTATTGGCATCCAAAAAGCTCCAGTTACAAAAAAAGAAAAAAGCTGGGTAGCAGATGAGAAAAACCTCTGTCTGAGACCTTGGAGATATATTGCCAGTCAGAGTAGACACTGCTGGGCCAGATAGATATAAGGCAGCTTTCCCTGTTCTGACACACACTGTGAACTCCTCTGTTTACAGGCTGCCTCATTCATAGATGAGACCTGATTTTTTTTTTAATGCATTCTTCTGTGCACTTCATCAACCCCCACACTCCCTGCAATGAATGGGATACTCTTACAGGCAAGAGAATGCCATACTTGCATCACATAGCTCTAGGCCTATCAGCAGCTGCTGTGCCAGTGTTTACTGCATAAGAAGGTAGATAACTGGTGGGAAATGCCTGTATATTGTCTTAATATACGGCCTTTCCTAACTGGTGAAAGAAACAAGCAGCAAGCATGTATAGGTTTGAAAACAAAAGAGCAGCCTCCATAGAATGCATGCATGTGTGCCATTGAAAGCAACATTAAGAGTATTTTTCTCCTCCCCTGCTATAATCTGTTTTAAGATGTTTCAATATGGTTCATGTATGCTTTTGGTTCCTAAGCTGCATATAACACCAGATATTGACGAGATGGCAATGCGCTGCTGGACTACAAGTCAAATGCCACCTGGGATTCCCCATTCCCCTCACCCATTACTCTCTAAACCAGTGATGCTGTTGCAAAGCAAGCTATCTCAAGTGACTGCATCAGAGGTATGCATTAGGTGAATCGAAAGACAGTAATCATATTTACATCTGAACAACAGAAAGGCTAAAGCTGGCCTTGACAATGATAGAGAAGAGTGCCTTGGAATTGTAACAGGATGGAGAGCCTGTATCCTCCAAATGTTATTGGGACTAAAATTCCCATCATCCTTGACCCTTGGCCATGCTGGCTGGGATCGATGAAAGTTGGAATCCAACAATATCTGGAGGACCACATGCCCTTAGTATAAAGAGCTAAAGAGCTTCAGATTGGCCAACATTTTGGAATGGTAAGACTCACGAGCTTGTTTCATAGCTTTAAGTTACAGCTAAATGTGTAAGTCCATTCAGATTTGTTTTTCATAGTAAGTACTAAAGAACATCTGTATATCTTTTTGACATAGGAATGATTCCTGACAGTCATTCTTCCCCAAGGATAGGAAGCCTGTAGCCCCCCTGGTGTCATTGGACTACAACTCCCATCATCCTCGACCACTAGCTAGGCCTAGTGGGATCGAAAACCCAACATATGAAGGTGCACAGCTTCCCCCTCCCTGTTCTGAAACTTTCAAACTTGACATGCGAATGCAATCACCAGTAGTACTCTCATGTATCTGCTGTTTGGGTGCCTGGTATTTGCCTTTAGATTAGCTCTTCCTGGCTGTTGTGCTTGAAGAGTAACAGTATAGCTTTAGGTGGTTATAGAAATGTATAGGCAGTTATAGACCATTGTCCCACTGTGTGATGGTGGGATATTCTCTGCCGCTGGATTTAGTTATGTTTTTGAGCATATTGAATAAAATATGAAAATACTACATGCATTCTCTGTAGATAAATATTGGGGAGTGGTTATGTTACACATCTCCGTGATATATAGGAATGCTAAGGTTTTGGTTTATTGGTTTTGCTAATTTTCTTTTGTCTATACTTGACAACTTTTGTGCCTTTCCTAGAAAAATCATTGTTCGAGGATTATTTGAATGATGACTGTATAAATTTGAGCTGAAATCACATGGTGCATTAGAAATAAACAGATACTTTTAAAAAACAAACTCTCAGTGGTTCATTGCAACGTATTGCTCTCACAAACAAGTAGAGACTGACCTAAACCTACTCAGATTTTGCAGTGTTCTGGGGGCTAAACACTGTCCATGAGCATTACTTATTTATTTTATATACTAGGGCTCACGAGGCAGTTTACAGTATAGGTTTACCTACAAGTAATCCTAATCTGTAGCTATAAGAACAGTCACTTTCCGTGAGCTGCTGATGGAATGGATCTTTTGACCATCAGTCTCAATCCAAATAAGAAGCCTACAAAACTTGGGTGTTCCATGTAGGCTGGCATTGCCTTGATCTTTTCAATGCTTTGTGCGCACAAAATGGAAAATCCCAGTTGAAGGCATCAGACCTCAGAAGACAAGCATGTGTGTAACCTCTGCTCCTATGTAGTGTCATCAGATACCTGGTAACGCTCCAGGGGCATTGCATCAAGGACTCTACCTGCAACCAATATCCTTTTGATATCAAATTACATATTCGACAAGAACCCAAGATCTTTTTATACATTACTTCAAAATCCCTTCGATTTTGGTGGAACTTGCTCATTCCAAAAAATATGGAAAGGACATGGTTTGTCTACAGCTTGTGCATTGCTTTCTTTCTACTACGCGCTCAGGTTTTCAGGACAGTGGGAACAAGATCCTCACCTGCAAAAAGCTTCTGAATAGAGGCTATCTGCTCTCAAATTACTAATAACCTGTTTTTGGGTGTGTGAGACCCCTCAATCATCTTGTTGGGTTGCACACAAACAAGAAGAGGCAGACACTTTGCCTCTGCAATAGCAAATGGGGTAAGCAGGATTGTATCTTTTCCTAAGAAGTCTCAAGTCACCTTTGGAGAGGAGAGTGGTCAGAACAAATATGTAACAGGATATAAAGCTGCAATTCACAGTCTTACTCTCAGTGAAATTAAAGACACTTGGCTCCTGAAAATTTGTTTTAAAGATAATTCTGTATTAAATCCTTCTGTAGTATTTCTGGAAAATATAAGCAAACAGCACAACTCATAACACAAATAAAATTCCAGTACCTTTCTACAACACCATGACTTGCCACATAAAATAACACACTCCTTTCCTCAAACACAAAATCCACATTATTCAAAGCTCTGAAATTCAAAAGTACACAGACCTTTGAAGTATGGCAACTATAATAGCCAGAGAACTATAAAAAGTTCAACCAGTAAAGGGCTGAGACTTCACACACCTACTGTATGCACTGAAAGAACACAGTGGTTTCGCACCAATTAATGTAGAAAGTGCTGACAATGGAAAGCTCTCAATCCAACACGGACCCCCTTTTTAGGAGCTCAACAGAAGTAATAAAAGAAGCATAGGCAACTTAATTCCCAAATTGGCACTTTAATAATAACTTTTCTTAGCATCATCCTCTTAAAGGATGCTCTGCATTACTGGAAATCTAGATGTCGTAAGTGTTATTACATTGGTATTACAGCAGAAAAAAGCAGTAAGTACAGTATGAATGCAACACAAATGCCCATAATTATGTTTGAGGTATCGGTATTTTACAACGTGGCCAGGCTTTCTGCACTATATTTATTAAAGCAATCACATTACGTGAACAAATATGAAGACAGATGCTGGACTCTCTCCTGGCAGATACTACATGATACACCGTGTAAAGCTAATGAGTGAAAGGGAAATTGCCGTAACCCACAACTTTTCTCTCAAAACTGGGCCAAATGCATCACTCCCAACCCAAACCTGTGTTATTTTTGTGCCAAAGAAAGGGAAAACATCCCATTTTCAGTTAACTTGTTAAAGCACTTGGACAGTTTTAGTTATAAATACAGCATAGCTTATGAAATTCAAGACAGAGTTTGACCTGTAGGGGAAAGGCTGCAGACATTATATTACTGTGGGCTAGAAAACAAGAAACATACTTTCTTTAGTAGAAGCTAACTCAGCAGAATGTTGAGAGGTTTTAAAACTGCACATTCCTTCCAACTTAATTTCATTCCCTTTTAATGGGGTATTTTATTGTAGGGATTCATCTGCTCTTTGAAAATCAGCACCACCTATAACAATGCTGTGGGATGGGAAAAGTTAAATAACCCGTTTAAGTTAGAGGAGGTTCATTTGGGCACTTTATTTACGCGCGCGCACACACACACAAGGGTTGCATATAGTTTAGATTTTGTTTTCTACATTTTTTACTGAGAGATTTTTTTAAAAAGCCAAATATGCTTTGGGAGCATGCAAGAAACCACCAACTTAATTTTAAGCACAAAAAGTAAAGGCGAAACCATCTCCCCCATAAACTGATTTAATTCCTTAGTTTTCTTCAAAGAGATTGCATGAATATTCCCTATATTTGTTTCAGAATACTAATTTAAAAATAAAGAAATAGCCAAAAAGCAGAACATGTCAAGGCATTGTACTGTCTACCCAGCCGACATGGCAGGCATCATTCAATACCAACTTAGGGACAACTGCAGGCAGGCAAAACCATTTTGGTTTAATTGTATTTTAAGTGATTCACAATCACATACTCTCAGTGCTGTAGAAGGAAATATGAGAGATAGCAAAATAAATCCCATAAATATTGCCCACTGCCCTCCCAGAGTTAGCATTTTTAAGAATAAGACACAATTTCTTACCTCATGGTGACATTTCTCTTATATATATGAGTTCACCCTTAAAAGGCACCAAAGCTTCTATCCTCAAAATACTCACTCTCACGTTAAGATTTAAGGACTGTGACTTAAATCTTACAAGTGTGACACAAGGGGAGAAAAGGACAGAGTTAAGTATCTGGGCACACTGTAAAAAGCAGAATGGATTTCCGTAAGAATCAAGGCAGGAAAATTTCATTTATTACATACGTGTCTCTTCAGGCCCCTCAAATATGTTAAGACATGCAAAACTCTACAACATGGCAACAGAACTAGTAGGGGACTGTTGATTTTGGCCACCTCTGCTGTGCATTGTGAAGCTTTCACTTGACAATATCCTTAGTGCACATCTTTCCCCTGCCCTGCTATGGTGGCAAAGTCCTACTGCATCTTCAGAGGCAAACAATAGCAAAAACCAGACACCGAACAAGTGCCATTCAGTTGCAAGAACTGGCAAGGTCTTGGCAGTAGGATGTCTTCTTCCCTCCAGGAGCTGCCCTTGGAGTTATCCAACTTGCCACTAGGATGGGAGGAAAAAAAACAACATAAGAAGGTGAAGAGGGGATATAAATTCACAGCCTTGTTTTATCAAGGGATCTTTATCAAGATCAAGGGTTTTATTATACAAAGGAATAGGCTTACATTTTGTGAATCCAGTTCATCTGCTCATGAGAGGCCACATTTAGCTTATGCATTATTTCTTTCATATTTGGTTTTTATTGGACACCTCCAGCAATAATTTTGGACCATCAGGAATGCACAATGAATGCTTGTGTATACTCCTAGGGAATACAATTCTGTTCCACAGCATTCCACTCAAACCCCTAGGTCATCAAGTGAGGCCACTTGTGGCTGCCACACACCTTGGATTTTCATGTCAATAATACCTGCTGCAGAGCTTTAAGTGTGGTGGCACCCAGATTCTAGAATACACTCCCACTGGAAATGAGCATGGTGACAACAATTTGTTCTTTCTGGTGCCTGCTTAAGAAACTTACAATTCAACCAGTTTTGTAGCACTGCTGAATATTATCCCTGCTGGTTTTACAGATGTAGTTAATATATTCATTTTTAACTTTCTTTCTTTGTACACCTCATGACATTATCAAAGAGTGGATGGTTTATAAATTCTTTAAATTTAAAATATTTTTAAAATTATTTACTCAATTTAATGTTTTTGCTTTTAAATGTCATAAGACTCCATCGCACTCCTATTCTGAAAAATAGTTTTCAGTCGTTCAATGAAATTGCTACGCATGAAGCAAAACGTCCAAGGGATTTGGATTCCCTGTGCCAAATGCCTCAACAGCAACAAAGCACTTTACAAGACACAGTTGTCTGCAAAAAAGAAGGCAATTACTCAACTCACTCTCAATAATTACTTTAAAAAGTGGGGTGGGGAAGAAGAAATTACAGCATTTAATCTTATGCATAATTACTCTCAGTCCGCCGCCGCCTGGTCCAGGGCCTGATTCAAGGCGTTTTTCCATTTCCTCCTGTTTCCTTTTCCTTTCCTCCACAGAAGATGGATTCTTTATACCCCGAGAAGCAGACTTTAGAAAGGAACAATGAGACACAAGAATCACATGACAATCTAGAGTTTTTTAAATATATAAAAATCAATACAACAATCACATCAGATATCTTTCCCATTCTGCTTTTTCTTTCCTAAATGAATTTCAGGTATGCATAAGGCTGCTCTTTTACATAAATCTCAAATTCAGTGGATATTAAACTCATGTAAGGTAAAGGACCCCTGGACGGTTAAGCCCAGTCAAAGGTGACTATAGGGTGCGGCACTCATCTCGCTTCAGGCCGAGGGAGCTGGCGTTTGTCCACAGACAGCTTTCCAGGTCATGTGGCCAGCATGACTAAACCACTTCTGGTGCATGGAGGACTGTGATGAGTGCCAGAGCGCACGGAAACGCAGTTGTCCATGTAGACAACTGGGGTACCCAGCATGGTGTCCATGGGCCACATAGCATCCCTGGACATTCCTTGACTCAGAATCCTCTGAGCTCTTCATGGGTCCAAAAGCATCCTTCCCCAGATAGGAAAAAAAGAGGCAAGGAAGATAGATGAAGGCCTGTGCCTTGCTCTGCCCAACCATCTCCTCTTGAAACTCTTCAGAAAAGCAAACCTGTTGCTGCCCGAAAAGTTTGGGAGACTAGAGTTATTTACGATAGCCGAATATCTAGAAGCACATACTGGTGTCCTCCCCACAGCCTTTTACTGTGCATATGATACCTAGAAACTATTACTGGATATTAATTCCAAAAATATTAGCTGTAAAGCCTATACTCCAGTGCAGCTCAGGAATGGCTCTGATGCAATTTCCAGAAAACAGCCATTTATCTATTGTTCACATTCACTCAATAAGGAAGTATCTGAGTCAATCTCTGTGGCAAACACCAGGTTACCTCCATCTGCCTTTTTTCTGCAGCTTCTGCAAGTTGTCTTCTTTTCAGCTCCTGCAGAAAGGATATAAAAAAGAGCGGTTTAAGAAGTTATTTCATACCAACTTTACTGAGGAGGAAATTGGACATCCCATCAGTCTTTGCAATGCAGTAAATTATTCCCAGTTGTTGGGAACTCGAGCCAAAGTTGCCAGTTCTGCCTGCAACTGCATATAAGCTTTTCAATTTCCTAGTCGACAATGAGATGTCCAAGTGCCTCATCATTAGGCAAAAGTGCAACCAAGTGAGGCTACTGGAGGGGGCACATTTCAAGGTGGAAGAATACTGGGGTTCTACTCACCCCAATATCTAACTATGCAGTGGTGGGAAGAAAGAAGAAGACAAACAGTGAGGTGGCGTTCATTTCCCGCAGCTCAGGGGCAGAGCACATACATTGTATGCAGAAGATCCCAGGTTCAATCCCTGAAATCTTCATCTCCATGTTGAGCTGGGAAAGTCTCCGAAAACCCTGGAGAGCTGTGCCAGTCAAAATTGACAGTACTGGGCTAGATGGACCAATGGTCTGATTCAGTGTACCCCGGGTTGCTTTGCTCCTAGCCCATTTACATGCACACTTGTTTGGGTAAGAGAGGGCCTGCCACTCCAGTTCAGGAGTGGAAAGGAGTATGAGGAGGAGAGGGTGTGGATGTTTGTGCTCCAGCCCAACAACAGTGACCAAGTGAGTGACCAAGTGAGCAGTCCGGTCCAGCAGCAAAGTAAAATATGGAACATGAAGGACCTGAGGGTAGGAGAAGGGGAAATCGAAGTAAACCAGTGCCGGGAGACAGATAGACAGAGAGATAGACAAGACGGATTTAATCTCTGTGTGCTGCTGAATGAGAAGTGGTTGGAGCAGTAGCCTGGGGTCTGTCACTGGGGGGTGAGCTAAGGGGAGGTAAATCCTCTCCAGCACATTATTTTGAAGACACAAAATGTGTGTGAGTACGAGAAAGATTTCAACACAGGGAAGGGAGCTTTTGGGCTTCCAGGTGCTATACATTTCAACCCCCCTTTTTCAGTGAGGTAGCTCAAGTGTGTTTTCAAGGATCTCCCCACACCCTGCATTTTACCCTCACAGCTGCTCTAAAAGGGTGACCTTGAGACAAGAGACTGGCTCAAGGTCACCCAGGAAACTTTGTGGCTGACAGCGGATTTGAACAAAGGTTTCCTCGAGCCTCGTCACACCCTAAGCACTACTTTACAATAGCTGCCACTTTGAAAATTATAAAAATTGAACCCTTTCTAACAATTCAACTCCCACTGCTCAAGACCGTGGTCAGGATTCCTGGGAAAACATTGGGAGGGGGAGTACATTTGATACCCCCCCCCCAGTCAACCACATAGCATATCACAAATACTGAATTAGTGGACCAGGCTCCACGTGGCCATTTCCCTTGGCCTTAAACAGGCAGAACGTAGCACTTAAGTTGCTGATTAGGGTATCACGTCGACATCGTGTACACGCCTCTGCTGAAAGAACTGCACTGGCTGCCTCTATGCTACTGGGCACCATTCAAGGTTTTGCTTTTAACATTTAAAGCCCTCAGCCACTTGGGACCAAGAAGTTATCCAAGGGACCACTCACTACCACTGCCTAGTAACTGTGCTCCTCATATGAGGCACTGCTGAGAATACTGAAAGTCCCAGAGGTGTGCTTAGCTTATATAGTGGTACCCCTGGTTACAAACTTAATTCGTTCCAGAGGTCTGTTCTTAACCTGAAACCATTCTTAACCAGAGGTACCACTTTAGCTAATGGGGCCTCCCACTGCTGCCGCACGATTTCTGTTCTCATCCTGAGGTAAAGTTCACAACTCAAGGTACTACTTCTGGGTTAGCGGAGTCTGTAACTCGAAGTGTTTGTAACCCGAGGTGTTTGTAACCTGAGGTACCACTTTACTAGAAACCAAACCCTGAGCATTTAGCCCTGTGGAATCAATTACCAGCTGAAATTTAGATAGGCATCAAGCATATTGATGTTTAGGTGGCTACTGGATGTATTTTTATTTAGGAAGGCTTTCCCCAAGGTACGACCCAGCCATTTATGGATTATTAATTGTACATGGTGTTGAAATGGTTTTAGCATTTTCAGAGCCTGTATTTTATCTCTTTTTTAAATCTCATACACTGTTTCAGGCTGTGAAGCAGTTTATACACTTGTAAAACAAACAAACTATCCCAGCTGCTCTGCCTCCGACCACATTCAGCAGGCAGGTCTGATGGGAGGATTTCTAACTATGCTCAGCTAAATGTGCTTAGAATCCTCCCTGGCCCAATACACAAACCAAATAGGTTTTTTGAGGGGGAGGGTGTTTTACTCACCTGTCAATTATACTACTTTAAATGTGCATTTTATGTATGATATTCACCTGTAATGTTTTGTTTTGGTATTTTATAGTGCTCATTTGATGTTTCAATTCATATCATCACTGCTATTTTAAATCTAGAGCGGAACAGAAATGTTTGAAATAAACAAATGTATCATTGCACATCATGTAAAGGTAGGATTAAAACTTCAATTCGATACCATGGAGGGAAGATACTGATATTGCTGTAGTATCAAGAAATCAATTGGTCTATATGCAATCCCAGGAAATCAAGCTGCCAGTGATAAATATAGATTTCAGAACACAAAGTTTCTGGATTTTACTGTTCTACAAACTACCAAGTTTACCTGTAGCTTGTGTGCTATTAAATAAGGTACGTTGTTATAAAAAATGTATTGTCTGGGTTATTTTTAATAAAAATGCTATTTTTTCTGCGAAAATAAGTAAATAATCAAGTTACAATTCTACGCATGCATACATAGGAGTAAGCCCCTCTGGAGATTGTGGGTTTTGCTTCTAAACAACTACACCGTCTTGGGTTAGCTATTACGATTACCCCCGAGCATTCTCATACCAGCAGAAGCCTTTACAGAGCAATTAGACAACTGCACTTCGTACACTGATAAATATTTCAAATATCCTTGAACTATGCATCCAACAGAAGGCTTAATCTCTCTCTCTCTCTCTCTCTTATTCTCACTAACAGCAAAGTAGGTGCTCTTTTTCCAGCAGAACTCTTGTACACTCCGGAGTTCTGTTCTCCTTTTGAAGCTTAAAAACCACCACCAAACTCACTGGTCGCTATTCCTCTGTGCCTGTACCTGGGATCACTGGTGGCGCCTGCAACCTGGTGGCCCTTTTGAGCGCACGATTGTTCCAACTCTACCAACGTGTGAAGGCAAAAGCACGTAACAAGACACTCTATTGAGCGCGATAGGATTTTATTCCAAGCTGCTAGTCCTTAAGGGTGTGTCCCTGGCTAACTTCTAAGGCTTGCGATCCTCCAGCCGTTGACCTGGCCCTCGGCAGGGCTTCCTTCCAAGTAGGTTTTAAAGCTTGCGTCCCCAGGAGTTGGAAGAGATCTGATGGCCACGCTTTGCGCTTTATCCGACCCGGGAAGGGAGGGGAAAGGAGATCACTAGAAGAAGCGAAGCGCCTTCTTTCCACCTGCGCGTCGCTAAGAAGGGCGGGGGGGGGGGGAGAGAGAGAAATGTTTCGCTACTACTGAATGGCCAGACTTCTCTATGTTTGGGGACGGAGGGTGGAGTTGCATCTGGGGTGGCCCTTAATGGCGAAAGGGGGCTCGGAGGGGGAGGGAGACGGACTCCCCGCGCTTACCGGGTCGGGCGTCTCCACCACGTCGTCGGCGGCTCCCCCCATGCAGGGCAAGCACATCCCCATCGCCGCACCCCTCGGCCGGCCGCGGCCGGGCAGCGCCGACGCCTGGGAAGCAGCGAAGCAGGGCCCGCCCGGCTGCCCTCTGGCCTCCCCGCCGCCTCTCCGCCGCGACGCTGCCTTCCGCGGAGGGGCCGGCGGAGAACGGCGCCCCCTGCCGCTCCGGAGCCGGGGGGAAGGCGGGCCGCAACGCCGGAGAAGGAAGGAAAGAAAGAAAGAAGCGCGTCTTAAGGATCGGGAGAAGAAGGAGAAGGAGAAGGAGAGTCTCTCTCCATGCCAGGGATCGGGAGGGAAGGAACTGGAAGGGAAACGGCCAGTTCAGAGGACCTGCGAAGTTGCGCGTAGGGTTCTGGTCGTCTAGTCTCGGAAAAGATATTGTAGGGCATGGGAAAGGTTTAGGGGGAAAAGGACCCCCGAGATGATCCAGCCGGGGTGGGAGGGAGGGACTCCCCTTCGAGGAAAAGTCGCAGTGTTGTGGACTTTTTTCGGCCCAACCTTTTTTCGGCCATGCCCCACCTAAGCATCTCTAAAATCCTGGTGCACCCCCCCACACACAATTAATTCTTATTATTCAAAAAGTGAACTCCTATTCACGTGGAGGAAGCCTAAAAGGCCATTAACTTGGTCTAAACAAGCTTCCAAGTTGCCCCCCTTAAAAATCAAATCCCCCCCCTGTATTTTTTTAAAATATAGGTATGTGCGGGTTTTGTTTATTTCAGGGTGGTTTGTTTGTTTGTTTGTTGTTGTTAAATGACTCTGAGTCCCCTTTGGCAAGAGAAAGCAACCCATAAAGTCAGTAAATAATAATGCATTTAAAAGGTGGTGCTACTGACTAATATCATGATGAAGGTCTATCAGGCTTGTGTGTAGAGCACACCACTTTATGGAAGTGAATCATGGGCAACTTAAATACCCTCCAGGAGCCACACCTCAACGCCTGTCATGTGCGCTGCGTCAGGAAGATTTTGGGCATCGCGTGGCAGGGCAGAGTCTCACCCAAAGATGAGCTCTTGCAAGCCCACATTGTTTGCACTCCTGCCTCAGCGGCATCTGCGCTGGCTTGGTCACATCCAGCTTCATTGGATGCCTATGACCAAGCTGGCTTGGTCATGGAAGGTGACAGGATCCCCAAGGATGTGCTCCATGGGGAGCTGGCTTCAAGCACCAGGCTTGATGGCAGATGAACTCTGTGTTACAAAGATGCCTGCAAATGTGACGCGAAGGCTGGCAACATTAATCCCACTGTGTGGGAATCCCTTGCAGATGATCACAGTGGCTGGAGACAGGTCATCTAGCCACAGCAGTGACCAGAGGAGGGATGACTGCTGGGAGGAGCGCAGAAATAATAAATGCCATGGTACTTACTTTATCAAACCTTTATTAGGCATTATGGAAATAAAACCTTAAAAGAGAAAATAACATATAAAAGCCTTGAAATATATATAAAAAGGCAGCAGTTTGCTAAATGCATATATATATATACATATAGAGTCAATGGTTTTCCTTGTTAACCTGCTCCTTGGAGGACTGCTACCAAAAACTCGGCTACCCCCGCCGTTACCCTTTGGTCAACGTCGGATAGGTAGAATCCCACACATTCACCTTGCTGCGGTTCCAGACCACCCAAAAGAGGGGACAGCACGCGTTGACGGAGCGTACTGTACAATGGGCAATGAAGGAGAATATGCTCTACAGTGTCCGGGACATTCATAGAGCATCTGCAGAGTCTCTTGTTTCTAGGAATGTTTTGATATCTTCCCCTGACAAATGCTGAGGGAAAAACATTCAAACGGGCCAGCATAAAAGCCCTACGTTGGGCTGGGATTATTAGTTTAGTGACGTAATTGGCTCTGCTATCTAAGATATTTAATTCATAGAATATGGGGGAGCAAATTTTGTTTACAGCTGCCATAATATTTTGTCTCTCGACATCCTTTAGTCTAGTTAGGATATTATGGGAAATATATTGCTCATTAGAATTGTACAGGGGCTCCAGCTCGATGCCTAAAGATTCAATCTTTTTTTCGAGGTGCTGATACCATCTTGATTTATAGGAGTCTTTGAGCAAATCAGCGAGCAGACTTGATGGAGGGCAGCGAAAGTGGCAGCGTAACCAATACTTTATTGAGGTGGACCATGCCCAATATTCCATTGTGTGTATGCCTATTTCTGCACACATTGTTTCATATTTGATCGTAGCTGGGAGTCCAAGAATACGTCTCAGAAAGCTAGAGTGAATCTTTTTTAAATCATTGTTATATGCTTGGACCCATAGCGGGATTCCATAAAATATCTGGGATTGCACTTTTGTTTGAAATATCTGATTTGCCGCAGGAATAAATTGATTACCTTTCTGATAATGAAAACGGGCAAATGCCATGGTACACCTACGTCAACACAACTGGAAGCCTTCATCCGCCCCAGCTGCAACAAAACATGTCTCTCCCATATCAGTCTCTACAGCCTTAGAGTGCTTACTGGATGGTTTGACGTCACTCCCAAAGGTGCATTCTTCCATTTTCTGCTGAGACAGATGAATGCCAACTAGACATTTATAAAATTATACATGGCATGGAGAAAGTGGCTAGGAAAAGTTTTTCTTTCCTAACACTGGAACTCATAGACATCCAATGAAACTGAATGTTGGAAGATTCAAGACAAATAAAATAATTGGAGACATGATTGGAGACAGTGATTATTCTGAATATTAGTTGCTGGTATTCCATGAAGGCATGTCTCCCTCCTTTTTACTCATGACTGCGCACCCCACACCTTTCACTCATGGGTTCACACTTGTAACTAATCCCATAAATTGATACACCTTTGAGTTATAGGTTGGGTTTTTTGTGTGTGTCTTCAATATTTTGTGTGCAAGGTTCTGCCACAACCATATATGATGCCAGTTTAATGTAGATTGTGTCTTGCCGAGTAACTTTATTAATAAACTTCAGTGCATTACATCTCCCTTTTTCTAGGCAGCCACCTGGCTAGGTACAGATCTGACCTGCTTCACTTCAGCAAAGTTGCAATATTACACGTGCCTGCAGATGATCACAGTGGCTGGAGACAGGTCATCTAGCCACAGCAGTGACCAGAGGAGGGATGACTGCTGAGCAATGACATCTGAGCAATGGAGAGGAACTGTGTACCCTTTCTTGGACAGGGTGCTGCCCGAAGCTGACCCAGAAACTCCAGCGGGTGCAGAATGCTGCGGCGAGGCTCCTTACAGGGTCCTTGCTGTGGGATCACATTCATCCAGTGCTTTACCAACTGCACTGGCTCCCGGTGGAGTACAGGGTCAGGTTTAAGGTGCTGGTTTTGACCTTTAATCCCTGTGTGGCCTAGGACCCACGTACCTATGGGACCGTCTCTCCTGGTATGCCCTGCGGAGGACCTTAAGGTCCATAAATAGCAACACTCTAGAGGTCCCAGGCCCTAAGGAAGTCAACCAGGGCCAGGGCCTTTTCAACACTGGCTCCAGCCTGGTGGAACACCCTGTCTCATGAGACCAGGGCCCTGCGGGATCTGATTCCTTTCCACGGGGCTTGTAAGACAGAGCCGTTCCACCTGGCCTTTGGTTTGGACTCAGCCTGACCCTTAGGTTTCCATCCCTTTGTGTGATCTATGGGCTACTTTTAAAATGAGGCTGCATTTTAAATTGCATTTGAACCTGTATTTTAAATTGTGTGTTTTTTCTCCCACCCCACTCCCCCCATTATGCTTTTACTGTATTTTTTACTGGTGTTAGCCGCCCTGAGCCTGGCTCTGGCCAGGGAAGGTGGGGTATAAATAAATTTATTATTATTATTGTTATTATTTACATTTTGAGTAAAAGAGAGAAGGGAGGGCGAAAGAGTAACAATGCAACAGAAGAAATAAAAAGTGAAAGTGGAAAGACCTCCTAGGCTTCGCTTCAGTTGAAGATGTAGACAAGCCAAAAGCAGTCAAGGAAGGCACAGAGCTGGTGAGGGGTGGTGCCTATGGAGAGTCACAAGAACTGACTAGAGAGGGATGGAGGACTGAATCTAGCCCCTGGTCCTAATGTCCTCAACCTCTGTTGTGCAGGATATCAAGTGAATTGTTACTGCTACAGTTATAATGATGATGAATAATTATCCTCTCCCTTGCTATGGGGATTGGCTTCCAATCATGTACTGGCACCTGGTTGTCCTTTGCCGTTGATGATGATTGGACTTTTGGGCTCAATTTCTGTCATTTTAAGCAACAATGTGGCAACAGAAATGGACAAAAGAATGCTAGAACAATACTTGCCAGTGTAGTAATCAGTATTCTTTGCACAGAAATAGTTTTTCAGAATCTTTGGATTCTTGAGGGTTTTCCTAATCCATCAGCCCCCCCCCCCTATAAAAACAACAACGTCAATGGGAAAATTGCCGGAAAGTGAGAAGCTGCCAAGGTTTGGTCACTGGGGGTCCATCAATGAAAAATGCTCTAAAAGAGATTAGTGTAATCTCTTGAGATAATACCACAAGGTTATAACCTTCTGGAATTGGACTTGATGAACAGTAAAGCTTCTCCCAGTTCTTTTGAGATAATAACCATTACTTAGACAGAAAAATGACTGAGCACCTTAATACTTTATTCAATTATCTCAATGATGAGTGTAAAAAGATTGCTTTCCCCTTGATGTGTTTTTCAAATTGCAATTTGAGTGGCCTTTGAACAAACTAGAATTGAGAGAACACCTCCATATAAATAATAGCCAATCAATGCAGACAGGTTTATAGATTGATATATGTCTTTAGTATTCACTTCAGAGTGAAGAGGAGAATATTTCAATTTCAGTTCAAAGTGGTTTCTAATAGATCATGCTCTGCTTGTAATGTCAAGCCTTTTTCAGGTATATAGGATTTGGGGGAGCACAGCAGAAGTGAAGCCAGATATGTAGGGAGAAAGGGCACTAGTTAAGCAAGTACAGTGTTCAAATTAATTTCCAGTTCATCCTGGTGAAGCCAATATTAAAGGCTGAATTCCGCACACAAATTGTTTCCTCTGTAATTAGCTGTTTGACACAGAGTATCTTCTAGTTTCTCTTGAGCGATGCTTGGGATTTAGTGGTACCAATAAGCGCCAATTGCTTTACTTCCACATAACAGTAGATTGCTAAATCCATTGGTATGAACTTCCTCTTTTGTAAAATAATAGCTGTTAAAGTTAAATAATAGCTGTTAAAGGCCACCTCATGAGAAGAGAAGACTCCCTGGAAAAGACCCTGATGTTGGGAAAGATGGAGGGCACAAGGAGAAGGGGACGACAGAGCACGAGATGGTTGGATAGTGTTCTCAAAGCTACTAGCATGAGTTTGACCAAACTGCGGGAGGCACTGGAAGACAGGAGTGCCTGGCGTGCTCTGGTCCATGGGGTCACGAAGAGTCGAACACGACTAAACGACTATCATCAATGGTTCATCAATGGCTCATAAATGGTTCCTCTTCATCCTGGAGAAGAGTGACTAGTGGGGTGCCACAGGGTTCTGTCTTGGGCCCGGTCTTATTCAACATCTTTATCAACGACTTGGATGATGGACTCAAGGGCATCCTGATCAAATTTGCAGATGACACCAAACTGGGAGGGGTGGCTAACACCCCAGAGGACAGGATCACACTTCAAAACGACCTTGACAGATTAGAGAACTGGGCCAAAACAAACAAGATGAATTTTAATAGGGAGAAATGTAAAGTATTGCACTTGGGCAAAAAAAAAAATGAGAGGCACAAATACAAGATGGGTGACACCTGGCTTGAGAGCAGTACATGTGAAAAGGATCTAGGAGTCTTGGTTGACCACAAACTTGACATGAGCCAACAGTGTGACGCGGCAGCTAAACAAGCCAATGCAATTCTGGGCTGCCTCAATAGGAGTATTGCATCTAGATCAAGGGAAGTAATAGTGCCACTGTATTCTGCTCTGGTCAGACCTCACCTGGAGTACTGTGTCCAGTTCTGGGCACCACAGTTCAAGAAGGACACTGACAAACTGGAACGTGTCCAGAGGAGGGCAACCAAAATGGTCAAAGGCCTGGAAACGATGCCTTATGAAGAACGGCTAAGGGAGCTGGGCATGTTTAGCCTGGAGAAGAGGAGGTTAAGGGGTGATATGATAGCCATGTTCAAATATATAAAAGGATGTCACATAGAGGAGGGAGAAAGGTTGTTTTCTGCTGCTCCAGAGAAGCGGACACGGAGCAATGGTTCCAAACTACAAGAAAAAAGATTCCACCTAAACATTAGGAAGAACTTCCTGACAGTAAGAGCTGTTCGACAGTGGAATTTGCTGCCAAGGAGTGTGGTGGAGTCTCCTTCTTTGGAGGTCTTTAAGCAGAGTCTTGACAACCATATGTCAGGAGTGCTCTGATGGTGTTTCCTGCTTGGCAGGGGGTTGGACTCGATGGCCCTTGTGGTCTCTTCCAACTCTATGATTCTATGATTCTATGATTCTATGATTCTATGACTAAACAACAACAAAGCTGTTAAAGTAGATTAGCCACCATTTGTAGATTTGAGTTGGGGTGTGTGTGACATTTATCTCATTCAAGTCATCTTTCTTCCCCCAAGTCTCTCAAGTTCCAATAAAAAGACAGAGATATTCCCGCTGCCCCATCCATACAGTGTCTATTTTCCAAAAGGCACAACAACTCCATGCTATGGTTTATGTGCATGAGAGGAGCAGTTGCACCTACAGATTACTGAGCTGTTACTATATGCTAGAGATGTTCATCGGCTCTGTATGTGGTCTTAATACCCTGGCTATTGACACTTGAACCACCTTCCTTTTGTGATTGTAAGTTGTTTTGAACACTTCAGTTCCAATATATTGTTTTCTAAAGAGGGTGGGACGGGGGGACAGGTTACAACTGAACCGGCTGTGAAGAACCATATATAGAAAATGGCTATTGGACCAAAATACTTGATTATTTGAAAATCAGGATTCTGCTATTGGTATGTGTGAGATGGGTAGGTATTTGTACCCCTGGCCATATGGCACTGTGGCAACTCAATAATCTTTGTCCATTGTCTTTTACGTGGTAAGTTCCTTCACACACAGCCTCACAAAATGCCATTATAATACAGTACCTACCTAATTATGCTGTAATATAATGGCATTGTGTAAGGCTGTTCGATAAGCTTTGAGTGTACATTCAAAGCAAGTCGATTTCTGATTCTGGCATTGCTAATCTACAGGAGAGTGGAGACTGGAATGTTAGGATAATGGAATGTTAGGATAATGGACCAACAGGATAAATACACCACAGAACACCCTGTCACTTCTTTCTGAAAACTAATATGCATTTGCAGTGTGTTTGCATGATAGTTGTACCAAGCCTACATGTTGTGAAAGCAACCTAAACACTGATTTGTTCAAATAAATACATTAATTTGTTCTGTGATTTTTAATGTGATTATTATTTTCAAAAACAATTATTTTAACTATTTTTTGTTTAGCAAGACCAATATGGCTCCTAAGACTTTAATTTGTTACTACAGGCTACAACTCAGTGGTGGACTTTGGGCTTTCAAATTTCAGCAGCGCCCTGTGCAATGCCAAAATTCAGCACCTCTCTGCCTCTTGCCTTCCATTCTAAGTCATTCTAAGTCACTGTGGGTGAACCAGTCACACTCCCCCCTAAATCCAGCTGCCTTTATCTCTGACCTCCTGTCTATTTTCCCCTCTTGACTCACTTCCAGATGGCCTCTTCATTGAGACAGATTTGTTTGAAGAGTGGCTTGACAACCTTGGCTATTTAATGCACAGTCGTTCTGATTTAAAAAAAATAAAAAAAAAATTGGTGGGGAGGTTATATGATGTTGCCCCTAAGCAAGTGCATTTTCTCCTTCAATTTCCTTATCATAAAAAGTCAAATCTTTGGGGAAAATTTATTTGTTGCACAGGAACCCTAGTCAACTTTTATTGTGCAATGTGAGTTCAGATTCCACTGGGAATTCATGACAGCCTGAAAGCTTCTTAGGTGTTCTTTTTCTTAGACTCCTCCCTTTGCAATTGTCCTCTTCGTTCCTTTGGGTCATACTTTCCATCTTCCCATAACTCTCTGTATCTTCTTTTCTCCCTCTTTTTCTCTAGGCTCTTAGACCTGTCCTGCCCTCTCAAGGATCACAGCAACCTTAAACTGATGTTTAGACAGATGATGACTTTTTTGCTAATACTTTTTAACAGCAGTAGAAATACATAGCGAACAGAATTTCAAACGTGATTGCTATAACTGATGGATGATCAGAGGAGGAAGGGAACATGAGTTGGATTAATTGATGGAACTGGTCATGTTCAGGACTGATGAATGGAGATGAAAGCACAGAAACTTGATAAACGAGAAAACCCGACAAGAGGAGGAGGAAAAATATCCTATAAATAAAGATTCAAGGTTTTGTTCATAGCATGAAACATAAAAAGAGACGTGGAATAATTCTTGTGTTTCAGGATAGTTACATATATAAGATGCACTCAGTCTTTATATCTCTTGCCCTCACCTTGCCACGGTGATCCATGTGACAGTCACCTCCAGACTTGATTAATGTAACTCGCTCTACATGGGGCTGCCCTTGAAACTGACCCAGAAACTCCTGTGGGTGAGACTCCTTATGGGCTCCTCGTTGTGGGAGCACATTCATCTGATGTTATACCAGCTGCACTGGCTCCCGGTGGCATACTGGATCAGGTTTAAGGTGCTGGTTTTAACCTTTAAAGCTCAATATGGCCTAGGACCCTCATACCTACAGGACTGCCTCTCCTGGTATGCCCCAGGGAGGACCTTAAGGTCTGCAAATAATAACACCCTGAAAACCCCAGGCTCCAGGGAGACTGGCCTCGACCAGAGCCAGGGCCTTTTTGGCCATGGTCCCGGCCTGGTGGAACGCCCTGCGGGATTTGACATCTTTCTGCAGGGCCTGCAAGACGGCGCTTGGAACGCCCTGCGGGATTTGACATCTTTCCGCAGGGCCTGCAAGACGGCGCTGTTCCACCAGGCCTTTGGTCGAGGTTCAGTCTGATTCTTTTCTTTCTGTATAAGAACAAGCATTAAAGAGCATAGCTGTCAACTTTTCCCTCTTCTTGCGAGGAATCCTATTCAGAATAAGGAATTTCCCTTAAAAAAAGGGAAACGTTGACAGCTACAATTAAAGAGGCCTCCTAATCCTCTCACAGGTCCTTTAAAAGACCAGTGGTAACAGTTGGCCCTGGAGAATATTAACCACTCTCAATTTTACCCATGGACTGCCATCTGTCCAGATTTTAATTTGCTCTCAACTAATTTTAAGATGTATTTTAATTAATTGATTGTCTGTTTTTATGTTCTTTGTATACTGTGTTAGTTTTATGATGCTAGCCACCCTGAGCCCGGCTCCGGCCGGGGAGGGCGGGTTACAAATAAAATTATTATTATTATTATTATTATTATTAGTAGTAGTAGTAGTAGTATATAAAGGGCTTTCAAACAGTCCACACTGCACTTTAAAATCCTGACAATCAATGCTGTAAAGCATAGCATCACCTGATTGGGGGAAAGACCCTACCCACCTGTCAGATTTGGCCCGCCAAACATGGAGAAATTAAGATCTCACCCACAAACCAGAAAATGTTTCAGACACTTCATAGGCAAAGTTGAGCCACTGAAATCAGTGGACTTCAGTTAGTCATATCCAATTCATTTCAGTGGGTCTCCTCTGCTGAGGACTTAGTTGGCCGCAACTCAGAGTGGAGTTTATGCTTAGGGTTTCCCTTCCACGTTGGGCAAACTCTTGGTACTATTCAGTTTTGCCCCATGCCTGGAACTTCAGAGAGGGGTTTTTGAGCAGATAAATGCAACAGCAATGCAAAGCAGGAACAGCAGAAATATAATCTTTTGTAAAACAAAGATAAATGTGAAAGGACTTCTGGGAATATTTTAATCTCTGCAGCATGAATCAGTGTGGGTTTTCCCACTGCAAGAGAGCTGTGCCGTGCAACAGCGAGCAACAGCTGTGAAAAAGCACTGCATGAAATGATTTGGTGTCCATTTATTCCTTGAGATATATGGCTGGAACACTGGGGGAAATATATTACAGGGGCCATAAAGATGGGAGAGCATGGCACAGCTTTTAGTTCATTTAGTTCACATCCTTGACTAGTTATAGGATGGTGCCATTCCATATATTTTCTGCTTTCCCATCCAGCCTGCTTTGAAGATCTGACAAGTGGCGTCTGCTGCTTTTTAAGATTATTGTATTTGCATTTTCCGGGCATGCTACAAACAGCAAGGCCTGAGAGTATGGTGCTTTATGCCTGCATCCCACTCGTGCTAGGAAGCTATGACAATAGGAGCATTCAAAAAGCATGTTCCAGTTAATGTGCTGGGCCAGAAAGGCAGAATCATCGTTGCTAGTTCTTCCATCCCTGACTTACACATGCTCATTAAATGTCTGAATGGAGCTTCCTGTAGACTTGGAAGCTCCATTCAGGTTTCAAGGAAAAGGTATAGTTGTTGGCACCACCTCCCATCTGTGTTAATTTGAATGACAGACTGTCTCATACACACTGGTGGCAAATGAAGCCTAACAGCATCAGTAGCCTACAAGAATCCAACCCCCTAGCCTGGCTTACGAATTCCCATACATAGCACACATATTCTAAGCAGAGAGGCGTTTTGTGGCTTCCAGCTACTGTCCTGCACTCTGCCACTACCACCAAACCAAGGGGTTCCCCTGCACATGACTTCCATTGAGATAACTTACAATGGAACATAATGCTACCCACAACTGCCATATGACTTGGGATCGTCCAGATTTGGCAGCAGTTCTAGTGGCATCCATTGACTTAAATACATGGAAGAAAATAAAAGGAAAGGAAACAGGAAAGGAAAGGGGGATATTCATCACCATCCACTGTGATTGTTTTATTTGCCTACATCTTCCTCCACCAGGTTTCATTTTGCTTACAGACCTCATAGGAGATTATTTTCCTTATAGTCAAGTCTTTGGGAAATGTGGAGGAAAGGATGTTAGATACTGATATAATCTCCAGATATAGGCTGCTTTCAGATGACCAGTTACCTGAACATTCATCCTGATTTGTTTGCAGGGAAATTAGATGATGTTGGTTATTTAATAAGCCTTCATCTGAATTGTTTGTGGGGAAGTTGGATGATGTATCAAAATGACGAGAACCAGCTCGCCATCCGTAAATAATCAGTCTCACGCCAAGATGGGTTGAAGAAGTCTGGCCGCAGCTCTCTCTAGAAGCTGCTGCTGCCCCAACCTTTATTGTGTGCCCATGAAAAGATACAAATTCAAGGAGAGAGCTTTGCCTCAGTCAGCAGATAAAAGACAATATAATACATTAGTCTCATGTTCTCACACCAGACCACGTATTTGATCATGTTATACTACGTGGACCAATCATTGGATGGCATGAGCTGTCCACGCGCTGCTCATGCTTCTAAGCAATGCTTTCTACTATGAAATCATCCTTGCAATAATAAACTTTTGCCCATGCTCTTATGGACAAATGACCATATTCCCACATCCCCTCTTTTCTTGTTTATATTATAAGAGGGACCATTAGTACAATTAGCAAAATTTTTCTTAACCATGTTCTATTAGGTAGCCAAGAAAACAACCATTCCATGGATCAAAACCTTCGGGTGGATTCAAAGGATTATGGGCTATCATTTGTTCCATATAATCAGTAGTAGCAGAGATATTAGTCAATTGATCAGATATATACATACAGCAATGAAATTGAATCAAGGCACAAACTCCATCTTTGGAAGCAAGGGCCTAAAACATTAAAAAAATAAAAAAATTAAGCGCTACATCTCAAAATCATTTTTCTCAGCAGCTAAAAAGGCACTAGCCAAGCATATTATGCTTGCTGTAACTAAAAAGATTGCAACAAGGTAGAGAACAGAGCCCATTGTCTTCTCAGGCCCTGCTAAAGAACCACATTGCAACTTGCTCTCTGTCCGGGAACCATGCCAAAGCACAAGAATGAAACAACTGGAACACACTGAAACCTCCTCACCCCCTGTCCTGCCAAGAGTCCACAATAGTTCCAAGACAGCTTTCTGTACATGCTCAGGGGAACACACCATGGGGCAGGACTCCTGAGGGAGGAGAGAAGAAGAAGAGATCTGGGGGGTAAAAACCAAGCGATGCCAGTATAGCGAGGGCATCCTTCAAAGCCAGGCTCACTTCCCAAACAAGAGGCAGCAAAACTGTCATGATATTTGGTGGTTGAAGTGGCTTCCCAGGGGGAAGGGGGGCCAATGCTGTAGGTACGAAGATGGCCTTTCAACGTGCCGGGAAACACTGGAACAGCTGTAGAAGGTGACTCCATCCAGGGCACGTCAATATGGCGATGTCTCCAGCTGCAGGGTGGGTTGAGGTCAGAAGGCAGATTCCCACAGGCAGACAGCGTAAAATACGGTTGCAAGGCGCTGGTGTCTCCTTGGGCGAAGACGAAGTGAAGTTCAGCAGGCGTAAAATCCTTTCTGCCAAATACCCAGGGTGGCCAGTGTGAGATCTAAGATGTGCTTCATAAAATTGACAAGTCCTGGCCTGTATCAAAGATGGGGCACTTTGTGCTGGGGTGACATTGCTGTGCGATAGATCTGCACTGCGCATGAAAATGACCCACTTCGCCACATCCAAAGCAGGTTTTATCCTTGGCAGGATTCTGAGACACGGTGGTGGACAAAGCCGTGGCTAGCAGGCAATCAGTCCCCACCGATTGGCAGGCTTTAAGCATATCTGCAATGGCTATATTGGGAGTTGTCATCAAAGGGCGTAGTGCTTGTTTACAGTCCTCATTCGCATTATCAAATGCAAGCTGGCGAACAATCACTTCTTGGGCTGCCATGTCTTGAACTTGTCGCTTAAGGGTGTTATACAAGCGATCGACAAATTGTCCAGAAGGCTCTGTAGAATCCTGTCTGACGCTGCCCCAACGGCCATCTCGCTCATTTTTGTCATCAGGTACAGAAGACAAAGCTTCCTTTATGAATCTCAAATCAAACTGTTCGTGCCGGGCTGGGCCTCCCCCCGGGGCGGCAGGAGCAATCACAGGAAAGAGATTAGGAGTTGTAGAATCAAAGGCCAGCAACGGAGCAGTGGTGCGAAGGGCCTCTTGAAGTGGGGTGGAAGCGGTGCCAGATGCCTTGGGCAGAGGAGGTGGTGGCTTTGGAGGGACATAAACCGGAGGATTCGAAGAAGGCAACGTGGGATGCAGAGGCAAAGGAGGAGCCAAAAGGACAGGTGAAACAGGCAATGAGGCAGCCAGGAGGATATTTGCAGGAGTTAAGCTCTACATAGCTTTGTAGACTTTACACCAGGCATGCAAAACTTTGATATCAATTTTAGGATGGTTCTGGAAAAATTGCCCTCTTTTTCCCCAGTCTTTTAAATTCAAAGTGCCATTTTGAGGATACCAGGGGCAGTGGGTGTCCAGAGCTAGTATAAGCGCTTTGAGGTCGGCATCAAGTACAACAAGGTTGTTACTGGCAAGAAGGAACTTAAGTTCATCAAAAAATTTCTTTTGTGGCGCTGAAAGAGACTGCCCCATAATAGCAAAAAGGCCGGGAACACTCACCGGGGATCCAAAGTGGATGAAAGACGCGTCTGAAACCCGTGCCGGGCGCGGTGAGTGCTGAGAGGGCCGCAGCCCCGAAGTCCGAAATCAGTCGAAGTCCGAAAGAGACTGCCCCACAAAGGCAGAAGGACAGGGAGCGCTCACTGGGATCTGAAGCGGATGAAAAAGGTGTGGAGAGCGCTGGACGATGAGAAACAACGTGGAGTCCGAAGGTAGTCACACGGGGCACCAAATGACGAGAACCAGCTCGCCATCCGTAAATAATCAGTCTCACGCCAAGATGGGTTGAAGAAGTCTGGCCGCAGCTCTCTCTAGAAGCTGCTGCTGCCCCAACCTTTATTGTGTGCCCACGAAAAGATACAAATTCAAGGAGAGAGCTTTGCCTCAGTCAGCAGATAAAAGACAATACAATACATTAGTCTCATGTTCTCACACCAGACCACGTATTTGATCATGTTATACTACGTGGACCAATCATTGGATGGCATGAGCTGTCCACGCGCTGCTCATGCTTCCAAGCAATGCTTTCTACTATGAAATCATCCTTGCAATAATAAACTTTTGCCCATGCTCTTATGGACAAATGACCATATTCCCACATCAAAACAAGTGCCGTCCCATACTCTCATTGCAAAATGTTCGATCATCTGGGGAAGCTGGTTTCTTGTGTAAGATCTCCCAATGAAATATAATTGTGGAATCTGAATTTGCTGGTACTGTATATGATTGAATTCCACCTGAAAATACTGATGGCCTAGAAGTGCCCATATCCATATATCCTCCAGAAATTCCATGAGTGCCATTATTTTCTTTTGCTTAAAAATAAAATAAAATATCGAGCCTGGGCAGGATCTGAGCAGAAGGAAAGAAAGCCTCTTGATTAAACGAGAGATCTGCATCAAGGGGGAAGCACAGTGATTATTGACCGGTGTGGTCCTATCATTTACATAAAATATTGTTAGTATTACACCTCAAACACTAAGCTGCCACCTAACCTATATACAGGACACAATGGTCCTATTTTATCTCACTGCTCCTTTTTTCCCCATTCAAAAACCATATGCTGCATTCTGTATTACGACACTAAATAAGCAGGCCCAGTATGGATCATGAGTCATGTTGAGGGTATTGAGCTGATTGCCTTAATTAGGAAAGAATATTGTCTCTGGTTATTAATAGTGATAATCATTTAAGCTTATCTGTGTGGAATGTACTTTCCTCAATTACTCAGGGTGCTAGTTTTTGGTAATAGCATACCACGTATACTTTGACTTTGAGGTCAAATAAGGTTAATGCTTTTCAGTTCATGATAATGGCTTTTTCGGTAATCTTGGAACTGGGTAATTGCATTAGCCAATTTTGTAAAATCTTGCTTCGCAGTGAAGGTGAGCAGTTATCATCAAGTAGCATTATCAAAAATGTCGCTTCTTAATGCTTTACATCAATGTAAGAAACTTTGCATTTGCTGAAATGCAAAGCAAATTTGGAACGTTTTCTATAGCAGTGTAAATCACATCCTACCACTTCTCTGGAAATTCTTGCAACACTTTAGCATAGCTGACAAACTGTTATCACATAATTCAGATTGCACTCCTTTCAAGTGGGCATAATATTTAATTTCCTGGGAAGCCTGCCTATGTTATTATAAAATCAGTTACTTTTTCTTCCTTGTTCCACAAGATGGGGCTATATAACAAGGTTTTTAACTTTATGGAAGTGGTTTGCCATGAGTATAATCTATCCCTTAAACTTCAGGGACTGTTAGTATGTGACAGGCTTCTTTGAGCTCTGCTGCTTAGGAAATGTGAAGACAGAGGAAGCTTCCTACAAGCATAGATGTTGCAGATATTTTGGACTACAACTCTCATCAGCCCTAGCCAGCATCGGGATCTGGGAAAGTGGCTTTTTGCTTAGGGTGTGAATTTCTCCGTTAAGGAACAAAGAGAAATAGAAAGCTGCCTCGTTTTGCTAACTTGGAAAGATGGGCAAGAACCTTGATGGTCAAGGTCTTCACCATACTTCTTTCTTAGTGCACTTTTCAGATTTTTTGTCCATCTTGAGCAGGACTGGGAACCCATGGTCCTCCAGATGTTGATGAACTTGAACTCCCATTACTTCTGACCACATTCATACTAGCTGGGGCCGATGAGAGCAGGAAAGCCACATAGAATCATAGAATCATAGAGTTGGAAGAGACCACAAGGGCCATCGAGTCCAACCCCCTGCCAAGCAGGAAACACCATCAGAGCACTCCTGACATATGGTTGTCAAGACTCTGCTTAAAGACCTCCAAAGAAGGAGACTCCACCACACTCCTTGGCAGCAAATTCCACTGTCGAACAGCTCTTACTGTCAGGAAGTTCTTCCTAATGTTCAGGTGGAATCTTTTTTCTTGTAGTTTGGAACCATTGCTCTGTGTCCGCTTCTCTGGAGCAGCAGAAAACAACCTTTCTCCCTCCTCTATGTGACATCCTTTTATATATTTGAACATGGCTATCATATCACCCCTTAACCTCCTCTTCTCCAGGCTAAACATGCCCAGCTCCCTTAGCCGTTCCTCATAAGGCATCGTTTCCAGGCCTTTGACCATTTTGGTTGCCCTCCTCTGGACACGTTCCAGTTTGTCAGTGTCCTTCTTGAACTGTGGTGCCCAGAACTGGACACAGTACTCCAGGTGAGGTCTGACCAGAGCAGAATACAGTGGCACTATTACTTCCCTTGATCTAGATGCTATACTCCCATTGATGCAGCCCAGAATTGCATTGGCTTTTTTAGCTGCCGCGTCACACTGTTGGCTCATGTCAAGTTTGTGGTCAACCAAGACTCCTAGATCCTTTTCACATGTACTGCTCTCAAGCCAGGTGTCACCCATCTTGTATTTGTGCCTCTCATTTTTTTTGCCCAAGTGCAATACTTTACATTTCTCCCTGTTAAAATTCATCTTGTTTGTTTTGGCCCAGTTCTCTAATCTGTCAAGGTCGTTTTGAAGTTTGATCCTGTCCTCTGGGGTGCTAGCCACCCCTCCCAGTTTGGTGTCATCTGCAAATTTGATCAGGATGCCCTTGAGTCCATCATCCAAGTCATTGATAAAGATGTTGAATAAGACCGGGCCCAAGACAGAACCCTGTGGCACCCCACTAGTCACTCTTCTCCAGGATGAAGAGGAACCATTGATGAGCACCCTTTGGGTTCGGTCAGTCAGCCAGTTACAAATCCACTGAGTGGTAGCATAGTCAAGACTGCATTTTACCAGCTTCTTTACAAGAATATCATGGGGCACCTTGTCAAATGCCTTGCTGAAATCAAGGTAGGCTACATCCACTGCGTTCCCTTCATCTACCAGGCTTGTAATTCTGTCAAAAAACGAGATCAGGTTAGTCTGACATGACTTATTTTTCAGAAATCCATGCTGACTATTGGTGATCACAGCATTCCTTTCTAGGTGCTCACAGACTGTTTGCTTAATGATCTGCTCCAGAATCTTCCCTGGTATTGATGTCAGACTGACATGTTCCCCACCCCTGAAAACACAGCTTTGGTTTAGTCTTGTGGATCTCTTGGGTTCATGCCCATGTTAGCATTTTTATTTTACCAACCATTCAACTGCTCTGCCCCGCTCTGCCAGCTGCTTCTGGCACTAGGGATTGAGCCATAGGTCGGAGCCATATTTTATATATGTTGTAACATCACTCTTTCCCCTCAAAGTGGTGCAAAGCCACTTGAGGTTTCATCTTTTCTTCCCAGCCATTTCAATGCTCAAAATTATGTTCCTCCTGCCCCACTCCACTCCCAATTGCTTCCCTATAACTATTACTATTATTTAAAAGTTTTATATCCTGCTTTTCGATAAAAGAAACTTTCTTCCTACGATCAGATTACAAAGTACACGCATCAAAAGATAGTGAACAAAATGCAAGTTTCAGGCAATTAAAACTTCTACTTCAGAACACTACTAAACAGCCAGCACATATACAAGCAAGGACCATAGCTTAGTGGGACAGCATCTGCTTTGGACACAGAAGTTTCCGAGTTCAACCCCTGGCATCTCTGGGTAGAGCAGAGAAAAAGGTTTTTTGCCTGAAACCCTGGAGAGCTTCTGCCAGTCAGTGTAGACCAACTTTTTGTAACCTTTGGTCCCCAGATGTTGGACTACAACTCCCATCATCCCTGACCACTAGTCCTGCTAGCTAGGGATGATGGGAGTTGTAGTCCATCAACATCTGGAGACCAAAGGTTAAGAGCGGCTGGTGTAGCCAATATTTAGCTAGAGGGTCCAGCAGACTGACTCAGTATAAGGCAGCTTCCTGTGCTCCTATTCTCCTATAATAACAACAACCCATCTTAACCTAAGCATGCACATTCCCATTATAATCAACAGCAAAAAGAAAGCAAGAAGAGCCTCTCATCATTAAGAGATCCGCAGCAAACCTTTCCACAGCATCAACAGTCAAATTAAAAGCCCTCGTAAACAGAGATATTGATTCACGTAATTCTCAAAACCCTTAGTGAGCTGACCAGGGGAGCCTACAAGCCATTACTACTGTCAGACGCTTTATGGCTACTTTGGGATATTAATTGCCTGTATGCTCACTTCATCTCCTTTTATCTAATTTAAGTGACTTACTAATTGTCAAATTTTTAGTGCTCATAATTGAAACGTGCTTTGAGTAACAGAAGCAGGTGTGGCAGAGGCATGGCACTTGCTTTTGAGAAGGCTCACTGTTGCTTACCAGGAGGGAGAGGTGGGAGAGGAGGGCGCCATGGGACAACTGCAAGCTGAACAATATAACACAACACAATGGCCAATAACAATGGCACTAAACACTTCATAGACTAATACAAAGGATCAGAAATTACAACCAAAGTCTCTAAATCTTCTTCACAAGTCGCGGTAGACTGATTCAAAAGTTCGATATACAGTGGTACCTCAGGTTAAAAACTTAATTCGTTCTGGAGGTCCGTTCTTAACCTGAAACTGTTCTTAACCTGAAGCACCACTTTAGCTAATGGGGCCTCCCGCTGCCACCACACAATTTCTGTTCTCATCCCGAAGCAAAGTTCTTAACCCAAGGTACTATTTCTGGGTTAGCGGAGTCTGTAACCTGGAGCGTCTGTAACCCGACGTACCACTGTATACATAATCTGTCACCAAATTTCACCAGAACAGAGTTTCTGGATAACCAATCTGTTTCGTTCAATGTTCAATCAGCCAATCTTGATCAATTCTTCATCAGTGCTCATATGATACTGTAGTCACTACAGTATCATATGAGCACTGATCCAGATTTTCTACAGCATTTGTATTTGCTTACATGTACGATTGGCTTGTTAAGAAATTGAACTGCATCCTTCTCATATTAATTCTTACAAGTCTGGCTGATGAAGAATTCCTGCTTGGCAGGGGGTTGGACTCGATGGCCCTTGTGGTCTCTTCCAACTCTATGATTCTATAATTCTATGATCAAGATTGGCTGTTGAAACATTGAATGAAACAGATTGGTTATCCGGAAACTCTGTTCCGGCAACATTTGGTGACAGATTATGTATATATTGAACTTTTGAATCATTCTACCATGACTGGTGAAGAAGATTTAGAGACTTTGGTTGTAATTTCTGATCATTTGTATTAGTCTATAAATAGTGTTTAGTGCCACTGTTATTGGCCACTGTGTTGTGTTACATTGTTCAGCTTGTCTATATTGCAACACAGGGGTCTGTTTATGGGACAAATGCAGGTGTGGAGCCAGTTGGGCGCTCCTGCCAGTGCATTTGCACCATGCCAACCTCCCTGCTGCCTCTCCCTTCCCTCTTCCCAGGTATGCAACAGAGGCCCACCTGTGGAGAAGCTAGCATAGCAGCTCTGCCCTGCCCAGTAAGTTGTTTTTTGTTGCTTCATAGCACTGTGGAGTTGAAAGGGACCACAAAGGACATCTAGCCATTGAAGAAATCAAAGCTAAAGAATCCATTCAACTCCTGTTTAAAAGCTCCCAATGAAGCTGTGTCCACTACCTTCTGAAGGAGACAGTTCCACTGTCAAAGAGCTTACCGTCAGAAAGTTCTTCCTAATGTTTAGTCAGAATCTCTATTGTAGTTCTGTATTATCATCAATGTATCTTTTACTGTTATTGTAATTATATGGTTACTTTTTATAAAGTGCTTTGAGCACAAATCCATGGGAAACATGGTATATAAATAAATTGATTATGACTACTTTGGTCTGAATTCTTTGTGTGTGTTTGCTTGCATTTTGTGTGCCAATACAGCAACCCCCCCCCCCATTTTACAATACTGTTAACATTTTCTTGCTGTTGGAATATCCAACTCCCCACCCCAGATATCTCTGTTTCTATTTTTGTTTTCAGGGGATTGTGTTTTTGTGAGGGTTTTCTTGGTCAGTTAAAGTCAAGAGGGGTTTGAAGTCCAGGCTTGGCCTGTTTTGTATGCTGCAGTCATCAGTCAAAAAATGCATCAGTTTGACAGCGTACTGCGATTGCTATTTCAGCATCAGCAGAAGAATGTTGTGGTTTCGTAGAGGAACGTCCTGTCTGTTGAACTGCGTGGTTTCATTTTTGAAGGACTTAAAGGATGGAGGAGTGAGGATAATTTCTTGCTATTCATGAACTTGAATCTCCAGCCCAAATCCTCCTGGGTAGCAATGGGTTAAAATGCTAACTAAAACAATCATGAAACTCCAATCCTTCAAAAATGTCATTCCATTGCTGACAAAGGAATTACTACAAAGGAATTTCAGAAATAGACTGGAAAGAGAAGCTGCTGAATTACAACTTATCACCAAACTTAAAACCATGGAGAAACCTGGTCTGAACAAAGACCTTGGATTCTTATCTCATTATACATGACAAAGCCATTTTTCACCTTTTCACCCCTTGCTTTTTCCTGTAAGACCTATTGCAGTCGTTAAGAGTCGTCAACAGGCTCATCACAGCTATCTGCCAATCACCCATTCCCACCACCCTTCTGAGTAATACCCCTCCCCACCTTCTCACTATATAGAAGGGTCTGGAAGCTTCTGTTTCAGTGTATCTGAAGAAGTGTGCATGCACACGAAAGCTCATACCAAGAACTGACTTAGTTGGTCTTTAAGGTGCTACTGGAAGGAATTTGTTTTGTTTTGACTATGGCAGACCAACACGGCTACCTATCTGTAACTGATTCCATTGCTGAGTCAGGCTGGGGTGGGTGGGGAGACAGAAATCACATGGAACTTGAGATGGATTCTAATGCTCGCTTTTCAAAATCTACTATATACAGTGGTACCTTGGTTTTCAAACTTAATCCGTTACGGAAGCCCATTCCAAAACCAAAGCGTTCCAAAACCAAGGTGTGCTTTCCCCTTAGGAAGTAATGCAAAAGGGATTAATCAATTCCAGACTTTTAAAAACAACCCCTAAAACAGCAATTTAACATGAATTTTACTATCTTACGAGACCATTGATTCATAAAATGAAAGCAATAATCAACGTACTGTACTATAAAATAAATAAGACAGTATTGTAGATAATAAAAATTAAAATTAATTTCTTTTCTTACCTGCACTGCATTGTTTGGATGGGGGGGGCTTTCATCCATTTCTGCAGTCATACAATCAATCAATCAATCAGTAGCTGAACTTGGTTCCACACAGCCACAAAAACAAATTAACTGAAAAAGCCTCAAAAACAAAGACGCAAAATAAATAGCAAAAACAAAAGCGCCAAACTTAATCCGTTCTGGGAGTCTGTTTGACTTCTGAAATGTTTGAAAACCAAAGCACAGCTTCTGATTGGTGCAGGTGCCCCAGAAACAATAGCCGACAACCACATTGGACATTCAGCTTCTGAAAAATGTTTGAAAACCTGAACACTTGTTTCCGGGTTTTCAGCATTTGAGAACCAAGGCGATTGAGAACCAAGGTATTTGAGAACCAAGGCGTTTGAGAACCAAGGTACCACTGTATTTCTAGGGATTCCACCCTAGAAATAGTTTGAGGAAGTAGGCTGCTCTGGTTGCTTTAGCAATAAAGTAGAAAGTTGCAATATAAATATCTTAACACATAAATAAAGCTCTGATGGTTCCCCAATGGGAGAGATTTCCATACGCACGAAGAGGCTACTGACTTTGCAGTACATTTATATAAATTCAGCAATCAGCAGGTAGTCATAATATAGGAGGTAATTTCTTAGGTGTTCTACAATTCTACACAACTTCAGACCATACCCTGCTGTTTTACTTCTTTGCTCAGAGCCATGGAGAGAGGGGACACACACATTTATTTCTCTAGTCTACTTTCCTTCATCCCTCCCTCTCTCTGATGTCCACTGCTTCTTTCTCTTGGAATGTGGAAGAAGTCAATCTGTCTTGAGCTGTAAATAATGTCAAAGGGACCCGGTGACAGTGTAAGGTAAGACAATCTTCACTATAAGAAACCCAAAGATAATTGCACCTCAGCAGGCACAAGGTTGACAGCTCATGGCAAATTCTGGGCATCATTAAAAGGCAGTTTTTATTTATGTGCATAGAAGATTGCAAGGCCCCTGCTATTTTCATTTCATGTCACGGTTGTCAAGTGTCTCAGCCCAGCTCTGAAAACAGGAATCTCAGAAGGTAGCATTCCTTAGTGTAAGTAGAAGAGTGATTAATCCTGCCACGCAGGCAAAACATATGATTTAATCACCTCACTTTCCATATTTTGAATGTCAACTAATATCTTTTGACTAAAACATTCTTAGAATGGCAAGAAGATATGACAATGGCTAAATATAGATTGGACCTGTGCCTGTGGTTCATTCCATTGAAATTTGATTTCCTCTAAGCAAAACACAAGCCTATTTCAAACCATGATTTTATGTCTTTGGATTTGGAGACAATTTCTGTTATTGGAAACCTTTGGCTATTAAACTTCACAGAAAACAGTGAAACAGAAGGAAATCACACGAGTCTACTATATATCCCACAGTTTGGAGGTTGTAAACCAGGACCAATATACAGGGAGAGGGGACCAAAATTAAGAGTGATTTTTGATAACCACATCTACAGGTCCTTTCATATACAGTACATAGAAACACGATTGAGGAGCCACTTCTGCAGCTGTCACTCCAGAACTCTTTATGTGAATCCTGCAGCCATGTGGATCTTTCTCCTGTGACTGCAATATCCATACAGATTTCTTACTGGTATGGTATCACACCACAGGTTAATGCCTCCCATGCTACAGAGCGACTGCAAGCTCTCCTTGTGAGTGGTAAACACGTGTGGATATATGAAGGCAATATGGCTATCGCTGCTCTTCTCTTTTTCTTTTTGTCAGATGGGTCAGCTGTGACAACTGCACATGTAGTCATAGTGAAACCAGCAATTTCAGAAAGGGACTCACATTCTGACCTTTGGTTACAATTGTGATCCACAAACGCCAGCTGTTTCTATGGTACTTATATGGCAAAATACATTTAGCGTACTTATTGCTGATCTGACCTTTTCAAAATTCTGCATCTTGAGGGCAATATCCTGACATTCTCTGCTTGTTTGCAAGTCCTTTTCACATGGCTGCTCTTTAACACGGCTCAGCAGCGCACATTACCCTGTCCCTGAAGCATCAAGTATGCAAACAGTCAGCTTGAGCAGGTAAAATTGAAATACTTGCTTTTAAAGGTAACATTAGAGAATGCATTTTTTCCCCTCACTAACACTGCTGCTTTCAAAGTTGTGAGCATCACTGTCATAGGGACTTGTTCTGTACAGTCAAACTTTCCTTTGTTGATTTGAATTACTATATATTGTTGTTTTTTTAGTTGCCTTGTATAGCTGCCCAGGAAATATTTATTAATGGGCATCTATACTTATTTAGTAATAATCGTAATATAAATTAATATGCCTTTCCGTTTGGTGATGCCCATATTCTGTTCTGCACATAAATTATGTTTTGCTGGCTGTATTTGTGCTACATCCCCAGCTTGTTGAGTCCCACAATGCTGCTTTAATTACTGTGTTTTACCAAGGAAATGGCTCTAGCTGTGAGAGTGAATGTCTGGGTTGCAGGGTAAATAAGGCTGAGCCTTTGCAATCTCTGCTCTATCCCCAGCATGCCTGCTTTTCCTGCTGTGAACACAGGGGAGCATGCTGGGAAAGTGAGTGCAGATTTGCATAACTCAGTGTGGAGTACTTGCTGCTGCTTCAGCTAGTCTTTTTATTTATGTGCTAGTGTATATAACACCATTGCTCCTCAAGGAAACACAGACCCCTCTGGAATAAAAGAACTTAGCACATGTGTATTTTTCGGAGAGCAGGTTTCACAAAACAAATCTCAGAAGTTTATGGGGAGGGGAAAACTATTGGCTTGTCTAGCTTAGATGGCTTTGGAAAGGGGTGTCATAAATTCACCGTCAAACATGACAGACGAAAGGAAGCACTTCTACACAAGTCACAGAATTAACATACAGAATTTCATGCCACAGGGTGAGGTGGTGGCCCTTAGCTAAGATGACTTTAAAAACAGATTAGACAAATTTATGGTGTATTGCAGGCTAAAGTGAGATTGGGCCTGGAGTTCATTCAAGGGCATCTTTAGTAAGAAAGGAGGCAAAATCCCCAGCTATGTCACTAAAGCCAATTTGGCTTATAAAATCTGTGACAATTAGGGAGCCTGAATAGCAACCACTTTCTCCTCTGGGTGGGAGTATGTAATCACAAAGTATTAATGTTTTATGATTCTAAAAGCAACTTGTAGTGTAAGCCACAAAGCCAGAACATAGATAAATAGGAAAACTAACCATATGAATGCCCATGAATTCAATAAATAAAGATGTCCAACTTCTGCTATTCAAAATGAGAGAGGGGCAAGGAAGTCGAGAAAAAAATACGTAGATACTGTTTCACTTGGATATCTCTCCTATTTATTTTTCAAGTTGGCCATTCTATTTCAAAAGGTTTTAAGTTTTCATGCCTTGTGTTAGGATACTAAAATATGGGGTGTGATACAATGAAATGCCTTCTATGAACAAGACTTTCTTGCTCATAGCTGTCAACTTACAGATTTGAAAATAAGGGACCAGCAGCCTCGAAAATAAGGGATCAGCAGCCAAAATAAGGGATCAACAGTTACTTTGATAAAATACGTATTTTGTTGCGTGCAAATGGCTTTAGATACCTATTACCATATAGCATATATTTAACACAAAAAACAGCAACAATTTGTTGTTGACAAAGCACAGCTGGACATAGAAAGGGCCCCATTACCTTCAGTAGCTTATTTAAGCGACATCATCAATAAGGGACAGCAGCGAGACATGGCGCTGGGATAAGGGACTGTCCCGCCAAATAAGGGACGCTTGACAGCTATGTTCTTGCTGCAATGAATACACACACACACACACACACACACAAAATGGAAAGGAGAACATGAAGTTTATATAGCCAGGGTAGCCAACTTGGTATCCACCAGATTTCAAAACACAAATCCCATCAGCCCCTGACAGCATGACCAATGGTAAGGAACAGTGGATGTGGCATCCCATTGGCTATCCCTGTATTCAATCTAGCCAATAGCAGCTGGGAATGCACTATTGAGCATAAAAAAATATTCTCCATTAACATTATGATGCCTGCTATCAGGTTTCAGCAAATATTTTTTGTAGTGCTTATTAGAGATTTAAAGCTGAACTTATCAAAACCAGTTGGAATCCTCTCAAATGAGGTAGGCATGAAGCATCTTCTGGAATTTCAGAATAATTGGATAGCACATCTGTTAAGACAGACAAGTCTAGGCTGGCTTGCTCAATAAGGAAGCATTTCATCACAAGATACTCGGAAGTTAGTCAGCAACCATTTTTTTAAACAAGGTGCACATTTATGTATGTAAGGCTGAAGCATTTATGTATTTAAGAAGGGAGTTAACCCTCCTATTTGAATATGGAGATAGACAAAATGTTCTTTAATCTTTGAGACCTCAGTGTGATCAGCAACTGATCAGAAGATGGAACAACCTTCCTCTTATTAACCCTGATCACCATACTTCATGCATTAGTTACTTCACGACCACATTACAGTAATGCACTCTATGGGGGCTTCCCTTGCACTTGATCCAGAAGCTCCAGTTAATGCAAAATGCTGCAGCACAATTGCTGATATTATTATTATTATTTATTGAATTTATATACCGCCTTATAACCATGGGCCTCAGGGGGGTTCACAGAATAAAATCAGGATATAAAACTGCAAAATACCTAATAAAAATAAAAAACAACAACCCAATAGCCTCACCCCCTAAAAAACACATTCTAAAAGGGCATAGGATGTAAACTGGATCAACCAAAGGCCTGGTTGAAAAAGAACATCTTTGCCTGGAGCCTTAAGGTGTATAATGAAGGCACTAGGCGAACTTCCCTGGGGAGAGCATTCCATAGACAGGGAGCCATTGCAGAGAAGGCCTGTTCTCATGTTGCCACCCTTCGAATCTCTCGAGGAAGCACATGAAGGGGGGCCTCAGAAGATGATCTCAGGGTCTGGGTAGGTTCATATGGAAAGAGTTGATCCTTGAGGTATTGTGGTCTTGAGCTGTTTAAGGCTTTATAGGTAAAAACCAGCACTTTGAATTGGGACCAGAAACTAATTACTAGCCAGCGCAGTCGGACCAGGATCGGTGTAATTTGCTCAAACCATCTTGTTCCAGTGAGCAACCTAACTGTCAAATTCTGCACCAGCTGAAGTTTCCGAACTGTCTTCGGAGGCAGCCCTACATATAACGCATTGCAGTAATCTAACCTTGAGGTTACCAGGGCATATACAACAGCAGTTAGGCTATCCCTGTCCAGATCGGGGCATAGCTGGGTCACCAGCAAGAGCTGATGGAAGGCGGAGACTTCCGGGTTAGCGCCATCGGCAATGGCGGAATTCCTCTGATCCAGAGGAACCTGCTCCGCGAAAATCGTGTCTTGCCGCCGCGGCGAAGGCGGAGACCCTTTAAAAATCCCAGGCGGAGGAAGCCTGGGAATGTGGGATTCGGCTGACACCAGGAGCGCCCCCCCTACACGCAAGGAAACCCCTTTTTCGGGGATCCGAAGCGATGTGGGGTGAGCAGTGCGGTGTTTTGAATCGACCGCTATTTTTGTGGAGTGAAGCCGCACAGCCGATGCCGGAGAGCGCTGACCTTTTCCTGTGGACAATTGGACTCTAAACAAGTACCCGTGAGTAGAACGGAAAATTGGGCTAAGAAACATTTTAATTTGGCACTCGAGAGGGAAGGTTCTAAACAGGAAGTCCGCCTTCCACTTTTGTAAATAGCCTGAAGCAAAAATTGTGCAAGCTAAAGTCTGGAAAGTTGTACATAAAGGTTTAAAATTCCTCCTGTTTTAACCATCTAAACCCCTCTTGGAAGCAGGAGTAAAGAGGGGTAATTTTGACTGTTTAAGCCTGCAGGAGAGAGAGTAAAGAAAGATAAATTTCCACCGTCTCAAACCTAGGAACGGGGTGTCAGAGACAGAGATTTTTGGTGAAGTTCATTGACTGTGAAAGGAGCATCCTTTGACAGATAGTTAAAGAAGAGAAACAAATTGTCTCCAATGTTGCCTTTTGCATTTAAAAGAAACAAGAAATCTGAAAAATGAAAGTAACTTTCTTTCGTTGGATCTGCTTTCAAAAGATGGATACAAATAGAAATTGTCTCCTCTAGAGGGAGCTTCTTAAATTGTTGCTGGAGTCGATCTGGGGACTCTACAGCTGTGGTGATAAGGATTGTGGGATCAGACTGTGACCTTGAACAAAAATGTGTTTGGAAGAAGTTTTGGTGCTTGCCTTTTGCAAGACAAGCGCTTTGTTGGATCAGATGCATGAGAAGATCGACTTGATGACTGTTGCAATCAAAAATTTTGGACAAACAGTGAATACAGAAACCATCCAGGAGCCAACTCAGGAACCTGCTTTGACAGAGCAAGTGCAAGCGCAGAAGATAATGGAGGAGGCTGCTGTTGAACCTCAAGTAATACAAATGGAGAAGCCCGAGGACCTACAGGAGCATAAGCCGTTGTTGTTGAAGGTTGAATCTGGAGTGGGCCAGGGGGGGTCTGGAGTTGTGGGGGCCCTTAAGTTTGGAGGGACTTTGAAACATGCCTTTAAATATTTTCTGGACTACACTGTTGATTGTGGGGAATGGGACTGTGGGGAATGGGCCGATCTGCTGAGGAGAGACGGAGATATTTTTGAGTTGGAACATCCCCGAGACCTACTCCTCAATGAGAAATGAAAGGAATTAAGAAAGAGATCAACAAAAGATAAGGTAAAGTGCAAGTACAAACAAGAAGAAGATCTGCAGAAGGGACATGGAAAAGACTTAAGAGCCTCGGACATAAGATTACCAGGTTGATGGACTAGATGGAACGGACAGTAAGGACTGACATAACCTGAGACCAGGAAGAAGAGACACTAGAGGAAGATTGGAAGAATTTTTTTTACTTATATTGGGAATTAGTGTAAAATTAATGAGCATTAGGAAAATGTTGGAATGAAAATATTTGGCTTTAGTAGAAATGATATAAGGAATTATGTACAAATAAATATTAAGTTTTAAGCTTTAAGGTATTTTATAGAAAGATAAGGTTAAAATAAATTAAGGTAAATTGAATGACAGAATATAGTGAAAGATGGAAAGGATTTGCTGAGTTAACTAATAGGTTAGAATGTTAAGACAAATTATTCAATAAAAATTGAGAAAGATGGAAAGAATTTGCTGAAACAAATAACTAAACTAGAATACAAAAAGGGAGGTGTGAGGAGGTTGATGAAATAAGTAAATGAAGGATGGAGATATGGAATATTGGATGTGTGTGTGGTTTTTTTTAATTGTTATTGGTGTATTGGTTTTTATGTGTGTGTGTTTTCTTTTTTGATGTACTGTTATGTATGTTTTGTTATTTTTTTGTTTTTCTCTTTTTTGCCTTTCTTTGTAATTTTTGAAACTTCTAATAAATATCATTAAAAAAAAAAAAAGAGCTGATGGAAGGCACTCTGGGCCACTGAGGCAACCTGAGCCTCGAGCGACAGCAAAGGATCCAGGAGTACCTCCAAGCTACGAACCTGCTCCTTCAGGGGCACTGTAACCCCATCCAGAGCAGGCGACCTCCCAGCCATCTGGTCGGAGGAACCACCCACTAACTGCCTCAGTCTTATCTGGATTGAGCTTCAGTTTGTTGGCTCTCATCCAGTCCGTTACGAGGCAAGACACTGGTCCAGCACTTCCACTGCCTCACCTGCAGCTGTAAAGGAGAAACAGAGCTGAGTGTCATCAGCATACTGCTGATAGGAGTGAGACCTTGTCAGCATATAACACAAGTGGTCAGAGATCTGTACTGGTTGCCGATTTGCTATCTGGCCAAGTTCAAGTTTTTAGTGTCAGTATACAAAGGGCTCTTGTCAGTGAGGTTTGGGGCCTCAGCAGATGCTCAACCCTGCTCCAGTCCAGGTCACTACTTTATATGCATAGTGCAATTAATAGTATCTTTTCAAATGGTAATATTGGTTTCTTTCTGGTAGCTAAATGCTGCTACAATCTCCTCTCTCTCTCTCTCTCTCTCTCTCTCTCTCTCTCTCTCTGATTCTGTTCATTCTGTTTAGGAAATCATTGGCAAGAAAAGTGATAAATAAGTTATGCCATGTAGAATTTCTCATTATCTCATATTTCTATATTTTCTGTGCTCCATAAATTGTTGAGTGCTGCAGAACATCATTAGGTGTATCTCCTTAATTAGATAAGTTGTATTCCATATACTGTAGATGGTGCAATTTCAATTCCCTTTTCCTTCTGAATAACAATAAGTGATTTCCATGTTAATCGAAGTTCTGGCTCCTTCCCCTTTTGCTGCATTGTCCTGTGATTGATGTCAGACAAAATCGTAAAAATAATTATCTTTAGATTACATCACCATTTATATACTGACATTGTTTGGTGTGTGTGTTTCTAATTCTCTGCAAGCTGACTGTTGGTAGAGGGTCGGCATGTAAAATAGTAATCCTTTTCTTCTTTTATTTCCCTCTCGTTTAACCATGTAATGGTTAATCATTGCAGTCTAGTGGGGAATTGTGCAATCTACCAAGCATGTCTGCTGCATATCTTCCTTTCAGTTCAATAGGGATTACATGAAATACTTTGTCTTCTATGCTTCTGTTGAGATATCTCAGAGGAAAGGTTATGCTATTGTGAAAATGGGATTTACATTGGAGATATAGTTGTTTCCCATGTTGCCAGCTTTTTGATGTGAAATAAATAAATATTATTTTCCTTCAGGCATTTAGAAATAGCTGAATATAATATTTGGTTTTTGCCACTGGGTTGTTTGATTTAGTATGTTTATTGGTTTTATGGGTTAAGTTATGCTTGCTATATAGTATTTTAATGTAATTTTAGGGGGGTGCGCAGGTCTTGGAGTCGCTTTGTATCTGTGCATTAAAAAAAATTCTGATCAGTTTCTGCATTGCTCTGTGAAACCTCCCATTCAACCTGTAATTTGGCTCCTGAGTTACTCTGTATAAAATGAAGCTCTGTGCTTCCCCATTCACTACATGTAATAGAGAATCTAAAACTGGCTATAACCTTACACTCATTCGGTTAAATTGAATGAAATTTACAAGCACAGGACACCCTCCATCTAGGGTGGGTTAAGCTTACCAACTTGCAGACAAATAAGTCCAGTGGCTTTTTGTGGAAGGAGTAAAGGGGATTCCCTTGCCTCCATAATTACTTACGGGGTAGAAGTTTGACTCTTACTCTTTCTTACCTTAAAGTAATTAAGAGTGGTGTTTTTTCTTGCTTGTACATTTAAACAACAATAATAACAACTTTGCAGCTTCACACTGACCTTTATTTCTGGTGGTCGTTTGTGTCCTCCAATAGGCTTTAGAGGCCTCCTGATAAGAAGTCAACTTTTGGGAGACAATAACAATTGTTCCTGAGCTTCAGTACAAATTTGAGAATCTAGAGAATGGGCAGTTGGTGATAGGAGGAGCAGCCGAAATCCATGTCACACTTATCTGGAGGTCAGCATGATCAAGTTGATTTTGGCTGACTGGAGGTAACTGGTGGCTGAAACAGTTCTAGATCCGTTCCATTTGCAACTATGGCAAAAGTATTGTTAATGAAGCTGGTTCAGAACTTTATCCTTAATCCTAATGTATACATTGGGCTTCATGTTCTTTTATATGAAGTGGAAAATGATGAATTCATGATCATATTCCTCAATATATTCCCCAAGATATTATCTTGTTTTGAAAAAAGAGTTGGTAAATCTTTGTATCTATGCAGTTACAAGGACACACTAAAATCACTGCATTGCAGCTGTTTTGGTTTTGTTAAAACCTGGGTCCACTGCCAGCCCTCTTGTCCTGAAAGGAAACACAACCTTTCTTTGAGCACACAGGATCTATGTACAAGGAATTCAGACAAAATGTAATATGGAGTTTCCTGTGAATGTTGAGAGAATACCTTTGGTATGATCATCACAATGAATACAACAGAAACTTAATTTCTAAGAGGGAAGAGCTGTAGCACAGTAGCAGTGCATCTGATTTGCATACAGAAGGTCCAAGGGTCAAATCCTGGCATCTAGAGCTGGGAGACAATCCTGCCCCAAACCCTGTAAGAGTAAGAGTAGACAGTACTAAACTAGATTGACTCAGTATAAGGCAACTATATTTTTTTCTTTTCTTTTTTTGAGGACTCAAGCCCCTCAAACATTATAATTTAGTACTATGGAGGAGAAGAAACCTTTAGTTCTCAAAATTTTTGCTTACCCCATTCATTCATTACATGATGAATCACCTCACACCCCCCCCCCACTTTTGCCACATTAACCTTTGTAAATGTAGCTCCACACTTGCAAAGAAATTATGAACTTTAGTGCCAGATGGTTTGCAGAAAATGGGATTAATCTCGTGTATATTTTCCATTACTGTGAAAAACCATTCCTACATTGTGTATCTACTTGTCAGGGTAATGGCTGAAATGGTTTCCATGGTAACATATGTCTCTCTTTATTTGTTTAAAAGAATATGAAATGCTCTGAACTCTCACACAGCTAGTGTCGCACAGAATTTTGTTAGCAATTCTGGCTTCTCTGCATCACTCTGCTATCATCTTTACCTTCCTGGCTTAGAATGCACCTCTCCATTTGCAAAGGAGTTCATCAGTAGTTGCTACTCACCCTCTAAGCAATAGGGCAGAAACTGCATTAGTTTCAGAGGATTGCAGAAAACAGCAGTGATTCACAAAACAAACGCTGATAACACAGACATCGTGGCATTGACAATGCCAAGCCAGTTAGCATCTATCTTCTGTGTCTACCAGCTCCCTCTGGTATGCAGGCTGAGATCCTACTTGTGTCGCCAGAGTGGTGCATGCTCTCGTTATCTCTCGCTTGGACTACTGCAATGTGCTCTATGTGGGGCTACCTTTGAAGGTGACCAGGAAACTGCAACTAACCCAGAATGCAGCAGCAAGACTGGTGACTGGGAGTGGCCACCAAGACCATATAACACCGGTCCTGAAAGACCTACATTGGTTCCCAGTACATTTCCGAGCAGAATTAAAAGTATTGGTGCTGACCTTTAAAGCCCTAAATGGCCTCAGCTCAGTATACCTGAAGGAGCGTCTCCACCCCCATCACTCAGCCTGGACGCTGAGGTCCAGCGTCAAGGGCCTTCTGGCAGTTCCCTCACTGTGAGAAGTGAAGTTACAGGGAACCAGGCAGAGGGCCTTCTCGGTGGTGGTGCCTGCCCACCATATGTCAAGGAAATAAACAACTACCTGATTTTTAGAAGACATCTGAAGGCAACCCTGTTTAGGGAAGTTTTTAATGTTTGAAGTCTTATTCTGTTTAATATTCTGTTGGGAGCTGCCCAGAGTAGCATTGAACCTGATAGCATTGAACCTCATCATGTGTTTTAATTTAGCAGCTTCACATTGCAGATAGTGGCAGAAGCAAAGAGCTGCTCCTTTCTTATGTATGAGAGACTGGGGAGAATTGAAGTTTTCCTCCCTCATTCATCCTCCCCCTATGTTGTCATGAAATGCTCTTCAGCTCATCAGGACCAAAAGGGCATTGGCAGAAACCGTTGAAAACACTTCAAGTCCCAGGAACGACTGCTCTTCCTGTCCTGATACCGTACAAAGTATTTCCGGATAATGGAGAGGGAGGGAGAAGGTACAAAATCTTCCTTCTCCCTGCTGTTGCTACACTGCTTGCAAATAAGTAAGGGGAAGGTTGGGAAGGGTGCTTTGAGCCCTTCGGAATGGCTTGGGAAATGAGCCATTTTGCTTCTGTTTTGTTTGGAGACAAACTAGTTCACATTTGAGTAAGTATGGGGAGAGTTCACCCACCTTTAGTACAATGCAATGTGCTACCTTCATGTATAGATATTTTATTTGCATTAAGCACCTTGCTTTTTACTCCACCCTTTAAAAATACCTGCTTGGAGAGGAACAAAATCAGCCATACCAGCAACCACTCAAGTAGCACAAAAATGCCTACATTTCCACTGATGTTTCCAGAATGCGTTGAATTTAAATGGCTTCCCAAGGTTTCCACACTTCTGTTCTTGATAATGAATGTCACCTATTTTAATTACTCTGCATGTGGAAATCTCAATCCCTGCTGACATATATTACAAACAATCCATAATTTCGTTAAGGAAAGAAAACTGATTCACAACTAAACAGTTTTATTTTTTAAGCCAAGTGTGCTTCCCATAAATGATTACAGCATATGTTCTTGTGCATGTCCTGAGGTATCCCTGAGAAAATATCCTGTTAATAAATCTTCAGGCAGACATTTTTACTAGAGCACAGCAGTGTGCTGAGTACCTGGTTGGTACTTTTTCTTTTGTTCTCCTTCTGTTAGGCATCAAAACCCTGTAAATATACAAGACAAAAATTTGGCTCTCTTTCGTATTTCTATGATGCTCCATTCACTGGCAATGGAAGTGATATTATTTTATAAACTGGCTGTTTCAGGATCACTAGAATGACAGAGTTGGAATGGACTTATTTTTTTTTAAAAAAAATAAATTTTTATTAAGATTTTAAAGGTTACATGAGAATATATATATATATATATATATATATATATATATATATATATAAACACAAAAAACCACCAAGTTAAAAGCAAATCACATCAAAAAAGAGAATAAAACAGACAAAGAAGAAAAAAAAGATACATACAATTAAAAAAGAACAAGTCAAGCCTTTACATAACTTTCTTTCCTTAGCTTGTTCCCTTGACCTCCTCACACCTCCCTTTTTTGTATTCTAGTTCAATTAAATATTTCAGCAAATCCTTCATCTTTGTTTTTATCCTAATAATTTATCTTAATATACTGTAATTTTACGTTCTCTTCTTTCACCAATTAACAAACCATTTTTACTTTATTTAATCTTATTTCTCATTAAAATTAATATATTTGAGCTTGATCTCTTAAAAACATTTCCCCTAGGGTCATAAAATTTCATTCCACGATTTTTCCATCCCTCATTAAGTTTTTTAAGTCTCCTTATATACACTTTAAATTCCCAGTCTTCTTCCACCGTCTCCTCTCCCTGGTCTCGGCCCCTGCCGTCACTTCCATCAACCCTCAACAGTCCATCAACCTGGAGATCTTATATCCGAAGCTCTTTTCTTCACGTCCCTTCTGCCGGTCTTCTTGATGATCTTTGATACTAACAAGCAGATCTCGGGGATGCTCCAACCTAACAATACTTTTATTCCTTCTTAATAAGTCGGCCAGGTCTCCATGGTTAAAACTAGGGCCCATAAAGCATTCCAAATCTTGTTTCGCAATTCCTCCAAATCCAAAGGCCCCAAAGGCTCCAATCTTCTCCTGGCCCAAGTCCATATCCCAAAAGTCAATTGATCCCTGAATAAGGGAGTCTCTCCAACTTTCCATTTCCAGACCAGGCCAGGCTCCCATCTTCATAGTCTGGCTTTTTCTAGTTACAGTCATATAGGGCCTCAACTTGTAATCCTCCATTTGCATCTGTAAGGTTGAGGCTCCCCCTTGTATAGCTTTATATTCAATGACAACAACTTTCTCCTTCTCCGATTCATCCATTTGTTCAATTAGAATAGATTCCTGTGCCAGATCAACTTCTGTGCTGATGCCCACTTTTGTTCCCAAGATATCAATATTAGTAGCCCTGACATCTATCTGTTTATGCAGCTTTCCCAACAGATAAATTGTCTTATTCAATACAGACACTACATCTTCCTTAGCCGACATTCTTGAGATGCTCAAGGTCAAAACCTGGTTTCCCACAGTCTTTATCTTAAAGTCAAATTCTCCAGCTGCACTTTTGTAACAATGTCCCAAAACTCCCTCTAGAGGAAGACAGTCTCCATTTGTATCAATCCTTTGCAGCACAATTCCAAAAGTAAAATAGTAACAGTTTTCAGTTACCTTTTCTTCTTTTTAAGCGCAGAAGCGGACGATGGAAACAATGTCTTTCTTTTATGGCTAGCTGTCAAATTTATCCTGTTCACCATCAAAGGTCTTTTTGCAAACCGTTCCCAGGTTCAGAGATGTGGTGATTCAGTTTTTGATTTTTCACCTTCTCCTGCAGAATCACTTGGTCAGAATTCCCCCCCTCTTCTCCTATTTCCAAGGGGGTTAAGTAGTTTCAATCAGTGGAGTTTTAACCCTTTACATGAGACTTTCCAAGACCTTAGTTAACGACTACTTTGCCTCAGTCTGTTTACAGAAAGGGAAGGTGGACTTCCTGTTTGAACCTTCCCTGTTCGGTGCCAAATTAAATTGTTTTAAAAGTCCAATTTTCCATTCTACTCACGGGTTGTTGTTTAAAATCCAATTGCCCACAGGAAAAAAGTCAGCGCTCTCCGACAGCAGCAACGCGGCTTCACTCCGTGAAAGAAGCGGTCGATTCAAAGCACCGCGCCGCTCACCCCACGTCGCTCCAGATTCCCGATACCGGGTATCCCCGCGAGTAGGGGGGGCGCAAAAGGTGCCAGCCGAATCCCAAGTTCACAGGCTTCTCCACCTGTGATTTCTGAGGGTCTCCGCCTTCGCCGTGGCGGTCAGACCCTGTTTTTCACGGAGCAAGTTCCTCCCGAACGGAGGAGCTCCGCCATTCCCGGAGGCGCAGTGGCGTAGCGTGGGGGGTGCCAGGGGTGCCGGCCGCACCGGGCGCAACTTGGGCAGGGGCGCACTCGCACTAGCAGCTCTCTGCCCCTACTAAAATCCACTGGTTAGGGAGCCCGCGCTCGCTCGGCTTGGCGAGGAGGTCGCAGAAGGGGGAGAGCAAAGCCTTCTGCCGCTGGCAAAAAAAGGAGAGGAAGCCGGGCGGGCGGGCGGGCTGGCTGGCTCGCGGGGGTCTGGCTGCGCCTGCTGCTGCCGTTGCCGCTGCTGCCGGGCTTTGACAGCTTGGCGAAGCGGAGGGAGAGGTAATTGCGTCTCTCTTTCCACTGGCCGCCTGGGTAGTGAGCCGAGCGGAGCAGGGAGTCTGGCAAGGGGGCGGGAAGAGACTTTCCCCCCTTTTTCCCACCTCGCCTGGTCAAAAAGGAGAGCGGAGTCTCCTCAGGGTGCCCTCAGGCAGGGCAGGGCAAGGCAAGCAGAGCGAGGAGGAGAGAGAGGGGAAGGGGGGGGGGAGCAGCCAGGAAACGACGCGGTGTGGAGGGGGAATCAATTAAGGAGAGAAGCCTCGCTGCTGCTGCTGCTTGGGAGAGTAAATTACTGTACTTGCCTTGCCCCGGGTTAGGGGGCGCAAATTATTTGCCTTGCCCCGGGTTGGGGGGCGCAAATTACTTGCCTTGCCCCGGGTGCTGATAACCCACGCTACGCCGCTGCGGAGGCGCTAACCCGGAAGTCTGAGTTGGAATGGACTTAAGGTAAGCTTCTTGTTCAGGACATCTGGGGATGAAAGCATCACCTCTAAAATTGGACTGTGAAGGATGTAGATATGAGTAAACCATCTGTCATGTTCCATCATGATCTCCATCACCAAAAGGATGTGACCACACAAGCAAAGTGGAGAAAGGCAAGTCCAGAGTTCCAGAGCTGACCTAGTACCAAAGCAAGATTTCGGACCTAGAGAGTCAAAGGTGCAATTTCTCAGATTTCAAAACCATGGACAACATTCCTGCAACTGTGGAAGCAGGCACATGCTTTCTCAGTACTGACATGGAACTTTATAGTTTGAGTAGGGAGTCAAGTCTAAAGGCCCACCCTCTGAATGTTTCATCCAATCAGTCTTCTAGTCAGCAAGGCTTCAAGAACTGCCTCTCCCCATATACCGTAACTCTGCGTTCATCATCTGAGGCCCTTCTTTGTATGCCTCCTCCACGTGAGGTCCAGAGGGTGGCAACACGAGAACAGGCCTTTTCTGTAGTGGCTCTCCATTTGTGGAATGCTCTCCCAAGGAAGGTTCAGTATGCCACTTTTCCACCCAAGAAATCATGCTCACAGCAGTCATTGAGATAACCAGCTTTTAACTTACGCTTAACAGATGTAAAAAATGCAAGGGTCAGAAGCTACATTCAGAAGTAGCTCCCCTGTTGGAGCAGAGCTGCTAAAGTAGCTTCCCTGATGCTGGGAGGGGGGGAGAGAGTGAAGCAGTGGGGAGGTCAGCATGGTGGAAATGCACCCACAGGACTGTTGGACTGGCTCTGCAGATGTGTTTTTACTGCACTGACCTTCCTGTCACTGCACCCTCCAGTAGCTAACAGTGACCCACCTGCCAGGAAGCTAATGCAGCAGCTCCACCCTGTGAAGTGAGATGCTTCCAGCTGCTGCTACATTGTGGCATATACTAAGCCTCATATTTCCTGAACCTTAGTAATGGTTTGGGGATTGAGAAACACAAGAAATCCCTTAGTGTTGAGGAATAATAAATAAGTGCACTTTCACAGTCGAGATTTACATATCAAAGTATAATCTCTGCATGTTTCTAGCCAGGTGTAACAAAAACAGACATTATAAAGAAGTACAGACTTTCATTCAGATGCTCAGATTGTTCAAAAAGTCAAGCAGAAAGCTTGGTGTGCATGCTCTGAGTTTTGCCATAAAATAAAGGCACCTGCTGTTTTATATAAGAAAGGTTTACAGGTGTTCTATGTATTTAAAATAGAAATGCAAAGTCAACAATGATTATTTAGTTTGAGACCACTTCATGAATAGTAAAGCTAGACTGCTGAGTTGGTGATTTCATCTTATTATCATAGCAGTTTGAATGGTGATTCTTGGTGAAGAGTAACCCACTGAGAATGCTATTGTTGTACTTTCCATTTTCAAAATGGCAGCTTTCTTCTCCGAAGAACAGAGTCCCAACCCCAAAAATGGTTAGATATGTTTATAGTCCGATTGAAATTAGTGAAATTCTTGATAGCAGTGTTGTTCTTAGGGCATTACTTAGGACTACAGTGTGTGGGGAGAGGAAGTTTAACCCTTTTCTTCATCAGCTGTGCTACTTAGCCAATTTTTCTTTAGTGGAAAGTTTTCGTTGGTACCAGCTTTTTTCCTACAGCTAATTGCAGAATGGAGACGATGCTTTGTATCTCCTTCCTGTAGGCTGAAGCAGACACCACCCACACCTAGTATGAAATTTTTGTATTAAATAATTTGTCCACACAGTTATTGTGTGTGGAACTGTCTATTCCTTTGAAATAGGGTTTTATTCATGCTCCAAAACAATTTGATTATTTCTTATTTATTGTATATGTTTGTATCACATCATAACAATCCTGTGAGACAGATACGGCTGAGAGATAGTGACTGACTAGCTCAAGCTTACCCAAAGAGGAACTTTGTAGCTGAACAGGGATCATATTTGCTAATGCAGACTTTTTGTTTGAAATGCACAAGATTAATTTGCAATCAGCATGCAGGTGCTGCAAGCCACACAACCGTCCCTTTTCGATGGCACAACAGAAGATTAAAGAGTAACAGAGATTAAAGCTTAAGCACGGTACTTTCACAATGCAGTGCCCCCCCTCACTTGTTCGCAAATGAAGATACCGGAGATAGGGTAACTCTAGAGGAATTGCACTATTAACCATCTCTGAAAAGGTTTCTTGCTGAAGATAATGGAAAGAAAGCTATAGCCTTGGCAAGTGACAGCATTATAATGGGGAAGTGGATTTTCATGACATTCACATTGTCACTGATCAAAATGACCAAGATAGAGGCCTCTCTTACATTCAGCGCATTTGACAGACTTTGCTACAGTGGGTGCTACTCAGTAGCCATATAGAATTCAATCAATATCTAATTCTATGCTGTCTCAGACAGCTATTAGGCAGCACTGCAGCAAAGAAGTTTCCAGTACTCTTTGGTGCTAAGAAGCTAAAGACACCTTACATAACAAGGCAATTCAAAGCTAAGTCAAACATCTCCCCTCCCCCCATTTTCAGGTTGTCCTACTCAACACTAATTTCACATTCATGTGAAGAACATAGTTTGCTGGTTGAGAGTTCGCAAAAAGAGGCAGTTGTAATTTATGTTTTCTCAGTTACTGGAGCTGTCAGTTCACAGCCACTGCAATCACCAACATCTCTACAAGTTATGGGGTGTGCACTCAGGTCTACATGTAGGGCAGCCCAGTGTCAGGTCCAGGTTTCGATGGGATCCTTGGGTAAAATGTCCTTACTGTACATAGGGGCCAATTCCTAGGTGCTGTAAAATAAAATATTTGAGGGGGCTGGGCCTCCACAAAGATGGTGAGCATTCCCATTCAAATGGTGTGCGCACTGTATCATGTGATCGATTATGTGGGGGTGGGGCTTACCTGGGCTCCCACAATATTTTATTCAAGTTGGTACCCCGTTACTGTACTTTTCTCTCCCTTCTCTGTGCTGCTGACTTGCTCTTAGGGGTGGATGAATGTGTCAATTCAGTTTCTTCTCTTTCCAATCTTAAATTTAGTTTGCCACATATTTTCATCAATTTGCATTAAGAAAAGTTATTGGAAAAATCAGCATTTAGTGCACATTATGCGTCATTGTATGTTCTTTTCCTTAACGTGCTTTTTTGGGAACACGCTTTGACAATATATGCACTTTCCCACACTCTTTGGCTGGAGAACTGCATTGCAGATTTTGGAGAATTGCAATGCACCAACCCCTACTGTATATACAAAGGCCAGAGCTGTCTCAAGTTCGTATCAGACCAGTTAAAAATTATTGTCTCATCTGGATCTGTGTATAATTTTCTTGGAACAATGATAAATCTTTGGGTTACCTTGATAAGGCCTGCTTGTTTAATTTGGGCTGAGAAAATTACCATAGAAAACAACTTGTAGTGAAAGCATTTTTTATTAGTCTGAAGGCCTTTTCTTTACAAAGATCTTATTGTTTCTTTTGACAATATGACTTCACCATACACACACACACACACACACACACACACACACAGAATAATGTTTCAAATTCTTTCTTTTCTTCCAAAGCTGAAGGTATTAGCTGTAAACACAAAGATTAATTTTCTGACTTAGAAGTGCCACCTTTATCAAGCAGTGCTGATCTCCTGCAATTGCCTTTCTTCGCTCCTGCTCCATCTGGCATGTTTGTTTGTTCTGCGTGGATTTGTGTTAACTTCGCAGCTAATATGGTATTGAGTTTTTACAAGCATTTATGTTGTTGTTTGAGATCGGGAGTATTTTCCAGGTCAAATGATATATTAAACCTCTACAATGGGAGACTCGTACTAAATGGATTTCTTTCATGAATGACAGGAAAGGGAAATTGCCTTGACTTTCATGGCCCCCAGTTCCCTTATTCATTACAAAAAATGGCTTAAATAATTTCTCAAAATATGTAGTATTGACATTTAAAATTATTAGGATGTGGAATACAAAATGTTTATTAAGCAACAACAATCCCATTGACAATTTTACACTGTCAGAAGAACTAGCTCAGACTGTGACAGCATTATGAACGCAGGTCACATCACAAGCATGTAAGGCAATGACCAGAGACAAGACTGAACTAACTGGACCAAAGTCCTCACTCAGGAATATAGAAGGCTGCCTTAGCCTATATGTTTTATGTTGTTGCCCTGTACGGCCTTGTTACCTGCATCCCTTTCTTTTTCAGCTACTGTATGGGCAATCTATCCAGAAGATAAATTATATTTTGAGGAGTTAGTGATCTGACATGGTTGCCCTCTTCTTGCCTCTGTTCCTTCCCCCTCTCCTTGTCTCTTAAGTTCTTCGATGGCATGTGAACAGCCTATAACGTCTTAATCAGTTAGGAGGGAGAGATAGTGATGAGTACCTTCTTTGATGCTGGACATTGTTTTGAGAAAGTAAGGCATTGGGAGGGGGTGGCTAATGAATAATCTGCACATAGCCAGTAATGAATGATCTGCACTTAGTCAACTGGGCAAGCAGCACAGGCTAGCTATCTAGCTATCTATAAATTGGATGGTTTGGGGCAGAACTGAGAGAAGCCTGTGCATAGACTTACGGCCGCTGGGCCGTGCAAACTGAGGCTACCTGGGGGAGTCACTTTGCCACTTCTTGAGGGCTTATAAGTGACAGATTAAAGTGCTTGCTTGGTATGTATATATTGCTTGCTGTTTAGAATGAAATCTTTCTTCTCACACCCTTGTGTTTTGTATTGCTTCTGAATCTCATTTTAAAAGAACCACCTTGCATTTGGCAAGGAATATAGCCATTCAAAGTTCTCCCATTGCCCCCAAAACACTGCTCTTTGTCCCTTGTTGTCCTGTATGCTTCAAACAGCCTCCTGGAATGTTTGTGATGCCACCTTTCCTTTGCTCCTAGTTTCAGCATCTTATTTATATCCTATGATACTGCTAAATCCCCAATGTGCTAACAACAGTATATCTGAAAGAAAACAATGAGAACTCTTAAAAAAAAATCTATTGAAAGTAAAAGACAAAAATACAAGCCCCCAAGAAAACTGGTAAATTCAGGGAGAAGAACCTAAACAATAAAAGCTGTTTAGTGCGATGAATTACTTACAAGACCAGTGAGTGTTTGTCAGGTGGTCAAAAGTGAGTAATGATTGTTCCTGGCAAATATTGCTCAGAGGAAATCTCATAGTTTGGGCATCTTCACACTCTGGCACCTGGAGAAGAGCCTTCTTCAAATATCTTAAAAAATGGTAACCAGTGAATTTTTTAAAGATCCTAGTATGTTTGCAGAAGTCAGTCCCAGGCCATTGTGTTTTGAACCAGCTGAGATTTCTGGACCATTTCTAAGTGCAGCCCCACATACTGCAGGTTGCAGTAATCCAGGCTGGATGAGTCTAAGAAATGGTGCATCTCGTGAGTCAGCTGAAGCTGGTAGGAAGCCCTGGAAGCTGCTTCATGCTTCATGAGGATTTAGCAGCAAAACTGAATCAAACAGTCTGTGAACCTGATACTTAAGGGACTGTAGAATAAACTGGACACTGTTTTCTTTGGAGGGACAGGCTATTCGCCGCCGCTACAAGTACCTTTTTTCTCATATGGAATGATATTCAATTCATTAGTCCTCATCTAGCTCATCGCCTACTCCAGAAATTTGTAGAGAAGTCTAGCTGGATTGCTATTGCTTATTCACTTCACAGACCACTACACCGGTCTCAAGGAGAAATGTAAGCAGTCTGACTTTCCCTGAGCTGAGCTGTAGGACCTTCGGTGTTTTAGCAATTATCCTCTATTCAGTTTTAGCATGAGTTACATTCGGTCAGCTTCCTCATCCTGGGTCCTCTCCAGACAATCATGATTTTGCAGAAGAGATCCAATCACATATTGACAAATTTAGGTTTATGCAATTAAAGTGTGTCAGATTGCTATAGTGCTCTTGCACAACAAGCACCACTAGAAAGAGTGATAACATTTGATGGATAAGAAATTGCATAACCTCTATGCAAACAAATCAGGATGAATGTTCAATAAATAGTAGGTATTATAAAAGTTCTTGCTTTGTGCAAACAAATCAGGATGGATGCTCAATAAATAGGCCATCCAAAGGCACCCTGATGCCCTGCTCCTAGTAGCCTCAGCCATCACTGCTACATTGGCTGTGTCAGACTGGAATTGGGATCCTAAACACCTAGAGGAAACAGGGCTGAGGAAGGCAAATGCAGGCAAGGACAGTACTACTGCTACAATACCATGGGGGTGGGGAGAATAGCTAAGCAAACCCTTACTAGGAACAACTCAAAATAACTGATCATTTTCAATCCAGTTCACTTGCTTCCTAATGGGTTGTTTCAGTTCTGTAGTTTCTTAGTCAGCTCAAGGTTTCTTGCCAGCTCTAACCCTGATATCAAGTAGGTTTTTTCTTAGCAAAGGTGGGAGCACTGGAGGCTTGCCACTCATGGATTTTTCTGTTATCAGAAAAATGTAAGAATCTATTTAGATCAATATCTTGACTCATCCCTGTATCTTAAAATCATAGACTCATCATGATAATCAACTGCATTGCCTTTATCTTCCTGGAAAGATGCTAAGTGCCTCTGTGACTTTCAGAGATAGGTCTGGAGATCCCGGATTAAATGAACTGGGTGTGAGTCATTGTCAAGATATTCCAAGAAGCTGTAACCCAAGAAATTCTAAGGACAGATTCACAAATGATGTAAGATGTCAAAATGTTCTACATAATAGTACCCATTGATTTCCTTAAAAATGCTTTGTATTAACCTTCCTTTTAAAAAGGACCAAGTGATCAGTAATCTGTTAATAATGACACCTGAATTTTTAAAGTTATCCCTTTTTCTTTTTTACCCAATATCCATTAATAATCCCTCTATCATACATTGGTGCAATCACACAGATGTTGCACATCTACATAAATAATCACCAGGGGATTTTGCATAGTGTGAGCTAAACAATATGTACTTACAACAATTTCAGCAGTTGTGTCTGAGTAATTTTGAGTACTCATTTGCTTTATTATTAAATGCTGTAGAACAGTTTTCCAGACAGGTAGGCCCAGTACGTGGTCTATGCTCACAAAACAATAATCTTTGCAGGCCTTCTCCATAGATGATCTTTATATAAAAAACATCTGAATGTTTTCATTTACAGCAACTTAGTAAACAACTACTTTAACGGGCTTAAATAGTGCCATGAATTAAATTGGTTTCTCATCTTCACTTCCTCCAGTGTTGTGTATAAAGCTGCTTATGGAAATTAACCTGCAGGCATCAGGGTGCTGAAGGACACAAACAGCCTACTTTGCTTCCTCCAGGTAGCAATAAAAAACTACCATAAAACCATTTCATTATACTGAACACCACATGATCCAGGCCTATTCATATAATGAGACCAACAAAAATAAGGTAGCAATTTCTATATGTTTGATAAACTTCCAGGACATACAAAACTGTATTCGTTTTTAAAAAAACCATGCAAATGTCTGAAGAGTCCACCAAGGACCTTTGAGCAGCCATATGAAATGTAGGAAGCCCCCTGATACTAAGTCAAGTGACTGGTCAATTTAGCTCAGTAATGTCTGCACCAAGTTGGGAAACCCCTTTTCAGCCTAAAGGTGTATACCCTTGGGACAAGGCTGGGGAGCCTATTTTGCACAACAAGCAATATATTTATGGCCCTCCCCATACTGTGGACCATATTTGACAAGAGGATGGGGCCACCCATCTGCACATCATTTGACTTCTGCCCACCTGTCAAAGTTGATGCTTGGATTGCGAGAAGAGGTGTGCTTTACTAGTGTGTTACCTGCAGGTAAGGGGCTGGTGAAGCAGCATCCAGGATGCTTTAACTCTCCACTCAGTAACTGATGAGTGGAGAGTTCAATCTTCCTTTTTGCAGGAGCCTGCTTCACCAAGCCCTGATTGACAGGTGGGTGTGGTTGGGGGAAAGGGCACTGAAGGGCTAAACTGGACACCTTGGTGGGTCAACATTGGTTCTGATCAATAGGTTCTCCACCTTATGTGGAATATTCCAGGGGCCACATGACAGTGATACTAGGGGCAAGAGGCAAACATAGGCAGAGCAATGGATTTTGTGAAGTAGGCTACATTCTAGCCACACAAAAGCCAAAATCTTCACACTCACACCCCTTTCCATTCATGCATGCAAGAGGCATTCTCATAGTCCAAATGCATATTCCAGTCAGGCAAAACCACTTAAGGAAGTGTGAAGGCTTAGTAAAGATGTGACCTGAAGAAAGAATTGGTGGCTGGGAAGAGTCACAAGAGCCTAATAGAGAGGCTCATGGACCACATTCTGCCCCCAGGCCTAAGGTTCCCATTCCTCATCCATACTGACTGGCAGTTTCTCCCAGGAGTTTCCAGAAGTGGGGAGATGTTCCCTAGGGACTACCTGGAGATGCTTCAGATTATACCTGGAACATCTTGCATCTGAAGCAAATATTCCACCACTGATCTACAATTCTTTACTATGAGAATGTTGAGCATAGTTGAGACACGGACAACTGAGAGAGTCACATGGGGGAATGGGCCTGCTTGATCCTCCAGCAATCTACATCTATACACACACAGTGATTATTTTAAAAAGAAAAGAAAAAAACAATGAGCACAGTAGGCAGTCTCTGTGTCTTCCTGTGCTTATAGGAAAGCACAGTGGAGGACACCATGAGGTTTGAGGAAATGTGGGGATTGAAGGCTGCAGAATGCAGACCCCTAGAAAGATTATTTGTAAAATGAACGGAAAGATACAGCTCTTGGCTACTTTAAAAGTAAAACCTTGTACCTGCCCAATGAAAATGTATTTGAAATATTCTCTCCCTTTCCATAATTTTTGCATGCAATTTATGATATATTAATTGGTGAAAATTCATAAACACAGAGACACAGATGATGATTTTTAATTATTATTTTTTGCATAGCTTCATTACAAGCAAACTTACTAGCTGTAATTCATTGATTGTTCATATATGTGCTAAGAGATAATTAAGGCTAGGTCAGCCTGGGCTATGGAGAAAAGTAGGTCTCCCTGGAGGGACCTTCTAAGTTTCATTTAGCTAGGATTAGCATAGTGGAAAGGTTTTGCACAGTCCTTACTGACTGTGAACAAGCATTACACAGATCCCCTGCTAGCAAATGTCACATAGCATTATAGAAGTGAAGGTTGGAGGAGAAAGGCAATCCATTAAATGGCCATCAGCATACATATATCCCTCCTGAGAGAGAAACTAAGGCAGCCAAAGGGTGCCTTTGTCATGTCATGTCAACAAAAAGCCCTACCTCCTCTCTTTCCCTTTGCTAATAGAAATCTGTCAAAGCGTCTTCTTTTCAAAATGTCATGCAATATTGATAGATTTCAAAATAAAGCATCAAGGTATTTGACAGTTAGTCAATGAGCAGCTGCCATGTTCATATTTTCTTCCACAAGGCCTGCACTTAGGGAAAGGCACATTCTCATTCTTACCTGAGGTAGCATTTGCAAATAGGTAAGAATGAAGCCAGTGATCTTTACATTAGGAGGGGTTTTCTATTCAGAAATCTCCGATTGTCCTAATGGAGTTTGTATGGATCTATTCTAAGCTGAAGATTTGAATTTAAAAGCAATTGACATAAGCCGCAGTTATGACAGTTGTTCTGCCTCAAGAGACTTCCACAGTATGGTGATCGGAATAAGTGTATGAACTTGAGGAGCTGAGTGCTGAGCAGATACAAAATGAATGTGAACAGGCAGCACTAGCCTATTTTTCGCCTGCTGTGTATCGACAAGCTTGAATTGCAGTGTGGTTAGCACAAACCATGGTTCGTGGGGGAGGGGATTTCTCTTCCTCTTCTTTTTTAATCTTAAAATAATTAAGAGGTGGCGAAGTACTTCTGCATTCTTGCTGGTACATTTACTAAAAATTAGCAGCTCCACACCAGTCTATTGCCTCAGTAATGGACTGAATGAGAGCCAATAAATTGAAATTCAACCCATACAAGACAGTGGATTGTTAGTTGGTGGTTCCCTGGACTGGATGGACAGGATGTGTCCTGCTCTGGATGGGGTTGCACTCCCTTTAAAGGAGCAGGTGCATTGCTTGTTGATCCTTCTAGATCCATCACTGTTGCTTGAGGCTCAAGTGGCTTCAATGGTGTGGACTACCTTCCACTGGTTTTGGCTGATGGTCCGACAGTGTCCCATCTGGACAGATATAGCCTAACTCTTGTTGTCTACACTCTGGAAACCTCTAGGTTAGTTAACTGCAATGCACTGTATGTGCAGCTGCCTTTGAAGACATTTGCAAAACTGCAGCTGGTGCATAATTTGGCAGCCAGGCTGCTGCCCAACACAAAGCAGCCTGAGCCTGTGACACCAATTGTGGCACCACTGCAGAGGCTTCCAATTAGTTAATCAGGCACAGTTCAAGCTGCTTATTTTGACTTCTAAAGTCTTATGCAGCTCAGGAGCCCAGAGTCTCAAAGACTACCTCTCCCCGCATGAACTTAGTGAATTCCATGATGCCAAGGAGAGCAGCAGATGATTTAAAAAAACAAAACAAATAAATGAAGTTTTTAACATTAAAAGTTAAACTTTGAAAGCCCCAGCACCGAATGGTCGCACCCTCTTAGTTTCTCTGCCTTTCGTTCTTACTGCACTAACTGGATGATTCATATAAAATAAAAATATGCAGATCCTCTCCCTTTTTAACATTCCTTTTTATACGCTTGTAAAATGCTCTGTGCACCTGCACTGCTCTCTCTATAATAAATAGTAGCAGTAATCCGAGTATGAGGCCTGTTAAAATATAACTTACTAGTGGTTGAGTTAGAGCCTTCCCAATGCTACACACACATGTAATTCACTTTTCAGATTTTCAGGTACCATGTCCTAAATGTTCTGGGGCAACAGCTGAGGATATACCTTTTTTACTTTCTCCACCTTTATATTGTGAACTGCCCTGTGTTTCGCACCGCTCTGAGATCTATGGGTATAGAGCATAATAATAATAATAATAATAATAATAATAATAATAATAATGATAATTTGCTGCTATTTCAGTAAGTTATTGCTAGAGTCCTTTCACTCTAATGGGAAAGGAGAGGACAGCCTGTTCTGACATGTCTTTTGCTTATTTGGGTGATACTGCATTCATTCCAGTGCGGTGGAGTTTCAGTAGTTTGACAGCCAGCCAGAGATGGCTTACAATTGCCATTCTCTGGACTTGCTCAATGCTAGTTGAGAATATTGGTGGCCATATTACATTTGGCCATTCACATCCTGAGGTGAAACCTTCTACAAAGTGGGTCCATATGTCAGCATCGTTGTTGGACACCTTTCAAGGTCCACACACAAGGCTGGGAGCCCAATGTTGTCCATCAGACTTCCCTTGCCCTGATGCTTCTATGCTTGCCATCCATCCACTAGCTTGTTCTCTCCAGCTGTCCCAGGCAAAGTGTGGGCCAGCAAAGGGAGTGAAGAGAAGTGGCAAAATGTGCTACAGGGGCAGAGCAAGTGGGAAATAGCAGGAAGAAGGAAGTCCGTTGAAGGCCTCTTCTTCAGAGACCCCCGCAAACCTGGAACACACTGAATACCTGCCACTGCCAGCAATCCTTCCATATCACACTCTTTAACTATCTATTCAGAAGGGTCCAACAAGTATGGTGTAGTTGTTAAGAGTGCCTAAGAGTGAGGTGACTCAGGTTCAAATCCCCACAGAGCCATGAAGCTCACTTTCATCCAGATTTCTCAACCCGATCTGCCTGACAGGACTGTTATGATGATAAAATGTGGGGAGGGGAGGGGAGGGATAATCACATATACTGCCTCATGAAACAATCAGCTATGCACACCTATACCATGGGACCAACCAAGAAGGCAAGCATGAAGGTACGATGTTTGAGATACTTACATTATGTGAACTGTCCCTTCCTGCATTTTACCCAGTGATGCTCTAGAAGCCTTTGCTGTCCAAAGAAAAACATTCTGTTACAACACAAAGACAAAATATGGCAAGGGAGAGGCAGAATCAGAAGACATACTTCGATTGGTCCTCTTCCTACATCAGGGAAATGGGAGACGTGACAGGAAACACAATAATATATCAATTCAAGCCAGTGAGGGGAGTCTCAAAACTGGTTTATTCATAGATGCAGATAAGGGATGGGTCACCTATGGCCTTGCAGATGGTGGTAGACCCCCAGATCCCAAAATCTCTGACCAATGGCCACTCTGTCTGGAGCTGATGGGAACTGGAGACCAACACTGATCTGGAGGGTGACAAGTTGCCCACTCATGGTGTAGATTAGTGTAACTGCAAGCAATGACTTACTTGTGTACAGTGGCTACCACAGGAAGAGCTTCTATATCTTTGCAAATACAGTGTTTTTTTCAATGGAGTTCATTCACACATCCAGCTGTCTGTCATTGTTTTTAATGCTGTAACCCACCCTGAGATCTTAGGGTGAAGGATGGGCAATGAATCAATCAATAAAATATCACCATCATCTTCATCATCACCACATGCACCAAAATCACATGTAGAGAAATCTCATTGTGCCCAAGTTCAGGGTTCCTATAAATTATGGGACTAGGTCTGACATTTTGAAGACATCATTATATGGTCGGTGTTGTGAAATGATCTGATTCTTCATGACAAAGACAACTCGCAAGAAGATGATTTGTTTTCTGAAGCTTTTCCATCTGGCTCCAGCAAAGCTCATAATGAGCAGCTTTTCATATGCTGACATGGCAGGAGGGAGACTGTTTTACTCAGTTTTTTTGGGGGGGGGACGCAGGGGGATGCATACCTCTAAACATTTTGTGAATCTTTGTACTTTTGTCCATTTACTGTATTTATTCTATCCGATTTGAACTATAAAATGGTGATTTTCTTGAGTCAAAATGAGAGTACACCTAAACATTTTTTTTAAAGATAAAAAAGCACTGATTAGACTGTTGCATTGGAGTCCACTCACAAATCAGTTAAAATGTGCAAGAGCATCACCACCACCATTAATTCATTGAGTGTGTATACAGTGGTACCTCGGGTTACATACTCTTCAGGTTACATACGCTTCAGGTGACAGACTCCGCCAACCCAGAAATAGTACCTTGGCTTAAGAACATTGCCTCAGGATGAGAACAGAAATTGTGCTCCAGCGGCGCGGCAGCAGCAGGAGGCCCCATTAGCTAAAGTGGTGCTTCAGGTTAAGAACAGTTTCAGGTTAAGAAGGGACCTCCGGAACAAATTAAGTACTTAACCTGAGGTACCACTGTACTGCCCTCCATCCAGAGATTCCAGGGCGGTTCACAACGAGAAAATACAAAACAAAGCTGCAGCAAAGGATGGCAACCTCCAGTAGGTTCTAGATAGTTCAGCGGTTTAAAGTCTTGTAGTGATGTGGAGGGAGAAATAACGCTTGCTGAGCATTACCCTGCTTAAACTTTTTAACAGCCCAGCCTATTTTAGAACATATTCACCTTACATTTTACAGCAAAGTTCAATTATAACTGTTGAGAGATTCAGCCATTTAGTTTTTTTCATTTATTGGCTTCCCAGACCTTTCTAAGACGAAGTAATGATACACTGATAAAAAAGGTGCTGAAAGCTACTGTTCCATTGACAAGCTGGTGGATTAATAATGGTAAAACTCAGAATAATAGGCATCCTGGAAATGATTTCCCTGGTGCATGGTAGGGAAATAGATTCTCCTTGCCACAGCAAATTCTTCCTCTTTAGTTAATCTAGAAATATATCTTAACCGGAGTGAATATTTGCAATATGAAATGGACATCTGAGCTCTATCATATCTTGGAAATCTCTCCACCCAGATAGCAATATTTATTAATGCAGACTTATAAAAATCAAACATGGAATAAAAGGCAGCAGTAACTGAAGAGAATAAGGAGAATATATATTCATAAGAACATCAAACTGTGTGAGCATTTGCTTCTAGTGAAAGTCATTTGAGTTTTGGAACAAGGCTGTATATGCACCAAAACCGATCTTTTGCTATTTGTTTTGAGCATAGCATGAAGGGAAAGCAAAATCAACCAAAGTTCCCTGAGGCAGGAGAAGGGAGTCTTAAGCCCAGGACCAAATGTCAAAGGTTACAAAGTTTGGGTTTATTTAGTTTGCAAGACAGACAAACAGAGGGAGAGAGAGAGAGAGAGAAGCAAGTGAGGATATGACTGAGGCATATACAGTCATACCTTGGAAATTGAACGGAATCCGTTCTGGAAGTCCTTTCAACTTCCAAAACATTAAAAAACCAAAGTGTGGCTTCTGATTGGCTTCAGGAAGCTCCTGAAGCCAATCAGAAGCTGTGGAAGCCCCGTCGAACGTTCGGCTTCCAAAAGAACGTTCAAAAACCGGAACAGTCACTTCTGGGTTTCGATCGTTTGGGAGCTGAAATGTTCGAGAAATAGTCTGTTTGACTTCCTAGGTATGACTGTACAATTATGAGTGGTGTAGGGAAATTGTTTTTTTTTTCTCTGTCTCCCATAAAGCTGGAACTCAGAACCATCAAATGAAGCTCAGTGGTGGGACATCCAGGAGAGATAAAAGAAAGTACTTCCTTGCACAGTGCATGGTAAATTATGTAAAATTCATTTACACAATTTACTGTGATGGCCACCAATTGGTAATTTTATAGAGGATATAGACAATTAATGGAGGATAAGACTTTCCATGTCTTGATGGTGATATACATGGTCAGTTTATGGGCCCCATACATTTTGTACATTTAAAATCTGTACATTTTAAAAACATTCTGATCAATTTGAGAGATTCTCTGTCCTCTCAGCTTTGATCTGTGTTTTGGATCCTGAGCTGCTCTGTGTACAATGAAACTCTGTTGTCCCTGTTCATCGTAATATAGAATCTAAGAACAGCTATCATTTCCCCTTTCGTCCAAAGTGGATGACATGTACAGGCACAGGAGCCCATCCAGAGTGGATAAAACCTGCCAAATTGCAGTCTCATAGCTCCAGAAGCGTTTTGTTGGGGAAGTAATAGGGATTCACTGTCCTTTCCATAATCCTGTATGAGGGGGACAGATTTTATCTTGCTCTTTCTTAATTTAAAATAATCAAGAGGTGTCCATGTGATGTATATTATTGTTTTTACATCTTTTTTTTCAGGGGGAAACCCAACAACTTTGCAGCTTCACACTGGCCTTTCTATTACTGTGGTTGCTTGTGTCCTATGATAGCTCTGAGAGGTTTAAGCTGTTACAGGGCTCTGATAGGCCTTATAAAGTGAAGCTGTCTAGAACATTGCTCACAGAGTTCTGAACAGCTCTCTTGTTGCTTGTTAACGTGGAGGATATTTTTTAAAAACACACCAAATGAATCTCATTTTGGGGGAAAAGAAATCCTCCTCTGCTGTGCTTTAACAAAAGACAATCCAGAGTCATTCAGTATTTTGCAGGCAACATTTTCCACAGCCTTACTTTTGAGAAAGTCCATGGATCTAGCTGGGTGGGTTACTGACATTTCACTTGCACAGGCGGAGGGAAAAGACCTTCAAATCATCTCAATTCCCTTCATTATTCAGCCACTTTACAGTGCCAGTCCACACCTCTTCTAAACTACCTCCAGAGTAGGGTTGCCAGGTCAGGAGCATCCCAGATCCTGAGATTTCAAATCTGAGACCCAGTGGAAGCCCCTGGAGATGTCACAGGGTGGGCCTTGGTAAGGGAGGTTATTTGGGAGACGGGAGCAGAGGAGGGCAGACTCCTCAAAGTGCCTATGCTATAATTTGCAGCCAGATCCTGCTGGGCTGACATTTGCCCAGTTGTAACCCAGCAATAGGCAATCTTTTGAGAATGGTAAGCTGATTTTCACATCTCAATTGCAAGACGGGGCAGAATGTAGTTTAGTGGGGTCTTAATGGGTTGCTCCGGGACACGGGTGGCGCTGTGGGTAAAACCTCAGTGCCTAGGACTTGCCGATCGTATGGTCGGCAGTTCGAATCCCCGCGGCGGGGTGAGCTCCCGTCTTTCGGTCCCAGCTCCTGCCCACCAAGCAGTTCGAAAGCACCCCTAAGTGCAAGTAGATAAATAGGTACCGCTTTATAGTGAGATGGGCACACAACCCTAGAGTTGGACATGACTAACCTGTACAGGTAGGGGTACCTTTACCTTACCTTAATGGGTTGCATCAAAACTTCATTAATTATACTTTTGAGGAAGTCTTCACAAATGGAAATGTTCCCCAAAAGTCTTATTAATCCAAAGGTAGCCCACCTACTTGAGAATATGTGAAGGATGAAAAATTATGCAAAGGGGAGCAAGATGACACATTGGTGGCCTAGATGTGGACAAGTGGATATCCATTGCCTATCTCACCTCAACCAGTCACTAAATCTTCTTTCCAAAAGAGCTGTTTTTAGCCCATTGTGTGTCATTCAATGGTTTTGTGGTGTTGAGTTGTTGCTTCTTTGAGGGGTTTGTGAACTGTCACATGAAAGACACTGTAGCTAGTTCAGAAGAGGAAGTCTAGAGTGATAAAAATAACTTTGGTTCTACAAAGCTGTATTGACTTTTGTTTCCTTTTAGTGAAAACCATCTATTCCTGCCCTTTATGAATATCCGTTCCACTGAACACTGCGTGTAACAGTAAATTATAGTCAAGTTCTTCAGCTGCCAATAAGAGATCATCCTGACCTTCACAAGATAAACACACACACAGGGATTGTGCCCAATAATAATAATACCAAATAAAAAACTTGGCCACGGAACAATATTTGTGCCCCAGTCAAAGTCAATAAGATCTGAAGGTAACCCATGGAAGTATTCTCTTTGATTAAGAAATTGCCTGGGGCTCCCGTACCATCTTTAAAATGGAACCGTCAGTGAAATCTTTGTTGTTCTGCTCCTGATGATAAAAGAATTTCATGTAGACGGGGCAAATATTTTCTCTTTAAACAAGTCCCCCCTCTTTCCTTCACCCCAGAATCGTGCTTCACTCTTGATAACAGAGATGAAAACAAAGCAAAGCACAGCACCATTCTACATTTTTTGGCTGCTCAGAACTCAGGGGAAATTTTCTATTCCTAGCTGTGTGCAGTAATGAAGTAGCTTTTCATGCTGAATTTCTTTACATTTGGAGATGTTCTATTTGTTGTAATAACATGGAAGGAAGAGGGAGTCCCTTGTGGGAAAGGGTGTGAGTTAAGGCCGTCGGATATGCCTATGAACACCTCCTTGCCCTTCCTCAGCTTATTAGATAACATTAAAAACAAAAAAAAACCTGGCAGATATAATTGGATTGAAGGGGTGACCTTTGACTGCCAGAGTTAAGATATCATTCCCATATTTGTTTGTTTCCTGATACTTGTCATTCCCATATTTGTTTGTTTCCTGATAAGACTCTCCTCCCTGAAAGAGAGGGGAGTGGTTGTGGGCGGGAGCCCAAACTCCGCTCCTAGCAGGGGGCGTTGCCCCCTGCCTCCAGCTCACCTGGCTGGCACTCACACCCCACCCCCCCGGTGGGGGGGGGCGTGTCCAGCCTTTATGCTGCAGTGCCAGCCTCTCTCCCCGGCCTCATTTCTCTTCGTTAGCTCGGGTGGCGGTTAGGCATTGGAATTATGTGTTGTGGTGTGTCGAAGTGCTAGGTGTGGCCATCGCCTATGCCTTCAATTTCTAGGGGTATTCCGTTAAAGGAATCTGGCGGTCGTGTATTCCGTCCGAAGCCTGCTTGGCGGGAGGCCATGGCACGACCCTCGGTGACATCAGGGGTGAGCCTATAGTTGGATTAGCATCAACAGGTGATGAACCCCTGGTGAATAAACCCACTTGTTTCACGATCCAATGCCTAAGCCAATACCTTTTCATTGCTGTAATCAATAAAGTTGTGGCCTTTTCTAGCCCATCAACCTTATATCATGTGTCCCTGTGTCTTCATTTCACTTTGTGGGGTTCAGGTCCTCGAACCACAACTTGTGGCTTTTTACCGATACTCATGTCTGTTTACTGCCTCAAACATAAATGATTTGCTAAATCAGTGCAAGTGAATTCTATTTAACATTCTGGCTCTCCATACAACTTAACTGCTGTGAAGACTTGTGACAGACCATATTGTGTCTCTTAATACCCATAAATAGCCTGTTTTGTCAGAGCACTCCAGGTCCTGGTGAAGCTTCAGTCAACAGAGATGGAATGGGAGAAGTGGGCAGGTGTCATCTGATAAGTGAACTAGACAGCTCAGAGGACTCAACTAAGATCCGGAGGACTGTGGTTGGTTCCCAGGAAGCTGGAAATTTTTGCACTGTGAGGGGTCTCCTAACAGCTCAACGCTCTTATCAAACTATAGTTCCTGAGACTCTTTGAGGAAAGCAATGCTGGTTAAAGTGGTAGAAGTGAGCTATAAATGAGCAATGTGGATGAGACCTTGTAGTTCTTTTAGTTAAATTTAGTTGACTGAGGAATAATTCCTCATTATTGCATTTTGTGATTTTTATATTTTTTAAAAAATCATGGCTAGGGCTCTCCTAAGCTGGAATAGACCTCTCTGGATCTCTAAGAGCGTATTGCAGTGGGAGAGGACATCTCCAAATCAGGAGCAGAAATTTTGCACTCCACTGGTGAAAGGTTCCTCTATCCAATTTCAGTTTAAATAGAAGCCCTGTAAGACACAGCCCATAATGTTCTTTAAGTTTGCCCACTCCATCTCCTGAAGGAATTTTGAGGAAATTAAGGGGCTGTAAGGGAGAGCATGGAGAAAGTAAAAATCAATTACTCGATCTGCTTCCCATTCATGCAATGTTGAATTCAACCCGTTAATGACATTTAGGGTGCCTGTACTGAATTGGCAACTGGAGCTATGCAACCGTAAATGCAGCAACAAGAGCTGATTGAGTAGAAGATGGTGTTTATATCTAGTCCGTTTCACTCATTAATTACCCTCTGCAGCACCTTTTCTCTCCTTAGGATTTAAGCTTTTTGTGCTGTCATTGATGTTTCCATCTCAGACCTCCACCGAGGTCTATTACAGCCCTTTTACACAGGCACAGAATCCTTGATACAGCTAGGTCACACCCTGCCACCTTCACTTTGTTCCACTTCACCTCCAGTTGCCTTGTCTTACTTGCTGCAAAGTAGAGTTTGCTCAGTTGCACTAAATCTGTTTCGCAAGTGAGGGAATGAGGGGCAGCAGAGGTTACTGATGTAACAGAATGGAAAAAGACGGGAAATCCTAAAGATAACTGCAAACTGGGACCAAACTCAATGTGACACCCACTTATGTCCCCCTCCTCCAACAGTTTGTCTCTCTTTCTGTGCTTTTAAATGAAAACCAGCCAATCAGCAATGAAAGTGTGTGTGTGTGTGTGAGAGAGAGAGAGAGAGAGAGAGAGAGAGAGAGAGAGAGAGAGGAGTTTTAATCTCTGGGACTTCAAGACTAGCCCCATGTGCAGTACACTACAGCAGTCTAAGCAGAATGTCACTAATGTATGGAGAACTGAGGCCAGCCTACTCAGATCTAGGAATAATTATAACTGGTGAACCAGCCACCCCAATAACAGATTGGAATCCAGGGGTACTCGTGGAATACTTATCTGTTCCTTCAGGTGGAGGGCAACTCCTCCAAAATAACAGGTCATTTTTTATAATTGTACATGCTCTTGTAGTTGTTGTTGTTATTAATATTAATATTATCATATACCACATATTTTCCCCTAACTAAAATGTTAAAAAACAACAACAATCCATCAAATGTTTATGTTGATTTCTCTCTCTCCATGTTTTCAAGAACTCTTGGGATGTGTCCAAGTATCTCAACTGAATTTGTTGAGTGATCAGATTGATAACAGCCAAAAGTGTTTCAAAGTAAATATGGGAGGTGTGGTGCTTCAACCATTTCTCTTGCAAATTGCTGGCCTTCTTGAATTACGCATTTCAGTCTCAAGCAGATAAGGGAAGCAGCCAGCCATTGATGTCTCTGAGTTTTCAGCCAATGAGGATAGATTTTTGAAACCCCTGAAGAAATTCCATGGCAAAAGACCAATTTTTTATAGTTTATTATTTCCATTTCAGTTGTATTATACCATCATATATTTCTGTTTGTAGCTAATTTGCTTAAGCTTGCAAAAGGGGAAATGAAAAGGTTTTTGTTTTTTAACAAGTAAGTTGATAGAATTTGAATATATCAGCATATTGGAATGTTTGCTGGTTTGTGAACAAAGCTGATGACTTGGCAGAAGGTTGGCTATTTTATTCCCCAAAAAGCTTTCTCCTACATTTATCTTTGCTGCAGAGAATGATGTTTTCAGAGAGAATAATCACTATAAATTTGGATACCAAATTTATTGGAGACTTTTTTCCAATAAAAAGAGGACAGTGAATATTTATGAAAATCTCAAACCATCCAGTTTGCTGTTTGCAAACAGCTTGCAAATTCAGATAAGGGGACTAATGCAATGGGTTTTGTGTATGTGTGTGCTTTATTTTTATTTTTTTAAATCAGCAATCTGTTCAACCAACAAAGTGAAAAAGTAGAATGTATTGAAAGCATAATTTTTCCTGAATATGTCACTAGGGGTGATGTGGGTTTCTGTCAGGTTAGCCCCCTGCCCTCTCCCATCCCAAAAGAGTAATAATCTTCCTATTGAATGAAATCAGTATAGCTTCATTACAGACAACTATGTTAGTTTTGTTAAGTTGTGGGTGAACATATCAGACGACACAGTGATTCTTCAAACAGCTCTTCTTTATTCAGATGCCAGAATAGAACTAACTGAGGAGCTCAGTCAACCTGCTTATATAGAGCTCCAGAACAATTGTAACTGTTGCAACTTTCTAAAACTATCCAATCACAGAACGTCATTTTTCGATCCTTCATTTGCATACAAACTATCCAATCACAGAACGTCACTTTCGATCCTTCATTTGCATAACTATCTACAGTGTCCCCCTGCTGGCCCAGGGTGAGAACATCAGTACATAACAAGTTTGTTCTTTAGAGACTCAGGGTAATAGATTCTAGCTACAGACTAACAAACACATCTAGTTTGTTATCCTCATTAGCTTACTAAAAAATTAAGTAACTGTGATTCCCCCCGCACACACTCTTACATAAAAACCAGGTAATTTATTTCCTAAGCAGTACTTAAGAATATATATACCATATGTTTTTAGATGAAGACAGAAGTGCCTGGCGTGCTCTGGTCCATGGGGTCACGAAGAGTCGGACACGACTAAACGACTAAACAACAACAACATGTTTTTAGAGTGGTACCAAACTTTTCTATTTTTAGTGATATCTATGCCTACTGCAGGGAGATACCTCAAAATGGTGGGGTTGTGAAAGGAATTGTATGTGAACTGTACATGAACATCATTCCTGGCAAAGGAAAGGGTAGAGCTAAAGGTAGAGCTAAAGACAAACTAAACAAGGTGTGGTGGATGACAAGATGGGAGACTAGTGGTAGTCATGTTTAGAGCTCCCTTAAAATCAGTACTTCATATAATAATAGGATTATTCCTATTGTTATTAGAATTTATTCGTTGCATATATATATCATCGCAAACCTGTACATGGAACACTTTGAAACCAATGCTTTAGACAAGTCAGAACACAAACCCAAACTTTGGCTCAGATATGTTGACGACACCTTTGTAATTTGGCCACACGGGAAAGAAAAACTGGATAGCTTCCTCACACATCTCAACAACTTACACCCCAAAATACAATTCACTATGGAAATAGAAGCCAACAACCAACTTCCCTTCCTTGACGTCCTAATCTACAAAAAACCTGATGGCTCCCTAGGACACACTATCTACCGGAAAAAAAACACACACCAACCGCTACTTACATGCACAATCACACCACCACCCTGCACAAATAAACTCCGTAGCCAAGACTCTCATCTCCAGAACCAAACGCCTGGCTGACAAAGACCACTTGACAACTGAGTTACAGAATCTCTCAAACGTGTTAATTGCCAATGGATACCAGCAAAACAGGATTACGAAGCTAATCCAAAAGGAAACACCCCCCAAAAACCAAGACACAGAAGAAAACAATGGCATGGCCCTCCTTCCTTATATCAAGGGCACTACAGATAAAATTAGCAAAATCCTCCATAAACACAATATCAAAACAGCCTTTTGCACCAACCAAAAAATAGCCAATATCCTCAGAAACCCCAAGGATAAAATCCAGTTGGAAAACCAAGGGATCTATGAAATACCCTGCAAAGTCTGCCCAGCCACGTACATTGGACAAACAAACAGACGAATAAATGCACGTATCGCAGAACACAAGAATGCCGTCAAAAAAGAAGAAAAAACTTCCTCTCTTTTCCAACACATGAAAGAAACAGGACACGAAATTAATTTTGCAGATTCCAAATTGCTCTTTAACACGGAACATCACCACAAGAGAATAATCATGGAAGCCATCGAGATAGAGAAACACCCTCACAACATGAACAAGCGTGACGACACATCCCGCTTGCCAGACATCTGGAAATTAGCCCTCCCCACAAAAACTGACACCAGATCCAGAGGCACACAGAACGCCAACACCAATCAACCACACCAGACCCAAACCCAGACCCTCTCCACAGATGAATTACAGACACCATCCAGTAGCCAATCCATGGTGGCACCTCCGGATGCTGCACCCCCCTGCAATCCCTACACAGATCTGGCTGACACTAGCCACAAAACCACAGCTCGCCCCTATACACGAAGCCAAGCCAGAGCACAACTAAGTACAGTACAGCCATCTTCTCAGGAAAACTCTTCACAAAGTTCAAGAGGTCAAGACACAAAGACTTTAACAACTAATCCACACCTAATGACCCACCTAAGTGGTACTCAGGATATCACTCAAGAAATCACTCAAGATATCTCTAAAGTAATTAAGGAACAAAAGAAGAAAAGGCACACTAGCCTGGGAACTTCCTCTCTGCCCAGAACATTGGAGGCTATACACCACACCCCCTCTACAGTATTTATAGGAACTCAAACACTGAGATCCTGCTCTGTTCCAGTAACAAGAAGCCGAAAGCACCAGCCTGAAGATGACGAGTGAGACCTCGTCGAAACGTCGCCTAGACACCCCAACTTTTACACGGGAAGACACCCGAGGACACCAAAACCTGCATATATATATATATATATATATATATATATATGGTGTGTGTAACTAAACACAGCTTACAAAAACCAGCACATGCACTGAAACCAACGTAAAACACACTGCAACGAAAAACAAACAAAAAAAGTGTGTAGGGGGGGCCGAAGATCATGGCCACTGGTCCCATCACCTCCTGGCAAATAGAAGGGGAAGAAATGGAGGCAGTGAGAGATTTTACTTTCTTGGGCTCCATGATCACTCAAGCTCAGGCAAACACAAACCACTGAACACATAACATCTTGTTGTTGTTTAGTCGTTTAGTCGTGTCCGACTCTTCGTGACCCCATGGACCAGAGCACGCCAGGCCCTCCTGTCTTGCACTGCCTCCCGCAGTTTGGTCAGACTCATGTTTGTAGCTTCAAGAACACTGTCCAGCCATCTCGTCCTCTGTCGTCCCCTGCTTCTTGTGCCCTCAACCTTTCCCAACATCAGGGTCTTTTCCAGGGAGTCTTCTCTTCTCATGAGGTGGCCAAAGTATTGGAGCCTCAGCTTCATGATCTGTCGTTCCAGTGAGCACTCAGGGCTGATTTCCTTAAGAATGGATAGGTTTGATCTTCTTGCAGTCCATGGGACTCTCAAGAGTCTCCTCCAGCACCATAATTCAAAAGCATCAATTCTTTGGCGATCAGCCTTCTTTGTAGTCCAGCTCTCACTTCCATACATCACTACTGGGAAAACCATGGCTTTAACTATATGGACCTTTGTTGGTAAGGTGATGTCTCTGCTTTTTAAGATGCTGTCTAGGTTTTCCATCACCTTTCTCCCAAGGAGCAGGCATCTTTTAATTTTGTGACTGCTGTCACCATCTGCAGTGATCACATAACATCTAGCACCCTACATTAGGCCTACCTGTTTAACTAGTAGATTTTCCAGTCTAATATAAATATATTTCTCTCTCCAAATATCCTTATTTGCTTTCCTCTTTGTTGTATCCAAATTGGCAGAGCTTATACCACTATGCCCTTTTAGGCAACGTTTCTATCCAAGCTATCCTAACCCTGGGAAATAACCGCCTTACAGGCTTGAGCAATGCGGATCAATCCAAGACTGCATGCATTTCCCCCCCTACAGTTTCTGCCAAGATAGATTAAGAACAACTGGGGTAGGCTGCTCCCACTTCATCCTTTGATGCAATGGCAGCAGCTGTCCCCCTAACATTCTTCAATAGCTGAAGTGACAGATGCTTCCCCACTGGCTGATACCCAGCTGAATCCCCTAGTCACTTGTAATCGGTCACCCCGTACCTGAAACGATAAGCCACACAAAGCAGTCCAAGAATATGCGGGCTGCACAAAAGGAATAAACTCTGAAGCAAAAGTAGCTAAATAAAATTAGCAGTAGAAAACTAATGAGGTTTTTGTTACAGATAGGTAGCCGTGTTGGTCTGCCATAGTCAAAACAAAACAAATTCCTTCCAGTAGCACCTTAAAGACTAACTAAGTCAGTTCTTGGTATGAGCTTTCGTGTGCATGCACACTTCTTCTGAAGAAGTGTGCATGCACACGAAAGCTCATACCAAGAACTGACTTAGTTGGTCTTTAAGGTGCTACTGGGAGGTTTTTGTTGTTGTTTTTTAAAAAAACAGGCTTAAAATCAGATCCTCCCCTGCTCCTGTCCCCTACTTCAACTATGGCAGAAAGAACGAGAGGGGTGTTGTTATAAAGGCAGGTGAGTAAAAGCTTAAGACTTACAGCAAACTCATACTGTGGGTAGTGAGATGGGAAGGCCCTGGTTGTGTTTGCACATTGCAATCAACCATGGTTTAGTGGGTCAATGCATGTGAGTAGGATTCCTGCACTGCGGAACCATATGACCCTTGTGATCCCTTCAAACTTAACTATTCTATGCTTCTATGACAGGAATGAGGCTAGATGCTGCTCATTTCCTCCTCTGCGGCAGCCATGAGGAGATCAGAAGCTTCTTGTTCTGCTTTCAATTAGCCACAGTTTAGTGTTCCATCCAAACCTTACTGTTGAAACAAGCCAACTGTATCATCCATGATATGTTCTTTTTATTTTCCCCCAAAGCTTTCTCCCACATTTGATTTTTTTTCCAAACAGCCCATAGTTCAGATTAACCACCATTTGTCAGATTTGAACAACACAAGAAGTTCCAGTTAATGAAAAACAGAAAAAACAAGCTCTGAACTCATCCTTGCAGCCATCCTGGGGGGTGTATGGAAAGCATGATCCCTAGGCTTGCTTTGGCTTATTCCATGGCTTCTCATGACGTCCAAACACAGCCATTGTGTTTGCTTTCCATAGGATTAAGGGGCAGGGAAAGCCATGTTCCATTTCTATCCACCCCGGTGTTCAAAGAAAACTGCTGATAATCCTCCCAGACCAAATCATGAACAAATGGAATGGTGCTATTTTCCTTTGAAAATATTTATTGCAATTCAGCTGTTGGAACAGTACACTGTACCACACCGATAACAAGCACTGCTCCCCTCTTTTTTTCACTCCACATAAAGAAAGTTCAGCATTGGATTTTGCACTGCCTTTATGAAGTGTATTAGTTGGCAAAGTGACTTCCAAGGCCCTGCTGAAAGAAGGCATATTTCAAAATGATAGGTTTATAAAAACCCTCCTTTATATTGGCAGTCCCATGCCAATCCTTGTTTTAAAATACTGGGAGTGAAATTAAAATTATATTCACTCCTTCTCATTCAGTTCAACTTCATTAATCTATCACCAGAGGCCAATTTGAAGAGAGGGAGGAGGACTAGGAAAGTTACCCTTCTAAGCTCTAACATCAAAATACAGCCTTCTGTGTGGCTGGTTGCACTTTGATAATATGACCACCCTTGATTTATTTTAGTTATTTAGACTCTTCTAAAATGCACTCCTGTAATATTCAATAGAGAAGATAACAAAATTGACACCTAAATCCTGGTCATTTGATACCCAAGAATAATTGGTTCAGATTGCTGTTGTAGTTTGAAAGATATATGGAGACCTTGGGTGAATTCCTACTCTATCATACTCCAAGCAGATCCATTAAAATTAATGGACTTCAGTTACTTGAGTCTATTGATTTCAATGCGTCTTCTTGAAGCATGGCTAGCATTGGTGATTAGGAGAGGCAAGACCATCAAAGAATCCGTAACCAGATCAGACATTCTTCAACTAGAGACATCACCTAACGCAATCAGGGGCTCATTTTAAATGTGGACATTGTCGGATCTGCCCTATGGCGCTCAATGCCAAAGAATTTACAGATCCCCAAACAGGACATACATGGCAAGTGAACCATTTTTCGACTTGTCAAACGTTACAGGTGGTGTGTGGCAGGGACGTCCAACTCCCAATAGACAGCGATCTATTCACAGTATAAAAAAACTGACAGTGATCTATCAGTTGTCGTTGGATGGACAATCCACCAGGATCTACCAGGAACACCTCGCAATCTACCAGTAGATCATGATCTACCTGTTGGGTATGCCTGGTCAGCAAGATGTATGTGAGTATGACACTCCGTTCTATATGAATCAGGATTTTAGAGCATGTGTCCAGAATTAGACACCAAAATTTGGAAGCATCAATGGTACGACACTACATACAACATAGTCACACAGATGAGGATATATATATATATATATATATATATATATATATGCATGCATGCATGCTGTGGTTCTCCAAGTATACAGACTACACCCATACAACAGACCAGATGCAAGGAAGATTATCTTGCAGTTGGAAGCCAGATGGATGTTCCATCTGAATTCATAAAGGTCTACTTCTCAGTTTGGATCTGAGTAGTTTCTTGTTAATTGTTCCTGTGATTTTTACTGTATACAATCCCAGAGTGTAATGGACTGCTAAGGTCCCTTTAAATCTCCACTGGGTTGGGGGGGTGGCGGCTATATAATGCAGCACAGAATTAGTATCTGAGTCAGCATTTCACCAGAAGCTGGGTGCCCTCACATGGCGGGAGCTGACCTAATTGTTGAGCATTAAGTTGCCTGTATATGTCAGTGTAATACTTGAATGGCTGGAGTCTTACTTGTACACAGTTTTTCAACTACAAGATTTAACAGAGAATCTACACTCTGAACTTCATTACAATATAGTTCAACTTTTGGACATGGAGACATTGAATAGTAATTTGTAGGATTGTATAAATCACTTCAAGATTGACCAGATACTTACTCTCTCTCTCTCTCTCTGTGTGTGTAGATAGATGATAGATAGATAGATGATAGATAGATATATTGTTTAAGCTCATCCCAATCAGAGTATTAGTACATGTTATATTGTTATATTTTGTATACAGTACATTTAATATACTCTTATTTTCCTTGTCAATCTGGCATCCGTTGACAGATAAATTAGTGCAGTTAACACTAACTGCCATTGTACTTTGTCTATTTTTCTACAAAACCCGTAGTACTCTTCAAGAGTTAATATTGTGGGTGAGCAGGGGGGCCACCAGGTGGTGCATTGGAAGATGGCCGATAATAACATCTCTCCGACCCACACGAGGTAATTAAGAGGCTGCTATGGGAAGTATGTAGTCTTCCCGACCCCCCAAGGAGATGGGGGGGACTGCCTTGCCAGCGGTGGCCATAATGCACCCCCGGAATCGAGGAAGGCGGTCCGGTCACTTGGCACCAGCCCTCGGTGAAGTCGGCTCTTCCCGGACGCTGTCTCCAATCTGCGCGTGCTGGTTCACTTTAGCTCGGAAATATAATTGGAAATATATAATTGGAATGAAGCTAAAGCACATACATCAAGCAAAGTTCGAGAGATAAGACTGCTGATTAATGGATCTCTGGGATCGGAGTGGCGGGCATGGACAAATAAATCAAGTGATGAAGCGCCATTAAGAGACTGGTATGTCTGGAGTAAAGAAGAAGGGGGGTGGAGCGAAAAACTTTTCTTTTTTTTGCCTTATGTGAGTATTAATAATCCTCCACCCCAAAGAAAGAAGATTTGCTGTATTTTATTAATCATAAGCAGGAATTTAAAAACTGTGTGGGATGAATTAATGATGAATGAAGAGAGGATTGGTAAATATCGGAGATGGAAAAATTCTATGACGCAGTTTTAAATGGCCTCTCGCAAGACAGGCTTGTTTAAGAGACAGGGGAAGGAGAACCAGGACCATTGGAATGTGAATGATGATCGGAATTTGATTAACCTGGCAGAGCCCTCTATGAGATATTTTACAAGCCTGGGAAAACTAAAGGGCAGACTGAAGATAAATTTTTGAAGGAGGAGGGAAATGGCGGCTGTCCCTATGAGATATGACTTGTGGAGTGTGTAAAACCCACACAGACGATGTTTGGCTAACCTGCTTGTGAAGATTATCAGAGATTGCAAAGAAAGGAATATATGACAACAAGAAGAAGATGATGAAGAAAGTAATAAAGAGACTATCTGGATAGAACTGGATAGAACTGTTTAATTAAAGCAGTAATAGAAGTGATGTTTGGATCCTCGTTCGGAGCTTGATGTATGGGTACCCCCAATAAAAATTGAAAAATTTGGCTGTATAATTTGGAACTAATGTGAATTGAAATAATGTGATATGATTGGCCTGTTAATAAAAATTATGTTTAAAAAAACAAAAAACATTGTGGGTGAGCAAAAACATGAGTAGGGGCAGTGAGGACAAGTGTGCCAGATCTCTCCCCATCCATCATTGTTTTCATTATCTTCCAACTTATGGAAGGTGGCTGTATGAAATGTGTTTGTCATGGCCTTTGGCTAGAACAATAAACTTATGAACTGAAGTATGAAATGTGGAGCACCAGAGAGTCTGTGCCAGTGGCGTGCAGTGAAATTTTTCATAGGGCAACAGTTAGGGCCAGAGGCACCAGCTTGGGAGGGCAGTTGTTGGGAGGAGTGACGTTGTGCATGTGAAGTCCTAATGTTGCGCGTGTGAGTAACCCACCTCCCTCTCTAAACTGGGCAGAAGCTTCCCAGGCTTTGGGAAGGATACACCAGGAGAACATTTATGGACTAGCCTAGTCCCCCTAATCCAGGCATCCCCAACCTTTGGCCCTCCAGATGTTTTGGACTACAATTCCCATCATCCCTGACCACTGGTCCTGTTAGCTAGGGATCATGGCAGTTGTAGACCAAAACATATGGAGGGCCGCAGGTTGGGGATGCCTGCCCTAATCCAATGACCACACACCACTGCTCTGTGCAGGTTTTGGAACCCTGAATTCCCTCCCCCCCCTCCGAAATAAGTTTTTTCCTCATGGCACACCATGACTCTAGATTAAACATCCCAACATGTGTGTACTTGTGTAACAGCATAGTCTACTAGGCAATGATGCATAGCAACACCCCAGATCCAACAAATGTAACTGAAGACCCTCCAGAGAACACATTTATCTTAAAAACTGATTCTGTGTTGTTGTTTTTTAAGTGGATTTATTGTGCTAGGGCAACATAGTCTTTTAATCCACATCAATCATGCAAACCTAAATTTACAATATGTACTTGAATCCCTTCTGCAAAATAGTGATAGTCTGGAGGCACCCTTTGCCTTACTTACCCAGGGACATGTTATACAGAGCTCAGAAAAGCATGTTTAATGGGGGAGGCTGCAACTCTATACACATCATACAGTTAAAGCACTCCTTAAAGATTCATGGGAACTATAGTGTGCTAGGGGTGCTGGCAACTGTAACTCTATTGGTGGTAAGCGTCAATTTCCAGAATTCTGAGAAAGAGGGACGAGCTTTAAATTTGCTTTAAATGTATTGCTTGCATCCACAATGGAGAAATCCATGCACACTGCAAGGATTGTGCACAGAAATCCCAATATCTTCCATGTTTGTGGACTACACAGTGAGCAGTTTAGCAGTGAGAAAAGAGATTTTTCTTTCTTATTGTCCTGTAGTTTGGCAGATCATGGCCTTCCTCCTTCAGTTAAATTGGCCTAAGTGTCTGATTCACATTCACACTCTCAGCCTGTTGAGCTTTCCCCAGTAACCATTTTCCAATTCAGTTTTCATTTGGTATCTCTTCACAACATTTCAAGCTTAATATATAATTCTGAACAGAATCTGCTGAAAGGATATTATTTGGAGTAATTTAATGGGATTGGCTTTTATTTTCTTGTTTCTAGTTCCTTTTAACAGCATAAGCCCTGCTTTGAATTTCAACAGGAGCTCCAGGTGTGACAAGTGGTACAGTAATTTTGAGGAAAATGGGGCCCTTGCTTCTTGTTAGTCTTACAGTTGTTATGAATAAGATGAGAAGTGATTGAGTCATTTGTTTAAGTCAGTGAAGGCATGAATGCTTCAGAAAGCCTTATAGTTCTGTGAGGAGTTTTTAAGGTGGATTAACTACAACAGCCTTCTGAAATGTATTGGGAAATCCAGGCTGAGCTGAAATTTCTGCCCCGGCAGCAAATATCTATGTGTGCAACTACTCCAATTCAGAGCACAATTTGATGCATGTTTACGCAGACATTAAGCCTCACTGAATTCAGAATGATATGTGCATGTTTACAGTTGCAGTTGCCTCAGTAAGTCACTGTAGCACAATCATATACTCAGAAGTGATCTGCATGTTGTTCAATGGGACCTTCTCCCATTTAACTCTAGAAGACTGCAGGCATAGGCCTGGATTCATCTAACCCAGCATGCTAGCAGAATACAACAGGATTCCCACAAATACAACTAGGTTACAATTATTCCAGATTCTAAGGACGGTGAAGTCAGAGGCAGCAGATCCAGGGGCACCTCTGAACTATTAGATATTAATATTACACAGTTTGAAGCAATAAGATGAATAAAAACTGACTCCTCTTGAAATAAAAATTGTCTAGACCCAAGATATGATTCAAAAGCTTTACTAACAGAACTTTATTCACAACAGATACAAAAACAATTAATGATACATCAAAATCGTTGTATAATATCATGTGCATATCCCACACATATTCATCTTCTTTCTAATTTGAAATAACTCAAAACAAATCTAAATCAAAGGTCTGTCTCTCCCCACAGCATCCACTAGCCCCGTGCTGTTTTCTCTTCAGGAGAGACCTCATTATTGCATCCTTTGTTCTCTGTGACTTCCAGAGAAACATGCAAAGTCCAAGTCCCCAAGATGGTAATTTGCAACTGAATAACCCCTCTCACATGATCTAAAGTTAAACACCACAAGAGAGAGCAGAGAACAGAAACAGTTAATTATCAACCTGTTTAGGTCCTCAGAAGCTCTTCTTTGCTTTAGTATAGCCCAATGGAATTTTTCCATGTTAAACCTTCAGCAATACACATTCAAACACATAGAGAGTTATTTTCCATTTCAGTGTCAATTAAACAATTGTTCTTAACATGATCTGCTTCCTCCTTTTACCCAGGATGCCAACAGGGCACTTCTGCAGGCAGAGCAGGGAGCTCCATACCAGTAGAGTGGTGGCTGGCAAGAGATTGAAAGGGCTGGTGGAGGGACAGTTCCACCCAATCCAATGCCAATGAGGGATTGCTCTGCCCCTTGGGAGTAAGTGCTTATTTGGGCTTACTAGGGAATAGAAATAGATATGATTGCATTATTAGACTTCTACAAACCCTTGCAGGAGAATTACTACAAATTATGTGCCAAGAGTGTGTTACCTTTCTGGTTCACCACCATAAAATGTTTAGAATATTTAGAAATAAATCTCACTCCTCACCATTTAACATCTAACAGTCATTCAGCATTAAAAGTACAGATCTTTTGTTCTGTAGCATAAATCTTTCTCACTCTTCCCATAGGTAATGCAAAATCTTCCTGCCTGCTTTCTCTGAAAATAGACTTCTTTTTTATTTCCCTCTAGAGTTTACAACAGGTATTTATATCAGCTGCTGAAAAGATTGATAAACACAGTTGTAATCCAGGAATATGTTATCTCCTTTTTGTTCATTTGTGCTACCTGTTTTTTCAGGATTTTGACCAACACATCTTGTGGTGGAAGGGGGGGAAGCTGTAAACAAATTATACAGATTATTGTCCATCACAATTTTCTTTCTCTTTTGGAAATGCATTTGCTTTTGCAGTATTTGTGCCCCATCTGCAATTGCCTTGTGTAATAATTCAAATTACCTAGATTTATCAGTAAATATGTGAGCAAAACATCACCCTAGTGCAGAGAAAAGTAGAGTGTGAATTATTGGACCAGGCACCCACAGGATTAGCTCTTTCGTGCTATTGCTTTTGTAAAATGCTTAATGGCAGAAACACCTTTTGCGATATATAAACATTCTGAGCCTGCTTGGCTGGATATGAAATCGGTTTACTTATCTACATATTATGCCTGTTGAAGAGAAGCAAAATCCCAAGTTTGGGGTCAATGGAATGCAGGAAATCAGATATGCAAACACACAATTGTCTGGTTGCCTGGGGATTGAGCAGCAAACCAAGATATTTGTTAATATCCTGAGAAACTCCACATTAATTTAAAAGCAAGATTTCAACCTTGCTGTAGAGAAACAACCCTCCTCTCCAATCATATTGCATTATGTACATTAAGCACCAAGTGTAACTTCTCTACAGTTAAAACAAAACAAATTCCTTCCAGTAGCACCTTAAAGACCAACTAAGTCAGTTCTTGGTATGAGCTTTCGTGTGCATGCACACTTCTTCAGATACACTGAAGAAGTGTGCAGTTCTCTACGGTTCTCTACGGTTCTCACTGTATATTTATTTTTCTCTAAGGGGTAGTCCAAAACAATTGGTTCTCATGAACAAAATACTTTTGTGCTATAAATCCCAGCCAGAATACACACTTGCTTTTCTTGGAGTTGCTATTGAGGGGAGTGGTTTAGCTGCTTTGCATGCCGACAATTTCTAGTTCAGTCTGTGGCATCTCCAGTCTGTGGCATCTCCATTTAATGAAAGTGTAGCGAACCTTTGGATGTTGCTGGACTTTGTTGTTGTTGTTTAGTCGTTTAGTCGTGTCCGACTCTTTGTGACCCCATGGACCAGAGCACGCCAGGCACTCCTGTCTTCCACTGCCTCCCACAGTTTGGTAAGACTCATGTTTGTAGCTTCGAGAACACCGTCCAACCATCCCGTCCTCTGTCGTCCCCTTCTCCTTGTGCTCTCCATCTTTCCCAACATCAGGGTCTTTTCCAGGGAGTCTTCTCTTCTCATGAGGTGGCCAAGGTATTGGAGCCTCAGCTTCATGATCTGTCCTTCCAGTGAGCACTCAGGGCTGAATTCCTTAAGAATGGATAGGTTTTATCTTCTTGCAGTCCATGGGACTCTCAAGAGTCTCCTCCAGCACCATAATTCAAAAGCATCAATTCTTCGGCAATTAGCCTTCTTTTATGGTCCAGCTCTCACTTCCATACATCACTACTGGGAAAACCATGGCTTTAACTATACGGACCTTTGTTGGCAAGGTGATGTCTCTGCTTTTTAAGATACTGTCTAGGTTTGCCATCGCCTTTCTTCCAAGGAGCAGGCGTCTCTTAATTTCGTGACTGCTGTCACCATCTGCAGTGATCATGGAGCCTAAGAAAGTAAAATCTGTCACTGCCTCCATTTCTTCCCCTTCTATTTGCCAGGAGGTAATGGGCCCAGTGGCCATGATCTTCGTTTTTTTGATGTTGAGCTTCAGACCATATTTTGCGCTCTCCTCTTTCACCCTCATTAAAAGCTTCTTTAATTCCTCCTCACTTTCTGCCATCAAGGTTGTGTCATCTGCATATCTGAGGTTGTTGATATTTCTTCTGGCAATCTCAATTCCAGTTTGGGAGTCATCCAGCCCAGCCTTTCGCATGATGAATTCTGCATATAAGTTAAATAAGCAGGGAGACAATATGCAGCCTTGCCATACTCCTTTCCCAATTTTGAACCAATCAGTTGTTCCATATCCAGTTCTAACTATAGCTTCTTGTCCCACATAGAGATTTCTCAGGAGACAGATGAGGTAATCAGGCACTCCCATTTCTTTAAGAACTTGTCATAGTTTGCTGTGGTTGACACAGTCAAAGGCTTTTGCATAGTCAATGAAGCAGAAGTAGATGTCTTTCTGGAACTCTCTAGCTTTCTCCATAATCCAGCACATGTTTGCAATTTGGTCTCTGGTTCCTCTGCCCCTTCGAAATCCAGCTTGCACTTCTGGGAGTTCTCGATCCACATACTGTTTAAGCCTGCCTTGTAGAATTTTAAGCATAACCTTGCTAGCGTGTGAAATGAGTGCAATTGTGCGGTAGTTGGAGCATTTTTTGGCGCTGCCCTTCTTTGGGATTGGGATGTAGACTGATCTTCTCCAGTCCTCCGGCCACTGCTGATTTTTCCAAACTTGCTGGCATATTGAATGTAGCACCTTAACAGCATCATCGTTTAAAATTTTAAATAGTTCAGCTGGAATATCATCACTTCCACTGGCCTTGTTATTAGCAGTGCTTTCTAAGGCCCATTTGACTTCACTCTCTAGGATGTCTGGCTCAAAGTCAGCAACCACACTACCTGGGGTGTATGAGCCATCCATTTCTTTCTGGTATAGTTCCTCTGTGTATTCTTGCCACCTCTTCTTGATGTCTTCTGCTTCTGTTAGGTCCTTTCCACTTTTGCCTTTTATTATGGTAATCTTTGTACGAAATGTTCCTTTCATATCTGCAATTTTCTTGAACAGATCTCTGGTTTTTCCCATTCTATTATTTTCCTCCAGTTCTTTGCATTGCTCGTTTAAGAAGGCCTTCTTGTCTCTCCTTGCTGTTCTTTGGAAATCTGCATTCAATTTCCTGCATCTTTCACTATCTCCCTCGCATTTTGCTTGCCTTCTCTCCCCCGCTATTTGTAAGGCCTCGTTGGACAGCCACTTTGCTTTCTTGCATTTCCTTTTCATTGGGATGGTTTTAGTTGCTGCCTCCTGTATAATGTTACGAGCCTCCATCCATAGTTCTTCAGGCACTCTGTCCACCAAATCTAAATCCTTAAACCTGTTCCTCACTTCCACTGTGTATTCATAAGGGATTTGACTTAAATTGTATCTTACCAGCCCAGTGGTTTTTCCTACTTTCTTCAGTTTAAGCTTGAATTTTGCTATAAGAAGCTGATGATCTGAGCCACAGTCAGCTCCAGGTCTTGTTTTTGCTGACTGTATAGAGCTTCTCCATCTTTGGCTGCAGAGAATATAATCAGTCTGATTTTGATGCTGCCCATCTGGTGATGTCCATGTGTAGAGTCGTCTCTTGTGTTGTTGGAAAAGAGTGTTTGTGATGACCAGCTTGTTCTCTTGGCAGAACTCTATTAGCCTTTGCCCTGCTTCGTTTTGAACTCCAAGGCCAAACTTGCCAGTTGTTCCTTTTATCTCTTGACTCCCTACTTTAGCACTCTAATCCCCTAGAATGAGAAGAACACCCTTCTTTGCTGTCATTTTTATAAGGTGTTGTAAGTCTTCATAGAATTAGTCAATTTCAGTTTCTTCAGCACAAGTGGTTGGTGCATAAACTTGGATTACTGTGATGTTAAAAGGTCTGCCTTGGATTCGTATCGAGATCATTCTATCATTTTTGAGATTGCATCCCAGTACAGCTCTCGCCACTCTTTTGTTGACTATGAGGGCCACTCCATTTCTTTTACGTGATTCTTGCCCACAGTAGTAGATGTGATGGTCATCCGAACTGAATTCGCCCATTCCTGTCCATTTTAGTTCACTGATGCCCAGGATGTCAATATTTATTCTTGCCATCTCATTTTTGACCACATCCAACTTACCCAGGTTCATGGTTCTTACATTCCAGGTTCCTATGCAATATTTTTCTTTACAGCATTGGACTTTCCTTTTGCTTCCAGGCATATCCTCAACTGAGCGTCCTTTCGGCTTTGGCCCAGCCGCTTCATCAGCTCTGAATCTACTTGTACTTGTTCTCCGCTCATCCTCAGTAGCATGTTGGACGCCTTCCAACCTGAGGGGCTCATCTTCCAGCGTCATAACTTTTATATGCCTGTTGTCTTTGTCCATGGAGTTTTCTTGGCAGGGATACTGGAGTGGCTTGCCGGTTCCTGCTCCAGGTGGATCACGTTTGGTCAAAACCCTCCACTATGACCTGTCCATCTTGGGTGGCCCTGCACGGCATAGCTCATAGCTTCTCTGAGTTATTCAAGCCCTTTCGCCACGACAAGGCAGTGATCCATGAAGGGGGTTGCTGGACTACAATTCCCATAATTTCTGGCCATGCTTGCTGGGGTTGATGGGAGTTGTGGTTTAGCAACATCTTGGGTGGGGGCAAAGGTTCCCCACACTTGATTTACAAGATAGAAAGCAATGGGCTGGTACTGTGCCTGAGAGCCTGGAGGTCCACTGTGGTTCAGAGCAGAAAACCCTAGGCTGGTGGGTCAGTGGTTTGATCCAGTATAAAGTAGCCTCATATGCTGAGTTATTAAAAGACAAGGGTTAGGAAAGGTAACATTGAAATGGAACAGAATGGTGCCACAATGATCAATTTGTTTTGGAGTTTTATTCTGCTCTCAGGATGGGCCAAAGATTTAGATTTAGAACTATGTACAAATATAATTATGGTGCTGGAGGAGACTCTTGAGAGTCCCATGGACTGCAAGAAGATAAAACCTATCCATTCTTAAGGAAATCAGCCCTGAGTGCTCACTGGAAGGACAGATCCTGAAGCTGAGGCTCCAATACTTTGGCCACATCATGAGCAGAGAAGACTCCCTGGAAAGGACCCTGATGTTGGGAATGATGGAGGGCACAAGGAGAAGGGGACGACAGAGGACGAGATGGTTGGACAGTGTTCTTGACGCTATGAACATGAGTTTGACCAAGCTGTGGGAGGCCGTGAAAGACAGGAGTGCCTGGGGTGTTCTGGTCCATGGGGTCACGAAGAGTCGGACACGACTAAACGACTAAACAACAACAACAATGTCCAGCAACATCCGGAAGGCCAAAGGTTCGCTACACTTTCATTAAATGGAGATGCCACAGACTGAACTAGAAATTGTCGGCATGCAAAGCAGCTAAACCACTCCCCTCAATAGCAACTCCAAGAAAAGCAAGTGTGTATTCTGGCTGGGATTTATAGCACAAAAGTATTTTGTTCATGAGAAGGGGACGACAGAGGACGAGATGGTTGGACAGTGTTCTTGACGCTACGAACATGAGTTTGACCAAGCTGCGGGAGGCCGTGAAAGACAGGAGTGCCTGGCGTGTTCTGGTCCATGGGGTCATGAAGAGTCGGACACGACTAAACGACTAAACAACAACAACAAGAAGAAATGAAAGCTTTGCTCTCCTCCTTACAGATGTGTCAAAGGAGTGCAGAGGTGGGAACACATGAACCCAAGGCTCATTCACATAGGGGTAAGGGGAAAAAAAATCAATTCAGTTTGCATCGAAGGGTGAACTTGCCTACTTTATTTACTTTGCTTATTTCCTTAAATTTCTATCCTGCTTAACTGTAAGAACTACTGATTTATAAAGACAATGTTACAGTTAAGAACTAACTGTAAGACTAAACGACTAAACAACAACCGTCAGAAGACAACCTCAAGGCAGTATTACACTCTTTCTGAAATAAGACGCAAACCAAAACACAGACATTCTTAGAAATTTGCACTAATCTGAATTTAGCAGTGCAGATTTCTAGCAAAGTAATGTGTGCAAAAATCCTCATACTGCTGTAAACTATGCATATATTGCTAATAATATACCAAAATGAATTATATTAGGGAAATTGTTTATATTTGCATATTATATTTTGAGGGACAATGATAATAAGTTCCTAATTCTGTCCCAGCAGAAGTTCCAGCATTGCATGTGCCTTTGATGGGTGTGGAGGGAGATTTTCTAGTGGTGAACCTCTTTCTGCCAGTGGAACCCAGCAGAGAACATTTCCGCCAAATCCTAACCTTCCTGGCAACACAGATTACTCCTGTAGATTTTTTATTTATTTATCTTATTTATTGATTTATTTATATTCTGCCATTTTCTCTAATAGGACTCAAGGCAGCTTACAGATAAAAGTAAAAATGACACAGAGCTTTTTCTTTCTTAATGGTTCTTTACCTTTTCTTGGTTTTCTTAATGGCCCATCCCCCAGGCAATCTCCTAAACATGGCAAGCTGTTTCCATGGTTTAACTCCCTAGTTTAACTCCCCAAGCCTTGATTAATTTCTAACACCTACTGGACCCAGGAATTTATCGGATTCTGGCACCCACAAACTCATAACAACATCCATGACAAAGCACAATCTTGATATAAGTTGCTCCACCTATTATACAAACTAAAAATAGTTTGCTTAGGACTGCAATTGATTGAATAATTGATTTTACACTTTCTTGGGAGACTTTAGTGCTTCTTATATTATCAGACCACACAAAACTGAATTGATCTAGTCCCTTCTTATTCACATGCTTAATAATACTCTTAAGCAGAACTGAATCAGTTGCAGATAAAAGGTTTTCAAATAAAACACAGAGGGACTACGATAACATTGTCTTTATAAATCAGTAGATTTGCCTTTTCTCCAAACAAAGCTGGGCTGTACACTTTAAATTGCACCAGTAATAAAAGGTAAAGTTTGTATTTATAATGGCAGGGGAAATAGTCAAAAAGCAACACAATGAAAGCAGGGTGGGAGTAAGTTATTGATTAGCTGCTTTGTTGGTAAGTAGTTTCAGGTACAGAAGATAACTGCCTTTTTGAAATAAAACCACTATTTCCACCTGCTTGTTAAATTGGAAAAGAATCTTTGTTTCCTTTTATGTTTTTGTCAACATAACATTTAACCTGAATTTTTTTTTTATTGTATGAATAAGGGAGGGAGAGATCTGATGGAAAGTGGTCTTGCTGTCCTGTTCAAATTGCTGGCATGTATGCATTCTTTGGGATCCAGATAGCTGCCTGGCAACCATAGAATCAGGCAGCTTCCTTAGTTCCAAAGAAAATATTTCAATTCTCTCAAATATCATTGTTTCAAAGTTCCCTTTGGGATCTGGGCTGGCTTCTGGTTTTTTTTAAGGGAAAAAAGGAGGTTCAGATGTTCAGAAGAATACAAAGCCCATTGAGGCTTCCCCCCTGGTAACTTATACAGTATCACAGCCCAAGTGACATATAGTTTTTCAGGATACATTTGGAAATGATAGTGTCCTCTAGGAGACAGAAATCATTTTTGGTTCTCTCAGTCATTTGACAGGTTTAGTGAATATAATATTTTACAGTCTTACAGGGTTTTTTTTTTTAAAAAAAAAATTGTAAGTGTAATATTTTGCAGTTTGTTTAGTGATCCTTTGTATTTATGATCTTTGAGAGAAGTTGTAGAAAAGAAGAATGCAAGAATGAATGGTGAAATCTCTTAGCCAACTTCTTCCTCTCCCTCTCACCCCCAGCCTGCAGGTTTGGGATATTTAAAAGAAAATGAGGAACAATGGAATCGCAACACACACACACACACACACACACACACACACACAATGCCAGGGGTAGGGAAACATGGAGCTGGAAGCTGATTTCCATGCCCCAAACCCTTCACTGACCCTGACTTGCACCCAATGTGTTTTTGACAGGCTAGAATGTGCCCTTGATCTCCAATGATGCTTCTTGCTTGCCTGGATGAAGGAAAGAGAAAGGTGTGCATGTGGTAATTTGTATAGCCCTGTGCTTTTTTGGGAGGAGGGAGGGAGGGAGGGATATACATTCATACATACAAACAAACAAATAAACAAACAAAAACAACTAAGGTTTATATGTGAATCATTTACCCCCACAATGGAAAGTATTCCTCTTCTTGTTTTGCACCACATTGTGATTAAACCAGACAAACTTCAAATAGCCACAATTTCCTGTTACATCTGGAAAGCCCCTGGACTGTTTCCTATGTTGTTCTAGAAGCTTCCCAAACCCTCTGGAGCAGTTCTTTTGGTGGAATGGACACAAGGGGCTGCAGGGGTAAGGGGCAGTCCATCAAATTAGCTCCTTCCTTGTTTCAGCAAAGCAAAGCATCCCAAGGACAGAGTTCAAATACGCATAAATTAGGGTAGGTTGAAGATCCCTTTGGAAATAGTGTGGAACTTAGTATAGAACATACAGGGAGAGCTAACTGGAGACTGGATGAGGGAAATAAATTGTGTTTTGGAGTCACGTAGAAAAAATAGAGAAGTTAAGAGGGAGCTGGGCTCTATGGGAATAGAATGACTAAAAGAAATAGTGGATGATTAGATAGGCAGGAATTCAAGGGATGAAACTAAATATAAAGGTTCACAGAACATCTCAACCAGGTTCATTACCATCCATGGTTCGACTCATGAAACCTCTGCCCCCAAATATGTAATTACTGTATCTTGAGATCAACAGTTGTCATAGCTGATTGAAATTCCTGTTTCTTTCCATTAACTTTTTTTATTTAATACTTACAGAGAATAGTCCCTTTCCAAATATTACTAGAACATTGTGTACTGTTAATGGAAATAGCATGTTGATTGCCACAGAAATGGAAGATAATTTATCTCTGGTAAATAACAGGATCTGTTCAGAACAGAGAAACAACATGTGTTTCAAGTGTGGGGGCATGATAAAATAATCCTTTGCCCTTGAAGAATCCATTAAGAAACCTGCTCCCTTCTTAAACAACAACATGGTTTTCCTTGTGAACAACACAAGGAGAAAAAATGGGAACTGATGCAGTATTTTTATGTGGAAAGGTGAACAAAAGATAAGTGCAAATTGCAGTGGAAGCCTCAGAGAATTTCCTGTGGAAACAGTAAAGGGCTTTACTTGGGAACAGCTAAAGAACTAACCTCAAAAATAGTCACAAGAGCTGTAACAAACAACCTGAAGTTAACCTCAATTTTCAAGGGAGTTGAATTGTTGCCCACTTGAAGTTCTCAATGTTCATTTTGAGTTCATAGTTGGTGGGGGGGAGGAAGGAACATTGACGATTATAAAACAGAGTAGGAGGCATGAAAAAGGCAAGTTCAATGCCCTGTCCTCTGTGAGAGGTTAAAAAGAAGGCAAAATACAGAACACTTTTAAGAAAGGCATACAAGGAAAAAACAAGACTTTAAGACCAAGGAGACACAACGGGAGTTTGTGATCTTTTTTTCTACTCTAGCCTTTGGCTCAGAGGGAAATGGAAGAAGGAAAAATAGCACAGCTCTTGTCAAGAAGAGAGATACCGTAGATGAGGAAAACAATGCAGTTGTAAAGACGACATGAATGAAAAATAAAAGGGAAAAATATTAGAACAAAGAAAAAGAAATCCTGAGAGCATAACAGAGGAAAATGAAATGAAGAGAATGTAATGGGGGCATATCAGCCCTTGGAATTTTCAGGGAGCTTTACTCAAGATCTTCAGTGAAACAAGAAAATTGCCCTGTCAAAATATATCTCTATCATTCGGGGATGGGGGGCATGGATTGATCCAGAAGTAGTCAATACCTAATAACTGTATTTTTAAACAAAGGTGATAATAAAGGTAGCTGCTTTGTGGAGTTAGATATTTTTTCTAAGTTCACTTCTTTGAAATAATCTCAGCTGGGTTTTTGAAAGGTGGCAAATGGGTTTTTACATGTGTTGGAAGTCAATTTCCCCCCAGCTATCTTATTTTTAAAAGCCAATTATTTAGATGCTTTTATTCTTCTGATACATGTCCGTTCCTGCTTCCCATTGCCTTGTGGGATTTTGAGCCAGCTGATTTAGAAACATTTTTCTCTGTTTCAAGGAATAATTTAAATCCTAGGCAGCAACTCTAAGACTAGTTGTAAACTTTTTAATGGGCCATAAGAAGAACATGTAACTGGGTACAGATAGGTCATAGTCCTTCATTAAATACTAGTCCCACTGAATCCTTATAAACACCTGGAATAACTTATTTCAAAAACAGGATTACAGACTTGAGATGTTTTAACAAGAAGAACTTTTAAAATAATATTCCCTGTCATTTTTAATATCAAATATGCAGGTTTTCTTTCAAGCATTTTAGCACTGCTCCTGAGGATGTCCTGTGCAGGCTGATCCCAGTCCTGTGGTGCTTCTACTGATCTCCCCCAAATGGGCACCACAGTGTCCTCCCATGCCCTTTGAAGCTGCCCTTGAGTCTGGGAGGAGCATCTCATGCCTTTTGAAGATGAACGGAACCTGGCACAGAAGAAGGGGGCAAAGGGTTCACCTCACCTGGCAGCATCCAAATCGCCCTCCGTATCTCTTTTCTGCACATGAATTTGACTTCCATTGCTCTGCATTGTTTCCTGGGCTTTGGGAAGGAGGTATAGTAATACTACTACTACTACTACTACTACTACTACTACTACTACTACTAATTTATTACTTATACCCCACCCATCTGGCTGGGCCTCCCCAACCACTCTGGGCGGCTTCCAACAGAATATCAAAAACACAAGAAAACATCAAACATTAAAAACTTCCCTAAACAGGGCTGCCTTCAGATGTCTTCTAAAAGTCGGGTAGTTGTTTATTTCCTTGCCATTTGATGGGAGGGCATTCCACAGGGCAGGCACCACTACCGAGAAGGCCCTCTGCCTGGTTCCCTGTAACCTCACTTAGCGCAGTGAGGGAACTGCGGTGCTGGACCTCAGTGTCCGGACTGAACAGTGGGGGTAGAGACACTCCTTCAGGTCTACAGGACCGAGGCTGTTTAGGCTTTAAAGGGCTTTAAAGCACCAACACTTTGAATTGTGCTCGGAAACATACTGGGAGCCAATGTAGGTCTTTCAGGACTGGTGTTATATGGTCTTGGAGGCCACTTCCAGTCATCAGTCTAGCTGCCACATTCTGGATTAATTGTAGTGAGGCCTCTGACAGGATCCTGCAGCTCTCTTGCCTCCAGGTGGGCTTTGGGAAGAAGGTGGGAGGGCTCTTGGACACTGCCAGAGCATTGTGTCTGCCTCCCTAAACCAGGCAGAAGCTTCCCAGGCTTTGGGAAGGAGGCATGAGGCTCTGATTTTGGGAAAGAAAAAGGTCATGGAACTGCATATCAGAGCATTCTGTGCCCCTCTAGATATTTTGGGAGTTGTGTTTCCATCAGCTCTAGATGGGATGGCATGGTTCCCCACCATTGATGACATCAGACTGGTTTTCTGATGTTGAAATACGACTTACCATTTTCTAGAATCTACTTTTTAAAGTTTTTCTGGGGCCTAAACTGCTGTATTATAAAGTTGGCAAACTTGTTTTCTTTTGTGGGAAAGGCAGTGAGGCTGGCAGCATTGACTAAAGTCAAATTTGTTTATGCAGGCAAAGGGATATTGTCTGCTTGATGAAGATGCCAGTTTATGCATCCTATAAGCATTTTCTGACAGGCTTGTGCTAGCTTTTGAGTCATATTGAGGATATCCAAGTTAAGAGGTCACCCATGGGCCTTTAATGTCAAATATAGTATGAATATATCGAAAATCTATGCTTCACTACTTCTAGGTCATCCCAGAGGGCATAGCTACAGCTAAGAAACTCAGTGTGGGAAATAAGTAGTCCTAAATGTGGAAATAAATAGCCGTAATATTTCTTATAAGAATCTATTTCTGAGGAATTGGTTACAGATGATTAGAAAATATTGAAAAAAGAATGTAGAATGCATTTTTTTTGTTAACCAAAACTGAATAAAACAACATGAATATCTGGATTTGAAACTTAATGACTGCACCAAAGCTCATATGATGGGACCAAAGTGATAGCTATCATTTTGACAGATAGTCTAAACCCCTTTTGTTCCCTTTTCCCCTGATGATATTCCTATATTTTCCTGGGTATAAGACTAGTTCTTTTGCTAAAAAAAAAGTAAAAAAATTGGGGGTCGTCTTGTGCATGGAACATGGCCATCTGGGGGGATTTTTTTATAATATTTAAGCATATGTCTGGGATTTTGGCTTGGGGCGGGCTAAGGCTGTCCCTCCTGCTGCCTTCCCCCCCTTTCTCCTCCCCCTCTGAGCTGCATGCTGGCCACTGGCTTGCCTCAGCCACCTCTCCTTGCCCTTCTTTCCTTTTTTCCTCCTCTTCCCCAAGGCTGCTCACCACATTCCTCAGCTTAGTTTGCTCGACGGCATGGCCCACGCAAAGTGGGCGTTGCCTCCCCCCATCTTCCTCAGTAACCTGCTTGGGAGCCTCTTTTCCCTGGCTTCCCTGCAGCAGCAGCTGCCACCGGGGGCCTTTGCTTCTGCACCACAGTGCACCTCATGCTGTAAACTTTGGAGGCAATTGCCCCCGAAAAGATAAACCTGCCACCACAGATCATCCAGATTTTCACATCTATTTGATGGTTTTGTTTTCTTAATTTTGGGCTGAAAAAAATAAGGGTAGTCTTATATACATGGGGGCGTCTTATCCATGGAAAAATATGCTAGTTTCTACAGGAACACCATTACCAGTTGATAAGTTTGTCTAACATTCTTCTTCTCTGAACAATTGTTCAAGTAAATTTATTCAATGCCACATTTGGGAAATAAAATGCAAATTAGGGCTTGACTCACACCTCACACCTTGACTCACCTTTCACACAGGCCTAAGTTTAAAACTGTGTGTGGTACATTGGAAGTTGGATAGATTGTGTTAAACAGCATTATCTTATTTCAACAATTATTTCTATAACTGAGGAAGAGCAGCTGTTCTGAGTAACAGCAGAACACTTTCTGAAACACAATCCAAGCATATTCTGTTCACTTCCTCATTGTGGCTTTCCCGCTTCTCATTAATTTTTTTTTTTTAAGGTTGTCTTAAGTTCCCTTCTAAAGTCAAGATCAATAGCACAATTCGTTTCCCTTTTGATACATCATAAATTAAATACACTTCTTGAGACGGATGCCTGATGCTTGCTACAAAAAAGCAGTGAGATACTAAATAGAACCCCAGAGGCTATTTTGTTTTCAAATATTAATGTGCCTTCCTGGTCTGCTGCTTCTCTCTCTCTCTACCCCTCTCCTCCCAAACTGAGATGCTTATTGACAAAGCTGTCCTTAACCAGTGAAATGTTCCTTCCCTTGCCAGCTTCTTCCCCAACTCTTTCCTCAATGCATCAGATTACAGGGTAGACAAAAAAAAGTGCTGTGCCACTGATTTTTAGCAACCTTTGGGCACACTTCTGCCTCTGATGTGATGTTCCTTCCCCCTTAGCAGGATACAGATTGCTTTACAATGAGAGAGTTCAGCCAGTTATGCTTGGGACAATTCTTACTGCAAGGATAGGAATTCCAAGTCCCATCAGTATCAGCCAGCATGGCCAATGGGGATGCCAGTTGGAATCCAACTTCATTCTGCAGGGCCACAGGTCCCCCATCCCTGTCCTAATGTGCCACATATTACATCATCAGGGCTAGCACACACATGATCCTCTTACTGGCCCATGCTTTCTAAGCTCTAACAAGTCATGTTTAAATTCTTCTTCAAAATGACAATGCCACTTTGGTGGGTTTTATTAACTTTCTGTTTAATGTTTTAGAACCAATTCTTAAACACCAATAAATCCAGGATTTAGTAAAGCTGTCACATTAAGGAGCTGTTTGACATACATTTGGATTGTTTGTAGTTTTTCTTGTTGTTGTTCATGCTCCTAATCTTTGAATTTATATTCTCCCCTTCCCACACCAAAAAAAGCAACCCTGAGGGTGGTGATTCAGTGTACTTGGAGATCTACAGTGGCAGACTTCCAGAGAAGGCAAAACTCTACTGTTAGAACAGTCACTAAGTCTGCAATAATTTTGAAGGGTTATGGTCTAGTACAGGCATAGGCAAACTCAGTCCTCCAGATGTTTTGGGACTACAACTCCCATCATCCCTGACCACTGGTCCTATTAGCTAGGGATGACAGGAGTTGTAGTCCCAAAACATCTGGAGGGCTGAGTTTGCCAATGCCTGGTCTAGTAACTAAAGGGAAGGCTTTCTAGGTCCAATTGATTTCCAGGTGAGAATGCTAAGTGCAAACTCAATTATCCCACTGAAGTGTTAAAATTATCTATTTTGGATTGTGTTTTGATGTTTGAAGTGTGCACATATTTTTGACATCAGGGTGGAGAACCTCCAACATGTACACCTCCCGATTTGATCCACATGGCCATTTTCAGGAAACCTTCATGTCAGGTGTGGGGAGGGTAAGAGCAGGACTTCAAAAAAGCAATTGGGAACTTCAAGCTCCCAGTTCCTGTGTTTATTAGCAAAGTGTGGTTCCATCTGCCATCCGGGCAGATGGGAGCACATCTTCAGTCCCTGCACATGCGTATTTCTACTTCAAACCTGGACCAGCCCAGTATTCCTGCTCCTGAACTGTAGAAGAGACTAAAGCCACCTGAGGACCCACATATCCCATGGAGGAAGGGAAGCAGTAGTTAGCCCTTCCTGCTATGACTCAAGGAAGGCATTGATGGCAAAGGCAGTGGGAACAGTTTACATGGAGATTTGAAGGAGAAGAGTGGAGGCAGTGTTTGAAGGCATGCTCCTACCCTGTTAGTTAAGGCAGGTAGGAAAGTACCTTGTTCAAGGCTTTCAAGTGCTCTTCCTCCATTTCTCCTTCAAACTTCCCAGAAAATATGCTTATTATGTGCTTTTTAGAATTTTGGATCTTATTTAAAGCTAACTTTTGAAACTGGCATTGATACACAATGGAAAATACATACTTCTTTAAAAATACAGTTCTAATTTTCTTACTCTCACAGAGGAACTGAGGATCAAAACAGTCACATATGGAGACAAATGAATTTCCATCTGCAGGAAGGACTGTAATACTTTGTATTGCTTCTTGTGATTATGTCCCACAGAAATGGAACAAAACACTTACAAAAAGTACTACTGCTTAAAGATTCTGTTGGAAACAGATACAGTGAGTCACACTTGATAGCTGCCTTCCAAACACATGCTTGATAATATGCTGAGGATAGCAAGAGAATATGGATGATTTGCCCGAACTTCATTAAACAGATGAAGGGGGATGGGCAGGGCTGGGTGATGATGATGTGGCAACCACATACAGTGGTACCTCAGGTTACAAACTTAATTTGTTCCAGAGGCTTAAACTGAAACCGTTCTTAACCTGAGGTACCACTTTAGCTAATGGGGCTTTCTGCCGCCGCACTGCTGCCACACCGCCACCACGTGATTTTTGTTCTCATCCTGGGGCAAAGTTCTTAACCCGAGGTACTACTTCCGGGTTAGTGGAGTTTGTAACCTGAAGTGTTGGTAACCCGAGGTACCACTGTACTGAATTCTCCCTCCTCTTCCCCACAATATGAATTTAAGGAAACGTGTTGTGTAATGCCATCACGTTGTATATTTCCTTCCCCCTGCTCCATATTTTTAGTAGCTGCTGGGTGATGCAGGAGATATCAATTTGTTAGCATCATATCATGCATTTTCATAAGTACCTATTAAGGGACATAACAGAGACAACTGAATGCGAAATTATAATTTTTGTCTTGTAAGAATATATCTTTGAATTGTAGTTGGCATTTAAAACAATATATATGAGAATAATAATCATGCTAGATTTTACAACAAATAGGATGGATACCAGTTTCTTTTTAGAGCTATAGGTTGCTTCTGAATAATAATAATAATAATAATAATAATAATAATAATAATAATAATAATAATAAATGTATTTGTACCCCATCCATCTGACTGCTTTGCCCCAGCCAATCTGGGCAGCTTCCAGCGTATATAAAAACATAGTACAGTAAAACATTAAACCTTAAAAAGCTTCCCTATACAGGGCTGCCTTCAGATGTTTCCTAAATGTTATACAATTACTCATCTCCTTTAACAGTGCTGGGAATAAGATGGAAGCAAAATTAAAATGGAGATGGACACAATGGTTCATATTAAATTATCCAGCAATTTCCTTTGTAGTGGAAAAATATTTTTCCATGATATTTACTCAAATGTAACTTCCATTCAGAAAGTTGCTTTTTAATGTTAATTAACAGTTACCTGTTTGTCGTATTCTGATCATTTTACTCCTTTCTGTTGATGGCGACTGTGAATATCAGTGCTGAAATACCTCTTAATTGTTCCCCCAATTGTCCTAATGTCAGGTTAATTTCCCATGGCAAGATCGGCTCCAGCATTCAAAAGTATTTTGCATATATACTATTTTGCATATATACTTAATACTATTCACCCCATCCTAGTGATCACTGGGCATGGAGCTCTAGTAGTAACACACCTGGCATTCTCCCACTATCACATTCCTTGGAGAACATGGACCTGTCCTCCTTTACTGGAGCTCTGTACATTTATATGGAGCCCTTGCTTGAGGTGTGGTCTGCAAGGATGGATATAGATATAAAGCTGGTCATTTTAAAGCTAGCATTCTTGGTAGCTGAAAATACGTTTGGCATAAAAGCCAATGCTCTCTATGTAGACTTCTGGTGCCCCAAGTATCTCTGAATCTGTAATAGATTAGCATATATATTTCATTTGGAGGTGAAAATGTTATCATATTTCATGGTAAAAAAACATGGGCATTTACAGAAAACCAGTCTTGAAAAATGATGTCTGGAATAATATATAGAACTGTGCTATTTCAAATGGCAACTTGAGTTTTATTTAACTAAAGAAGTGCATAGTTTGTGGAGTATAAAGGAAATTCTGCTATTCTGTGGTATTGATAAAAGAGAGTAAAAAGCATGAGAAAAGACGGTTTTGATTTTAATAACGAGACTCCAACCAATAATACATGACCCACAGACATATTGCAAATCTCCATTCTGTGATCTTTTCAGGTCTCATGTGGTATGTTGGGTCATCTTCGGTCAGTACTTGAATAGATATTTCTATGGAAAACCAACCTACCGTTTGGAAAAGGTGATGGGTATCTGCGCTTGATGTCATTGAACAAGATGGCAAAGTATTAAAAGGTTTTCCTGTAAAAGAGCTCTCCTGGGGGTGGGGGCAAAGACTATCTCTACATTTAGCACATCTATAGAACTACAGAGCAATTGTCACCTAGTCTATAGAAATGACAATGTTACAGTGTGTACTTTCTTGTTGTAGATTGTATTAGTAGCTTTTGACAGCTAAAGCAAGTTAACTTTGTATACGAAGAAAGTAAAATTGGGGTCAGCATTAACATCAGTCTTCAATAAAACTCTTCAAGACATGAATTCTCTTCTAGTTTGCTTTGCTCAATAACTTACTACAGTGGTGCCTCGGGTTACATACGCTTCAGGTTACAGACTCCGCTAACCCAGAAATAGTGCTTCAGGTTAAGAACTTTGCTTCAGGATGAGAACAGAAATCATGCTCTGGTGGGGCAGCAGTAGCAGGAGGCCCCATTAGCTAAAGTGGTGCTTCAGGTTAAGAACAGTTTCAGGTTAAGTACGGACCTCCGGAACAAATTAAGTACTTAACCTGAGGTACCACTGTAACAAGAAAGGGAAAGGAAGGTAAAACAGTTGCTTCAGCCTTTCAGTTCTGGCATTTAAGAAAACCTTAAAAAACTTGTCTTTTCTTTATTGTTAGATGATCTAATTCAGTTTATTTTATTTGTCTGGATCCACTCAATGTTTCATATTCTTCTTGATGTTATACTACTTTTATTTCTCTACGCGTCTGGGTCCTAGCCTCTGGACCAAGAGAAAACAACCTTGTTCCATCTTCCATGTAGATACATTAGATCAAGATACACTATGTCCACAGCATTCCCCTGATCCAATGAACTTGTAACTCTATAAAAAAGAGAGATGGGATTTGTCAGGCATGACTTGTTTTGAAAAATCCATGCTGGGTCTTAGTAACCACAACATTCCTTTCTAAGTGCTCACAGCCTAACAGTTTAATTATCTGTTCTAGGACCTTTCCTATTATTAATGTCAAGCTAACTGATCAGTAGTTACCTGGGTCTTCTTTCCCCCCCTGTTTGAAGGTGGGGATAACATTTGCCCACTTCCTGTTCACAGGGACCTCAACTGTTCTCCAAGAATTCTCAAAGATTATAGACAGAGGCTCTGGGTTTACATCTGCAAGCTCCTTTAGTACCCTTGGATGCAGCTCATCAGGCCCTGAAGACTTGAATTCATTTAAAGTGGCTAGGTGTTCTGTTGCCACCTCATTTCCTATATTGGTCTGCAGCTCCCTCCTTGTATCATATATTCAGTTATCACCAGGTTGGACACTGTTTCCCTTTTGTGCAAAGTAGGTGTTGAGTAGTTCTGGCTTCTCTCTGTTACCTAATAACATTTTTCTGTCTTCTCCTTACTGAGCACCCATTACTTTTTTACTCTTCTTCTTGCCAAATAAACTTTTAAAAAAAGATTAGTTTTAACCTCTGTTGCAAGCCAGAGCTCATTCTAAACTTTGGCCTGCCTGACCTTCTCCCAGCAACTGTTGTCTTGTATACATTCCTTCATTATTTCCCCTTTCTTCTGTTTCATATACATGTCCTTATTAAATCTCAGCTAATCTGTCAACTCCTTATGCAGCCGCACCAGTTTCATTAGGTGACTTCCACTTTTCTCTTTTGTTGGAATTGTCTGCATTTGTGGCTTCAATATTTCACCTTTCAGAAACTCCCATCCATTTTGGGCTCCCTTCTCTTTGAGTATTTCAGACCATAGAATCTCACCCAATAGTTCCTTAAGCTTTTTGAAATCAGCCTTCTTAAAGTCCAGAGTGCATGTCTGACTACACTCAGTTTTCCCTTACCTGTGTATCATGAAACCCAAGAGGATATGATCACTTCCTCCCAGGTTACCAGTACTTCTGTTTCATTGATCAGTTCCTCCCTATTGGTGAGGACCATGTCCAAGATAGATGACCCCCTTCTTGCTTCTTCCACCTTCTGGGAAATGACATTGTTAGTGAGGCAATTAAGGAATCATTGATGGTCTTGTCACATTGGAAGTGTACATGGCAATCCGTATATTTTACAACTATATTCTTGGGACAGCATAGAGTAACTTTATAATTTCTCACACAGATAAACTGTTTCCATTACTCTTCTTACAGGTTGGTTGCCAGGCTGGCACCTGTCTGTTTCAGGAGTCAATGGTGGAGTGTGCCATTGGGGGTAAAGTCAAACTGTTGGAAGGTTACAGTGCCTGCTGTGGTTGTAGGGACTTATATGGGAGAGACATGTTCTGTTGGGCTGTGTATGTGATAAATGGGAGACAATATCGGGGTGAAGGCATCTTTTTCTATTTGTCTCCATGTCAGTCTCAGTTTATTGGTTACTTTTTCTAATAAGGCTGTTTCCATACTATTTGATACCATTGGTCCATGCTTACTCCTGACATGTCTCTCCAGTGCCTGGCTATGATGCTTCTGGCTGCTGAGAGTAGGTGGGTTATTAGCTCTTTATGATGTGAGTGAGCATTATTATCTTGGAAGATGTTTAGTAGGGCCAGTTCTGGGGTGACTTCTAATACCTGCTTAGTTATTTTGCATATTTCTTGTATGATTGATGTCCAGAAGAGTTGGATTTTAGGACATTCCCACCACATGTGGCGGTATGTGCCTGTGGAGGTGCATCCTCTCCGGCATTTTGGTAAGGTTCCTGGGCATATTAGCAATAGTATCTGTGGTGTTAGGTACCACCTGTGAGTTTCAGAGTGAGTTCTTTTCTTTTCGCTGATATGGATTTAAAGGGAGGTTTAGACCACATTCTGGTCCATTGGGTGGGGTTAATCTCATAGCCTATGTCCTCCTCCCATTTTTTTTTATTAAGTCGAGGGGGTTTGTGGGATTTTTGAGCAGTATTTTGCATATTGTGGATACCATCCCTTTGCCGTGTCCCTTTGTTATTAAGAGGAGGTTTTTGAAAATTGTCAGGGGTTTATTTGCTGCTGAATTTACTACTGGAATATTTAAGAAGGCAAGAAACATGTTCTGCTGCAGCTGGGGCAGATGGTTGTGTTGTTGCAGATGCACTATTTCTTCTCTCTGTGCTATCAGTAAGTTCCAGCTGTGAATATGGTCAGCTTCTGTGCATTTTGCCCTTCACCTCCAACAGCAAAATACACCAGGTTGGCCTTATGGAATGTACTATATGATTAAAGCCTGGTCTCCAGGATATGATTTAGTGTAAGACTCACAATCTTTTAGTTTAGTTTAGCTAATACCCCAACTCACAGCTTTTTTATTTTTAAAAAACCCCCACAAGGAAGTCTGCAGCTGGGCATGGAAGATTCACAGTGACTCACAGCATCAGCCTGGCACATAAGATCTTGTAAAGCATATCAGGCAATCAAACACACTGATTAAACACATTGGAAAAATATAATTAGCTCATCTATTTGGAATTATACCATAATTAATATATTGGGGATTTGACTTGAGCCAAGAATGAGACTTGTCTAAGGAAGGACAGATGCATAAATGGGATCAGCAAAATGTTCACAATCATTCCCTTAAATTATTCTTTACAGATCAATGAATTTTTAATAATACATTTCCATATTTGTTGAGAATTTTAAATAACGAATTACAGGCAGAAATGGTCATAGGACTACTCAGTAAAAGTTTTTCCAAATTGATTTTATCTTTGTCCAGTTTTGAATGCAATGGTGCAAGCCTGAATGCTAGCATGCATGAATCTATAGTCAATGCACAGGATACTTTAGATTATCTTAAATCAGAGATGGAGAGCCTGTGGCTCTCCCGAGTTTATTTATTCTATTTTTACTTATTTTAAAGCATTTCTAAACCACTTAATATTTGAAAATCTCTAGGCGAGATACAAAAATGCAACACCAAAACCATAAAAGAGTATAAAAGCAGAGATACCAACATATAAAGCAGCAAAACAGTATAATAGCAATAGAATAAAATCAGAAATTCAGCAATAACAGGTCCAATCTTATGGGTCAAAGTAAGTCCAGTCAAAAATATGTGTTTCTGCAAGATGCTAGTGAACCATACCTGGTTTAGGTTTACCTTGAAGTCTCATTTCAAAAGCTGCAGATTGAAGCAATTTGGTGGAAAACCTGAACAATTCTGCAGATGGATGGTCAGCACACACTGCATCAGACCTACAGAAAAGAACGAATGAAAATAATTTTACATGGCCCATTTGTTAAATGAATAATAAAGGGTACAATTTTAAAGCTTTTCATAGGGAAAGATATGGTGACATTTCAGCACAAAGACTTGATATTGCTTGTTCAAATGATGAGGAATATGTGAGCAAAGCAGGAAAGTCTGAGGCCATCCATCAGAATCCTTTGACTCTGCACAAATTATGAAAAGAAATGCGACTGATTGCTGCCTTGTACAGACTTTGGCTGAATTCCTTCTGCAGAAGCCAGAGATAATTTTTATAGGCATTGAAGATGGTATGATACTAGTGCCATTTCCCAGCTCATCTCTTTGTCCCAGCCTGAAGAGGTGTTGCAGGTTTTCTACATCTTTGTAGAACCTTAGAAATCATAGAATTGTAGAGTTGGAAAAAACCCTGCGGATCATCTAATCAAGGGGTGGCCAACTCCCAAAAAACTGGCAGTGATCTTCCCGCTTTTTGGGAGTTTAGGTCGAAGTTGTTTAGTTTTTTTAGGAATGAAAGCCCTGTTTTGGGGGGTTCTGGTCAAAGTTGTTGAGCTTCTTTGGGGGGAGCCGGTGATCTACCAGTGATCTACCACAGATATCCAGATCACAGTCTGCCTGTTGGACATGCCTGATTTAATCCAACCCCTGAAATGCAGGAATATGCAGCTGTCTCATATGGGATTGAACCTGCAACCTTGGCATTATCAGCACCATGCTCTAACCGACTGAGCTATTCAGAAGACACATGGAAGCCTTGACACTGGGACAGTACAAGACCACTGGCCAGCCTGAAAGGGGCCTATTCCTGTGCCTCTGTCACCTGTCTTTAGACTTCTTGATTCTAAAAGCAGATTGACAATGGAACCAATTACCTAGAGGAGGAGTAGGTTCTCCTTTGCTGGATATCTTCAAGCAGATTCTGAACAGCCACCTGTAGAGGCTGCCCAAGTTCTGGGAAAGCCAATATCCAAGTCTATGATTCTAGATTGATGTGCCCTTGATCCTCCTGTCATGAGTCTGTGTAGCTTCACTATTCCTTATTTAACTACATCCTCTCCAAGACACCTCCTTTCTTTCACTGGACCTTCTGCCTGCTCTGGATCCTTTACTTACCAAAGTACTGATGTCTCTGTAGGCAGAGAAAGCAAACAGGAAAATGTGATATTAGGTACCTAGAACCAGGCAACTACAGGTTGGGTCAAGAGACTTCAAAGCGCAGATTGGCCTGCCCTCAATTTTTTACATGGGTAAGATTAAGTTTGCCATCCCAACCCAAACCCCTTTTGCTATGAGATCCACTTGCTTCTTTAATGGGTTGTAAACAGCGTGCAATTATAAAATGTTTCATAGCTTCCAAACTGTCTTTGTCATGATACTCTTGAGAATGAATAAAACAGATTTTTTCCTTGGCATCTAAATTGCTACATCTGGAGAGCTGACAATTAGAGGTATATATATCCTAATGAAACTACATGAAGGAGTCTGGCAGGACCTGCAAAAGTGACAGTCCATAGCTCTGCATGTTGCCTGGAAGGCAGGTTATTGTTGCGATATGTCATTTTGCTAGGTTAAACAAGTATTTAAGGATCCTATCTTGGGGAAACCGCTGGGGTTTTTTCCTTTGCACAGACATATGCTGCAACTGCAGTGGGCATTTCACTTACTTTTTCTTTCTTTGACAGAAAATCCCCCTGGAAAATATTTGCTATATTTCCCCCCTTCCCTTGTTTGATGGCAGGCTTCAGACCTGATTTTAATTCTATGTCATAATAAAGGCAATAGAGACTTTCAATAAAATCACAACGGATCCAAAAGTGGTGCTCCATCTGCTAGACTGTCACACAAGATATTATTCTTCAAAAGCAGAACATCTCTTGAGAGTCAGTAAAGCAATCTTGGGCACCAAAAGGGAAATTCCAGTCCTCACTGCTAGATAATGCAAGTCTGGAGTACTCTTTGCAATAGTTTGCAGTAATGGGACCAATTCACCACATAAGTAAGTCAAGAAATCCAAAAGATTCCTGAACTTCCTTAGAGCAAAAATGTTTCGTGATCTCCATGGAGATGCTCTGAAATTGAATCTGAAGTTACTGAACTATCACATAGCATACTTTCTGGGAAAGACAGATAAGCCATTAAATATATATATATATTCAATTAATAATAACAGATAGCAAGAATCTAGCACCTGGAAATTACTTTCTGTCCTGTTGTGATTTGAGCCTTTTGGCATTTATGGAAAGAGTGCAGTAGTTCCCAAATCTTGCTGCAGATTAAGCTCCCACAGAGGCCTCTGTCTGTTTTTAAAACACACAAAAACTTTTGAATTCACTAAACTCAGGAAGAGATGATAGTTACATTCCAGTGTGGTAGACCCAGACCATTATCACGGTATTTGGAGCTTTGATCAGGCACACTTCTTTGGGTGTCCTTTCAGATTGTTTGGTAGTCATTCATCCAAGATGGCTGCTTCTTGTTGGGACTGGTAGGGCAAAAAGCAGGGAAGCCAATAGTAGGTGAAACTGGATTCAATCAGAGGTAGAACTAACTAATTCTAGCTTTGTCCCCATCCTCCTTCCTGTTGAGACATTGAGTTTCTCCCAACTCTATCTGGAGAAAGCGTAAGGACTGCCTCAATGAGTAATCATCTAAATCTAGTGCTGGGCAAACTCTTATTGGCTCTATTCAGAATCAGCTTAGCAATGACAACCCTCCTCAGTCAATGCCTGGAAAAAGGCAACAATATTTTTTCCTGACAATAGCTGGTGCATACAAATTGATTGTGCCACACATGCATATCTTGTTGCTCCCCTGTAAACAAACATATCTGGGAATGAAAGGCGATAGATGTGAATGGGGTACAGGAACAGCATAAAAAGAATAGAACTACAAAAGACAATCCAACAAATGGACCTAAATAGAGAAGATACACACCAAATAAAAGGATGCTTTTGTTGGGCATGTGATCCAGTAACACAGTTCAATGGTGGGGATAAACATTAAAGAACTCTGTCGTTTCAAAGAAAATAGAGAGTTTAACTTTAAAGAGCTTTTTCACATATGTCTACAAAGATGCAGGCCAGTCTGCTTGATGTGCATGTGAAGAAACTTATTAACATCTCACTTTACATTTGAACTGGAGGAAAAGTTGGGAGGAGGGGGTGAGTAAATATTCACAATATTTATTTATATTTATTTAGCAAAATTGATATATTGCCAGATCATAATAAAACCTCCAAATGGTTTATAAGGCAGTACAGCTATATGTGGTAAGATGGGCGATATTGTATTCTGTGTAAGTTAATGCTAACTCTGGTGACATCACTACATAAGAACTTAAAAGAGACTGCTGGATCAGGCCAGTGGCCCATCTAGTGAAACATCCTGTTCTCCCTGTGGCTGACCCTGTGGAAACCCTGCAAACAGGACCTGAGCACAAGAACACTCTCCAGTCCAAACATGGAAGCAGAGCCTTGCCTCCACAACCTGTGAAGGCAGAGCATAATGTTAATCATGGCTTGTTTCCACTAATATCCACCATCCTACATAGGTTATACTCTTAGGGATGCGCGGTTGGGGTGAAATAATTCTGCTTTCATTTAGTTTGCGTTTCTAAAGGCCACCTTAATTTAGTTTCACATTAGTTTCGTTTCACAATAAGCTCAGGTCTGCCGGTACTCAAGGCCACTCTCTTGCTGAAACTAAACAGATCTGGGGCTGATCGGTGCCTGGCCTGAGGACTGTCTGGGAACCTCATGTACATTCCCTTGGTTTCCATTAAAGACAGCATAGTGTAGTGGTTAGGCAGGGGTCAGCAAACTTTTTCAGCAGGGGGCCAGTCCACTGTCCCTCAGACCTTGTGGGGGGCTGGACTATATTTTGGAGGGGGGGAATGAACGAATTCCTATGCCCCACAAATAACCCAGAGATGCATTTTAAATAAAAGGACATATTCTACTCATGTAAAATCACGCTGATTCCCAAACCATCCACGGGCTGGATTTAGAAGCCTATTGGGCCGGATCCAGCCCCCGGGCCTTAGTTTGCCTACCCATGGCTTAGAGTGACAGACTAGGACCTGAGGGACTGCAGTTTGAATCCCCACTCAAACATCAAGTTTACTAGTCACTCACTCTCAGCCTAATCTACCTCACAGGGTTATTGTGGGATTAAATGAGAAAGGGGAGAATCATGTAAGACCCATGGAGAAAGTGGTTGGATATAAATGCCATTAAAAACATGAATAAATACATGATGGACAAAAGGTAAGACATAAATGTATTAAATAAATTTTACATTATTTTCACATTATTATTTTTAAGAAAACATTGCAGTGGAAGTGTAGTGATACAGTTTCTTTTTTCCCATGGCAACTGGCAGCTGTGCTGAGCTTGTAAAAGGCCTTTCACATATGTTACTGAGCACTCCTCTGAAGGCAACAACATTTGCTGCCTAACAGTGTGAGTTGTAATTTGGTTATTTGAAAACTTAAACGCTATATATAGTTTCCCTCAAAAAATCTGTGTACTCTTCTGCAGGTTAAAAAGTGTGTAGAAAGTGAACATGTAAATGCAGTAGAGGTGCAGGGCAAGAGGAGCTGCTGAAAAGTTTAGAAAGGCAAAAGATAAAGGTCCTTTTAAATTCAGACTTCGGGTACTGCCGGAGGTTCCTGTGGCACTAGCCATCTGCAGCTTGATTCCAAGTACATTGAACAGTGATAAGACAGGCATCCTGCAGAGGGATTTAGCATGCCCAAAGGACCCTAAAACCAAAGCATGAGGGAAGGTTTTGTTGGTGCAAGGAAAAAATTGGTATATAAATGAGAATTTCCTGGATGCCAAGATCGAGGTTTGGGGCAAGTACTCCTTGCGGAGAGAACCCCAGCAGAGATATAAAATCACAAAACATAAAGCAAAGTAAATAGAGGCTGTTAGACCTTTAAAATATGCCCTTGTGAGTTCCAAAACTTCCTTTTCCCCCTAGCATAGAAAAAGGCCAAATGTTTGGTAAGTTACGAAGCCTCCAAAAGTCAGATTCATGTGCTTTCCCATTCAGCATTCAGAAAAAGTTGTAAAACTTGGTTTAGTTGCAAAGTGGTTAAAGTTCCTCAATTATTGCTGTAGGAAATCAAGAATAGCTTGTGAGAACCATATGGTCTGAGCTTGGAGCAACCAGTTCAGCCCTCACATGTTGAGCTTCTCAGGGAGGCTGAGGTGGAACAAAGGCTTGATTACCTAGTCCCTCCCAAGCTGAGCTAAGCCTGGTGGGGCATCTTACTCTATGGCCTTAATCCCTCCATGCATTAATTAGACTTAAGCATATTGATTATAATCTTTTTATGCCAACTTTGTCACTGCATGCCTCTCCTTTTGCAAATGACCTTCACGTGGCAAAAATGGCACCTACAATAGAAAGCAAAATTGAATTATAATATTACTAATGCATTTTTAAGGATTAATTTAAGACATTTGCATACTACTTAATTAAGCCCATTTCTCAGCGGTGTACATAAAAATAATGCACAGAAAATGAGATAATGAAACAAAAAAATTATCACAAAGCCGATCATAATGTAAAATATAATAAAAACACATTCAACATGCAAATTGCACTGAAAGGTTTTCTGCAACTTGGGTTTTTTCCTTGATAGTTAGTGCAAATCCATGTAAATCTTTAATTTTTAATCTTCTGTGAGTACTCAGAAGTCCGTACATTAGGCACAATAAAACCCCGATGGTGAAATCATAGCGGCTGCTTCTTAGGAAACCCAAGGGACTTCTTCAGTTTGCATTTCTATGTTAAGCCACTCTCCATTCAACAACTCTTACAGCACAATATCATGAATATCCCTCTCCATCTTTTCATCTATCAAGACTACTTCTACAACTGCACCATTATCTGAGAAGCAAATAAGCCTTGCTTTCTTTTTATTCTTTGAAATTAAAAGGTTGATGGTTGGCTTGAAGCCCCAAAGTTGATGGGAGATAACTGCTCAATAGTTTGACTACAGTGCTACTCCTTGTTACCTCTGTGTGAATCCACCAAAGTTGAAATTGTATTTTCTGAAAGATTACATTTAGTCATTCATTTCAAGCTGCATGAGAACTGAATACTGTACATAAAACCCCACCCCTTTTCATGTTTTAAGCTTAATAAAAAAAGATTTTTTTGAGCTCCAACAGTAAGAACTATTGATTAAAGCAAGTGGGTAGAAGTTTTGACTGCATCCAAACTGAGTTGAGATCATTCAAAAACTGTTTAAGAGAGACAACATCGAACATATGAAAAGAACCCATTTATATTCGCCAGAGGGGGGGGGGGGGAATCAAAGTCAAGGCTGACGCTTAGGCATTAACTTGGAGCTGTGTTGCCAGACCTTTGTGAAGCAGGAGTTCAGTTCTAAGCTTCTGAAGTCTTAATGCTTTGTTTGAAAACAATTGCACTTATGCAAACTCACAGTCCACAATCTGTCAGAGAGTTAGGTATGCTTAATACCATTAAAATATCTGAGATTAAAATGTAAAGGTAAAGGGACCCCTGACCATTAGGTCCAGTTGTGGACGACTCTGGGGTTGCGGCACTCATCTTGCTTTATTGGCCAAGGGAGCCGGCGTACAGCTTCTGGGTCATGTGGCCAACATGACTAAGCTGCTTCTGGTGAACCAGAGCAGCGCACGGAAACGCTGTTTACCTTCCCACTGGAGCGGTACCTATTTACAATGTTACCTCGGGTTACAGATGCTTCAGGTTACAGATGCTTCAGGTTATAGACTCCGCAAACCCAGAAATAGTATCTTGGGTTAAGAACTTTGTTTCAGGATGAGAACAAAAATTGCACGGTGGCAGCGCAGCGGCAGCTAAAGTGGTGCCTCAGGTTAAGAACAGTTTCAGGTTAAGAACGGACCTCCGGAACGAATTAAATTCTTAACCCAAGGTACTACTGTATATACTTGCACTTCGTGCTTTCGAACTTCTAGGTTGGCAGGAGCAGGGACCGAACAACGGGAGCTCACCCCATCGCAGGGATTTGAACCACCAACCTTCTGATTGGCAAGCCCTAGCCTCTGTGGTTTAACCCACAGCGCCACCCGCGTCTGAGATTAGGTGTGCTTAATTCTCCATTGGACTGTGGCCTGGATTTTCTGTGTCATGATCACTCTTAACATCTGAGTACTCTGTCTTGTTATTTTTTTTCTTTCTTGAGCATCAATATATCCCTGAATTTCGTATGAAGAAAAAAATAGATGGCTGCCCGCATGCACCAATGGTGGCAGCCCCCCCCCCATATGATGATAAAAGGTGCCTGGCTATATATTTGTTTACCTGATACAAAGGTCATTAGGAGGATGAGACATCATCACATCAATTTTTTCCATGGAGACACTATGCCATGTGTTAAGCCTGGGCCTAGGCAGTTCTCTTCTGCATGCTTAGAAGATATGGAAGGAGCAATCAAGGATGTTCAAATAAGATATAGCACTTTTCCTTTTATTTCTGAAATCTTCACTTCAGTAATTTTTCTTTCCCAAGATTACTTCCCCTGCCCAGGGATGGACTTTTGATAATATGGCACCCTGAGCGAGGACAAAATTTGGCAACCCCCAAATTTTTCTTATTTTCACAATAATACCTTTTGGTACAGTTGCCTTTTTATGGATCTTCTCAGTAGGTATGCATGTTGTTGTTGTTGTTGTTGTTGTTGTTGTTGTTGTTGTTGTTGTTGTTGTTGTTGTTATCTTGCACCCCCTCTGTGTAGAGCAGCCAGTGGCAGAGGAAGGGGGTGTAGTGGGTGTGGGCCGCCCCGGGTGACGTCACTGAGGGTGCGTGTGACAAAATGTCAAAAATATGTTTAATAAATAAATAAATAGAAAATAAAAAATTGGGCTCACGAAACTTTTTAGTTCAGTCAACAAACGCAATGAAACGCAGCTGGCACTGGGCGCCACACCATGGGGGTCAGCACTTACCATGGGGCCTGCAATGTGCCTGAGCCACGTGTCTCTGCTGAGAGTGACATGGTGGCTCGGGCGCCTGCAGGCTCTGTTTTGCCTGAAACGGCAGCGTGGGACTTGTGTTTGCCCACCGCCTCTCCCTCAGCCACCCTACAGCTGAGGGGGAGGCGGCAGAGAGGCTCCATGCAGAACACCCCTCCCCCATGGGCGACTCACCCCGCCCCCGGCTGCAGGATGAGCGCACCGCACTGGGCACCCGAGCGGCTAGCTACGCCGCTGGGAGCAACTGCCTGTACCACACTAAATCTGGCAGTGCCCTGCTTATGCAATAAATTGGACATCTATGCTTTTTCTTTTCGCACAAGATCCCAGTCAGATGGAAAGAAAACAAGTGACCAAATCACAATTCATCTTTCTATGCTTCTATGCTTTCACATCATCCAAAAGAAAATGATCTTGTATATACCAATGCATGGCAAAGTGATTGGTGAATGAGGATTAATTCTCTAGCTATATAATGGGATGGGGGTTTTTTAAGCCACCCATTAGTGTATGCAAATATGCCTTGAAAAGTTATTAGTGTCTCTTTGCTAGGTGATTAAAAATCAAATATACTTCTTCCATCACCCCTGCAAGTGAACTCATGCTTTTATACAGATGATTGTCTTTATCACTTTTCTGCAGAGAAGAGATCAAAGATATTCTTTGTGTTTCTCATCTTTAGACAAAGAATGCAAGAAATAAAGCATTCCTGTTAATTCTGCATGTGTTTGGTTACAAGGTGTTTGCATTGCATTCCTTACTGTTCATTAGGTGCCCTCCATTCCTATTAAAGGGGGAAATACAAATAGAAAGGAAGGTCTCTCTCTTCCATGAAGTCACGTTTTTAGACTTCCTTCAATTACAATAATAGAAACAACCTCAGCAGTTTCATAACACCAATTTTAGATTTTCGCCGTGTGCTTTTGAAATGGGAATGGAACTTTAATTGTACAAAAGCACAACAGAACCCTCATATTGTGCTGTGAATGGTTCCTTTTGTGAGGTTTCTCAACGTGATGCTATTCTCCCCTCCCCCCAGGATACTAAAAGAGTGATATCATTCCCAATTAAACTGGGCTACTTTGTAAGGTCATGGTGACCTTTAATTATTTTCTGAAACTGATTCATCATAGGAGTGCCGGGCACCTCAGGCACCCATTTAGGTAGTAAATTGCAGTGTTGAAAAGTGTGGGAAATAAGCACCAGTAGAATTTTGACTAAGCTAAACCACATAATTAATTGTAAGGATAAGCAACTACAACAGGGATAGGCAACCTAAGGCCCGGGGGGCTGGATGTGGCCCAACAGCCTTCTCAATCTGGCCCTTGGATGGTTCGGGAATCAGTGTGTTTTTACATGAGTATTTAAAATGCATCTCTGAGTTATTTGTGGGACCTGCCTGGTGTTTTTACATGAATAGAATGTGTGCTTTTTCTCTGGGTTATTTGTGGGCATAGGAATTCATTCATATTTTTTTTCAAAATATAGTCCAGCCCACCACATAGTCTGAGGGACAGTGGACCGGCCAACGGCTGAAAAAGGTTGCTGACCCCTGACAAGTTACATCCTTAAAAGCAAGTTACATCCTTAAAAGCACTTTTCCTTTGCCAAAGGAGAGCCCAGGGATGGCTGATGTTGACAGTTGGATGAGGGTACTGAGACATACTCCTAAGCCATACACATCCTTTTTATAAAGAGGAACTTAGAAGCACTGGATACATTTTTTATTACTGCACATAAATACATCAGAAATCTTCAAATGGAATTGTTATAATCCATAAAGGTGAAGACAGACAAGCATTTCAAGTGTGGTGGAAGTGACCTGAACATACATCCTTTTGATGCAGAAAGCAAATGCCAAGAATGCAGTGAATATGTCAAATTTGATAATATATTTCTATATATTTCTCTTCTATCAGCAGGTTAACTCGTGTCAAGATAGGGGAGGCTAGTTCAAACAGAGAAAAGCTGTGTGAAAGCTCTTTTTCCCAGAGAACAGGCAAAAACAGGTCCATGGAGAACTCCAATGGGTCTTGCTGGCTCAAGCTCTGTTCTACAAATGTTGCTGGTGGAAGATGTTGTCATAGCAAAGAACAAAGCAGAAAGCTTATGTAGGCTGACAAGTAGGGTTGTGTGGTAAAATTTTTACAGTCTTTCAATTTTGTGAGGCTGGGATGACAGTGGTAGTGCAAGGGACTCATCCTCTGTCTGAGGATGGTATGAAGACTGTCCTCTTTTGCTGGGCGGGCCTCAGACAAAGTACTGGCAGCTCTCCACTGAGAAAGTGTCCTGAGTCCTCATCAAAACTACCAATGTCTACTAGTCACAATGACAATGACTGCTCCCCACTTAAAACGGGGGGCGCCTTTTGCGTGGATGCGTGCAGCCCTGGATCTGGAGTGGCCCCATCAGCATAGGCTTTGCCTTCCCTCAGGTGGGATACCTGGAGGTCCCCGCCTAACATCTGGGTCTGCAGCCAAAGATCTCCATTTCCTGGTTCGGCCAACGTGGAATGCGATGGGATGCCCTGCTCCCTCGGTTGCATCACGAACTTGCGTTCCGCCATCCGCCAAACACGGTTGTGCTCCACCTTGGCAAAAATGACTTGATTGTGCAAAAAAGCATAATTCTGATTAAAACAGCGATCGCGGACCTGGAAAGCGTACATGCCGCTCACCCCAACATCACGATTTTCTGGTCCGAACTTCTGCCACGCTTGCATTGGCGTGGCAACATCAAACCCACTAGACTTAATTACACCATTGAAAAAATCAATAGGGCAGTGCGCTCTGCAATCACTCGCATTGGAGGTCGGGTCGCAAAACACCCCAACATTAAAGTCTACATGAAGGAGCTATTTCGGCCCGATGGCGTGCACCTATCAGACCGTGGTAACGAGCGTTGGCTGAGCGACATCAGGCATGGCCTGATTGACTGGTTGGAGGATGGCAAAGGGGATTTTCAGATGTAGGTAGTCTTGGCCGCAATCTTTGCGGTCTCGGGTGGCGGTATCAGGCCTTGGGCGGAATCCTTTAGTCCATCTTCCTCTTTGCGGCGGAGATACCAGGGTTCCCCGTTAAAGGGGTTTTTGAAGGGAGGCTTTGGCCGTACGCCGAAAGGTCGTCATTGCTCTCCCCTGCGGCGGCGTAACGGGGGCGGCTATCTCTGCTTGAACATATGTTCTCCAGAGCCGGCCCATTCCCCCCACACACACTGGATAACCCTGATGCTCCCTAGGTCCCCGGCTGGGGACTAGGGAGGGAAAACGCCCAATGCCTGAGCCAAGGTCTACCCACATTTGAAATTTAATAAAGTTGTGGCCAATTTAATCCCATAGCATGTTGTCTAGAGTCGTTATTCCACATGACAGGGGGGACCACTCGGGATCTGGGGACTCCGCCTGTCCACGCAATGACCGCTCCCCACTTAAAACGGGGGGCGCCTTTTGCGTGGACGCGTGCAGCCCTGGATCTGGAGTGGCCCCATCAGCATAGGCTTTACCTTCCCTCAGGTGGGATACCTGGAGGTCCCCGCCTACCCCAGTGAGTTGTCCAATCCCACCTGGGGGAAGCGTTGCCAGGGAAACCAGGCTAGGTAAGGGGAGGGATTACCTGCCCACACAATAGAGGGTGGATCTTAATTGGTAATCCTCACTTGGCTCCAGAGCTTCTCCCACCCTACCCACCCTCAGTTAATGTCTTCTTTTGCAGGTTAACTTTTCTTCATAGGTATTGCAGGTTAACCTGTCTCCACAGGTATGCGGGCGCTGCTACGATAAGGTCGCTGTTAAAGGGCCGGAAAGGAATTTCCCTGCATTGGCAGGTTTCGCCTTTCCCGTAGCAAAACGTCACAACTTTGGCGGTATCAGGCCTTGGGCGGAATCCTTTAGTCCATCTTCCTCTTTGCGGCGGCGATACCAGGGTTCCCCGTTAAAGGGGTTTTTGAAGGGAGGCTTTGGCCGTACGCCGAAAGGTCGTCATTGCTCTCCCCTGCGGCGGCGTAACGGGGGCGGCTATCTCTGCTTGAACATATGTTCTCCAGAGCCGGCCCATTCCCCCCCCACACACTGGATAACCCTGATGCTCCCTAGGTCCCCGGCTGGGGACTAGGGAGGGAGAACGCCCAATGCTTGAGCCAAGGTCTACCCACATTTGAAATTTAATAAAGTTGTGGCCAATTTAATCCCATAGCATGTTGTCTAGAGTCGTTATTCCACATGACGGGGGGACCACTCGGGATCTGGGGACTCCGCCTGTCCACGCAATCATATCTAGTATGCCTCTAAAGACAAGTTGATGAGGAACATGAGTGGGAGAGTCCTACTGAGCTTGTGGGCTTTCCATAGATGCCTGGTTGGTTAGTATGACTCAGAGGGCTGCTCTTATTTTCATGATTTATTCTGCAGATGAAGAACAAATCTCAGCATGTATGCTTATCAAGTACAAAGCTCTGTGTGACCTATTGTGATCAAGGTCTGTGGTTCTGCTTTGCGTATGACTCACTCTTCCACAAGCACTCGCAATTGTGCTGTCAGAAGCAAACCCTGCCATTAGATATTAACCTTGAACACGCGCCACTGCTAGGTTTTGCTTTTTCTTTTTGAGCAATAGCCTTAAGTGTATGTATTATTCCTCTTACAATAGAAATGCCTGGACAGATTCCCACTACTTCCATATGTGAAAAGTTTCATTAAATGGCAAATAATATCTGAAGGTTAAAGTCTTTTCAAGGAAACTGTAAACATTATTCAGGCACGGTGCCAGATTTTTTCCGGGAGCCTGGGCAACTTTGCTTTGGTGGTCTTCACTAGCAAGAGAAATGTAGTAAAATTCCAGGCAAAACCGATAGGGAAGGGCCCTGAGAGAACCAGGAAGCAGAACTGGCTGCCGGAAGAAAGTGAGCCAACTAGACAGGATGTATGCCATGTGATTGGTCCTGTGATTTCTCTAAAAAGTAAATAGCAGCCATGGCAGGTAGGGGTGGGATATAGATTGGGAACTTGACTTAGATAAGGTGGGCTTCAGTCCTTTATCACCACTGTAGTCTTGAATTAAATTAGCCCCCACACTCACATGATGACTGAGAGGAGATCCACATGACTTCTCTGGGAATTGTAGTCGGTTAGGGGTGCTGGGAACTGTGGCTCTGGGAGGGGTCTCTTGACAACTCTCAGCTCTCTAAACCAACTACAGTTCCCAGGTGTGGTGTGTTTTTTTGGGGGGGGAAGCCATTATTGTTAAAATTGTATGAGTAGTTTCAAAAGATGGCGCAGATGTGATGTAGTAACATTTTCGTACAGAAGGCCAATATATATGCTCCCCCCACCTCTTTAGTTCAATGGTTATTATTAGTTATCACCAGACTAGAGATTTAAAAGAAGGGTATTTCTTAATATAAAGTGTGATACAGTTGTGTTCAAAACAGATATGTGTGTTATCATTGAAGAAGTGAAAGGAAAGAACTCAGAGAGCCATCTTTAAAAAGTCATCTTTCTAAATAAACAAAAAAACGAGGCACTACACTTCTGTAAAACAAGAAAATCCTTAATAAAAAAAAATATTTAAAATTAAAAATAAACAGAGATTACAAGACAAACTCCTCTGACAGCAGAGCTGAAAAGCTCCTATAAATACTAAACAGATTCTAACATTACTACCAGACGTTGTGTTTAGGGTGCATTTCTATTTACTGAATCAACATAAGATGGCAGTTGTGCCAGCAGCAGATGGAAATCAATATATTTATGCGCATTTTTACAAAAAAACAACAACCTCAACTCTCTCAAGAAATGGTTTCTTACTCCCCAAGAAACTGATTAACACTATGCAGGTTTTTCAGGGTACTTAATATTTTCAAAAGAACAACATTTGAAAGCAAAGTAGTTGTCTACTTGAAGATTTCCCATTTGTCACTTGTGTTTATAATCCGCTTGAATGTTCCAAGCTTCAGTCAAGCACTTGGATCACGTAAGTCAGAAATTCATGCAGGGAAGAAGAAAAAGCCACAAAGCTGACATTCAATCATAGGCTGCTTATTTGTCTTTAAAATAAACAGGTACCATATTTTTTGCTCTATAAGACGCACCAGACCACAAGACGCACCTAGTTTTTGGAGGAGGAAAACAAGAAAAAAAAAAATTCTGAATCTCAGAAGCCAGAACAGCAAGAGGGATCACTGCACAATGAAAGCAGCAATCCCTCTTTCTGTTCTGGCTTCTGGGATAGCTGCGCAGCCTGCATTCACTCCATAAGACTCACACACATTTCCCCTTACTTTTTAGGAGGGGAAAAGTGAGTCTTATAGAGCAAAAAATACGGTATTTTAATCTCATTTTTGAAGTTGCTATTCAAATGTTTCATGGGTTCTCTAAGGAATAGGTTTGTTAAAATTTTTGGAAATGCATCATCCTAAGGCAGAGGTGGGGCACTTGTCATTTGTGGGCTAATTAGGCCCACCAGGATCCTCATTTGTCAGTTCAGACCAAGCCACATACACCTGCCTTATACCTAACATTATATGTGATGCCCATTGTGGGTCAGATGCAGCTGGGCCAAAGGAGCTTTGCACCCACCGGGCCCTGTGCATAAGTTTTGCCAACCCTGCAATTGATAGTTAGGACTTGCAAAGTCCCATGTGTGGAGCTGCATCCCTAAGGTCCCCAGACATTAGGGAGAACTTTCTGATGGTACAAAAGTCTGAAAGTAGAACAGACTGCCTCAGAAGGCTGAGCGATACAGGGATGGTACAAGCTGTTGGCTCTTGGCAGTTTAACATTGATTTGAAGCTTTCAGTGTATGCATGTTTTTCACATGATTCACAGAACACTGTACAGTGGTACCTCAGGTTACAGACATTTCAGGTTACAAACTCCGCTAACCCAGAAATAGTACCTCGGGTTAAGAACTTTGCTTCAGGATAAGAACAGAAATCGCGTGGCGGCAGTGAGAGGCCCCATTAACTAAAGTGGTACCTCAGATTAAGAACGGTTTCAGGTTAAGAACGGACCTCCGGAACAAATTAAGTTTGTAACCAGAGGTACCACTGTACATCATTACAGTGGTACTATGGTTTATGAACAGTCCTGTTTACGAACTATTCGGTTTACGAACTCCGCAAAACCGGAAGTACCGGTAGTGCTCTGGTTTGCAAACTTTATCTCGGTCTACGAATGGAAGCCGAATGCTGGAGGGCACCGGCGGTGGGAGGCCTCATTAGGGAAAGCACGCCTCGATTTAAGAACGGTTTCAGTTTAAGAACGGACTTCTGGAACGGATTAAGTTCATAAACCGAGGTACCACTGTACAACAATGGGCACAGTAGGAATAGCCCTTCTGTCTGCTATGCAACCCCAATTTTCTCCAGAGGGTTGAAGGACTCCCTCCAGAGCAACATGGGCAAGCATGACGGCTGCGGGAGAAATCGCCTCCATCACCTTTCCATTCACAGAAGCCTCTGCTGAAGAAAAGCGCCTTCCATGAGCAACAAAGTGAATTGCTGGGATGCATCTTCCTTCCTTCTTGTTTAAATTCCTCAACCTGCAGTCTCAAATCCCATTTTCTCAACAGTTTTGTAAATAAAATATTGCAAGCTTTCTCCCTTGAATCAGCTTGATTCTGGACTGGCCTGGACTGGAGGTGACTATATGTGAGACCTCCAACGTATTTTAGAACTAATTGGCAACACTACCAACTCCTTAAACTGTGTTTGATTTTCATGACATGAAGACCAGTAAAAAATGAGGGACTCTTCAGTAGCCTGCCCAAATAAATGAGGCACCAGTTGCTGCTGCAGCTAGGAAGGCTATGTGCTTGTAGAAATTTTATATAGTACATTGTAGTGAGCAGTCCTGTAGCACAGAGTATCACCGTCTTTACTTATTCTGAGATCTCATTAAACTCAATGGGCCAAATCCATCACTTTCACTCCGTTGCTATACATGGCCTGTACAATAATGGAACCTGTGAACTGAGGTACTGGGCAATGGAAAGACTCCATCACGGAGCAATGAAATTGTACCAGAATAGTGTGGGGAAGCTATATATGTCATGGTAGATTGACTTCAGCTTCTCTGAATGACTCTAACTTTGCTTGGTAAACTACACCTTTGAACTACATTAGAGGTGACAGTCTAACAGAAGGGTTCTGTACCTGCAGATCTCTGTGCGGCAATACTAAGCACAGCTTTCCTTGATGGTTTATTGTGGAAAGGGCAAGAGAAATATTTCTCATTTCCAACCCCTTATTTTCTTCTGGGTGAATTTGATTCTGAGAGTTGTGAATACAAAAGCAGGTGTCCTTGTTTCTATTTGTCCACCTGGCCCCAGGGGAAATTTTCTACAAGGGAAAATATGATTTAGGAGATACAAATTTCCTATATAAAATAGTATAATCATACATGTATATAAGCACACAATATAATTTTTTAATAAACAAATATTCATGGAATAAAATATTTGAATATTACGCAATCACATATTTTACCATTTTTACTATGTGAAATATTGGTATAAAAAACCCACAATATTGGAAGATCCCAATACAAAAATAGAACAGTCAATTTATTAAAAACCGAAAGATGGTTTCACATAAAAAATCACAACTGCTGAACCAGAATATGAGTACAGCAGGATAATAATAATAAAAAACATTTCTCCAAGGAACACATATTCATTGAAATTGAACCCAAATCTCTCCAAAGGTAGTTCCAAATTAATCCAAGGCTGCAAACACTCGCAGCATTTTGTTCTAAACTCAAGGGAAAATGAGTATTTCCTAGGTAGTCCACACACAATCCACATCTATTGTATATGTTTTGCCCTGAAAAGCTGTTATTGAGAAACTGGTTTCATTCTGAAAACAAAAGCCCGCTGCAGATTGATTCTGTATTACTGGACAGTGTGAATATTTGAAAACAGAGGTAGGTGGTCCTGGCAATCGGTTGGTTGTGCATCCATACCTGCCCAATGACACGATGGGTGGATGTATGCCAAGAGTTCAGCCACCACTTCATTCACCCTCACCAATCAAGGGGAGAGTTTTAAAACGCAAATCAGGTAAACACATCCACCTTTGTCATAGACTGCAGGATCTAGAATCAATCTGGATCAGAAGGAGCATGAGCACAAACAATTCTGGATTGAGAAAAGCTACTTTTTGTGTTATGAATGGATTAGTGTGTATGCAGTTCAAGGGTATCTAACTTCAGTGGGAGCCTAGTCTGCTGACTGGTTTCAGAATATATTATCAAGGAGATAATATATTGCATATAAGACACTTCCAAATGAAAAGGTTGCAGCATGCAGTAAAATTTGCATATCCATAAAAGGTGGGAATGCCATTTCATAGAGATGGTAACCTTTCTCTCTCCCTAGTGTTAACCTAAAAACAACAAGCTGGATAAAAGTCTTTAAAAATACATCTAAAACTTTGGAAGAGACATATAACTGGCAATGGCAAGCACATCTTTAAAACACTATTCTTGAAAGCTCACACTGAAAAGTCAAACCAAAGAGTTTGCAGACTGTGAAGTTAAACCTCCCCTTTCATCTAATCTTGTGGAAGAGTGGAAGTTTACTCATTTGTGGGGCAGGAAGAAAAGATCAGACAAAGCGTGTTCTCACTAAAGGAGAGCACATGTTGCGGATGGGGCTAGGCAAAGCACCTCGTAGTTGCCAGGCAGGATAGATTGAAGGGGCCTGGCTTGGATTGGTGGTTGGTATTGCTGGGGTAAATTTGATGTTGCCAATTTGGGGGTGGGAACAGAGGTTATTTAAACAAGGTCCACAGCAAGCTGCTTTCTCTTTCGCTGTGGGCACCGGATCACCCGCCCGCCCTCCCTTGTTTGGGCTTGTGCTTTGACCTTGCTATGCCTGTCATGGGATCGTCCGCCTTGGTGCGGGGGCCTGGTAGGAATTTTTCCATTTGGCTGATTAGTGTGTGCCATTGGGTTTTTGCCTACTGCGTAGCAAATCGTCACAACTTGTAAGGTTGGCGGTTAGGCATTGGTTTAAAGTGGTTGGTGGAGGGGTATGGATTGGCTGTGCCTGCCCCTCCAATGCTGCTGCTGCATGGGAATTCCATTAAAGGAATTCAGGGGCTTACCATCCTTTCGTCCAAACCCCTGGAATCGGGTTTGGGCTGCGTAAGCCCTTGGGAGCATGTGGGGAGAAGCTGAGGGTCTGTGCCGCAGCTCCAGTTATCCCTGATCTTGTTCCTCCACACTGGCTTTCGCTGGAATCCGGGAGTCAGTGCTGTCCCCCAAGGTGTGGGGGGGGGGGCAGATAGTCATAACCAATGCCTAAGCAACCACTCACAATTTGTATGTTTAATAAAGTTGTGGCCAAAATTATGCCAAAAACCTTAAACAAAATTTTATGAGTGATGTGTGAGTTATTGGGGTAGGGGTGTTTTGGGGGACCTCAGCACACAAGGGAAAGGGTCCTTTCTACCCTTAAACACCAGATAAAATGTGTGTATGTGTGTGGCGAGGGGAGAATAAGTCCCCTTTTCCCCAGGGAGTGAAAGAGAAAGGAATTGATTTCCCTACTTCTTTTCTTTTTTAAAAAAACTAATTTATATTCATTTTTAAAACAATAAAACATGAAAATCAACCCTTTCAATCAATGCAAAACAATTCAGGGGGGAAAAAACACAAAGGAAGGGCAAGGATTGTTACAAATAAATCATCCACTATTACTCAATCAAGTGGAAGATTTGAGCAAACAGGAAAACAAAATCTAGATTGCTGGCAGTTTCAAGTATGGCTGCCCTTCTTCTGTGGAATAGCATTTCTATCTGCACTTTTTGGAAACAGTTGAAGACAGGTGGGTCTTTACAGTTTGAGCGCCCACTTGTTAGGACTTTAATCTTGTTTTTCTCAGGACCGTAAGACAATATAGTAAATATGTAAACTAGTCTACCTAGTATGGGTTTACTGTGGGAAAGGGTTCAGAAATCAGGGGCTGTGACAGAAACAACTTTGCTCCAAGGCCTTATGGAGCACTTCTTGACCTTGCTGGAATATGGATAAAAGCCTTACCAGTTGATCCCAGAAAGTGTGGAATGTTATAAGGGAAAGACACTTTCCATTTTATACTGTGCCTGAAGATAACCACGATACAATGAGCAAAGCCTGTGTATCTCTGTCCTTCTGTATTGATCTTTCCTCTCTGCAATATCAGTGCTACCTTCAAGGAGCATGATTCATGTGGCTTTTGAATGTCAGCATCAAGCTGGAAAGACTGATGGGCCCTGCACTCTCTCACGACTTTGGCTGCCACCACTCCAAGATGACACTTCACAAAGCAAACTCGAAAGATCAAATGCTGCCGTCTAAGCCTGGGGATGGGAAGCCACGTGGAACTATCTTCCATCTCCTGAGTTAAGGAACAGACAGGACTTCCCATGGAGATCCACAGGATGACAAAAAGAGCACAGATTAGGGAGAACATGGCTGCCTGCTTTCAAGCTGAAGCAGGAGCAGGTGGACTTATGTGGACACCTGGGGAGTTATTTGAACCTTAAGTCTTCTTGGCACAAGCTTGATTTGCACATTTCCTGAGTAGGGGTAGTTCCCACTCCTGTGGTGACTTCCATGCAGCTTTGGTATAGTATATAATCCAGGTCACAGAGATGCATCTTGGAAACAGAGAGAAAAAAATGTTGCAGCAATAGAAACTTATACTCAAAGCCCAGATAATAATAATAATAATAATAATAATAATAATAATAATAATAATAAAAATAAAAATAAATAATTTATTATTTGTACCCCGCCCATCTGGCTGGGTTTCTCCAGAGATTAAGAATAGATTAAAACATTAGACATTAAAAACTTCCCTAAACAGGGCTGCCTTCAGATGTCTTCTAAACATCAGGTAGTTGTTTATCTCTTTGACATCTGGTGGGAGGGCATTCCATAGGGTGGGCGCCACTACTGAGAAGGCCTTCTGCCTGGTTCCTTGTAACATGGCTTCTCACAGTGAGGGAACCTTCAGAAGGCCCTCAGCGCTGGATCTCAGTGTCTGGGTGGAACGACGGGGGTGGAGACGCTCCTTCACGTATACTGGGCTGAGGCATGCACAGATGCATGTCACTTGATAGGGTAGAAAAAGAGTAAGGAGAGAGCATTAAGTCTTGTTTTTAGCATGAAGAGTGTGGCTAAACTTTATTATGGAAACAATCTAGTTGCTGCAATATGACCTGCTTATTTAATAATAATAATAATAATAAGCATTCCTTCAACATTTGTTTGCACAAAGTTTATGGGAAGGTTAGGTGACAGTGTCTGTTTATCAACCCATCAATTCTAATTTGTTTGCAGGGAAACTGTGTGACAATGTGTCAAGCAAAACATTTCCCCATCAATTTACTTATCACAAAAAGTTTAACCAACAGCTTCCCACCATCCTCAGTCCAGACCGCAAAGCCACCAGAGAGATAAAAAAAATATGGCACACATTTATATTTTATGTATGGGTGTGTGTGTCAGGCCACTTGAGGGACAGAGCTTGCCTCCCTCTGTCCAGCAAGTATGTGTACATAGCACACCCATATGCAAGAAACATTAATTTGTTTACTGAAAATGTCAATTAGCAGATTAGAGCCAACCAAAGCAGGTCAGTGAAGTACATATCATTTGTACACCGGGGGCATGTGATATGTTTGGGGAGTGAGACCTCATAAGGGCATTGTCAAAACATTTCTACAAATTGTCTCATTCCATAGAACAGAACACAGAAAATCTCAAACTGCTTTACAAACTTTGTTTACCAACTTGACTTTTTGGAAACTACACTAGCAATGGCTAGTGTTTGGAATTCCATCAGTGGTATAGGTTAAGAGCCTTGTATCAAAATGCGCAAAGCCTGAGTGCATGTGATGGTTCTATTTTTATTATCAGCAGAGTGAGAAAAGGACAGGGTAAAGGTTAGCTTTAATTAGTGTTATTCCTGTGACATTAGGAGAGCATATCCAGGATTTTAAATTACTGTAAGGGCATCACCTGGACCTTAGCTTGATTTTGCATGAGCAGGTGAAATCAAATTCTGAAAACTCTCTTAAAGTCGCATGCAACACAGCTTGGTGCTTGCATTCATTGGCTCTGCTGGGGCTGGAAAACCAGGTGCAGATCCAAGCCTCTGCGGTGCCCAAGCAACAGCCCCACATGAACAGTTCCTGATGTGCCTTTTTACAGCAGACAAACAGCTGCAATCAAAGCAAATATTCACAACCACCAACCAGAATTTTGTTGGGTCCAGAGACACTCTGAGAACTGAAGACAGTGAGTGCAATGGTTCACTCCAATTGCATTAGTGTGCTGCTGCTGCTTTGTGACTGAACTGCGAGCTGGATAATTTGATAGTGTTTATTGCTGATCCTGTTATATTCCTGATATAGTCACCTGAAACCTTCCATTGAAAGGCGGTCTAAAAACACAATAAATCTATGCCCCTCCCCTCTGTATCCAACTAATGTCTTATAAAAAGGGGATTTTCACTCGCACAATAGGACCCCATACCACTCCCAAATCTGCTTCAGAGAGTTGTGGGATGCCAGAAGAGATTTAGAAGACACACGGGGTGGAGGAGAGAATATTCCATGATGCAAGCAAAAAACCTCACACTGGCTCTGTTGTTGACACCCTTGCCTGCCTCTTTGCCCATAGGGCTGTTGTGAGATCACTGCCGCCAGGTGTCTGTACATATATCTAGAGAATGCTTCCCCCTATTTGGATCCCACTGCCCCATTTCTTGACCCTTCTTTTCTTGCTCTAGTCTTCCCCAGCTGACATGTGGTTCTGATGATATTATGTACTGAAGTTCTCACCCTGGGCCAGCAGGGGGATACTGTAGATAGTTTTTCACTCAGGTCCATGTATGCAAATAAGGGATCGAAAGTGACGTTCAGTGATTGGATAGTTACAGAAAATGGTTACAGTTGCATTCTAGTGGAGCTCTATATAAGCAGGCTGGCTGAACCCTTCAGTTCAGTTCTGTTCTGGCCTATGAATAAACAAGAGCTGTTTGAAGAATCGCTTTGTCGTCTGATATGTTCACCCACAACATAACAGATGAGGTCATCAGGAGCCCGACTGCCCACCTGTGACGTACAGAGTCACTATGCAATTGGGATACTGTTTTGTGCAAACATGTACACCATACAAATGGGCACTGAACATATGAAATTCAGCCAATTTCTCTTTGAAGTTTCTTTTGCTGACAGTACATAAAAATGAAAAGGAATAACTGTCAAATTTATTAACCCAAAGCACTCTCTGCATCTGCCCTCTTTCTTCCACCGAAGTCTTCTGTTCCCAAAAGTGTTGGCTCAGCCAGGTTTGCTTTCCTTTTCAAAAGCCATTTCTTTTGTGATTAGTAAAGCATCAGGCACATATTTTGAGCCTTCAAACAGCCCGTTCAGGCAGCTTCTCCTAGCCTTTTCAATAGAATAGTTATTATACGGGCATGATGGGTTTTCTTCATGCAAAAAATAAAATAAAACATCAGTCACTGGCCCATTTCCCCTACCTCTCTATTGTCTGCAGTGAATATATATTTTAATGACTAACTATTCTAGTTTCAGGGTATTTCCTTTCTTTCTAAGAGTTTGGAGAGTCTCTCCTTAATTTACTGCACTCCAAATTATACTGAGAACTGCAAAAAATAAAATAAAAAATCCTTTCCATCAGACACTGTTCTCAAATCTGATTCACACTTATTGCAAATATTTACATAGGAAAAATGTACCACAAAGATAATGAAGCTCTCCTGAAAATAATTCCCTACATACTCTCCTGAAATAATATTTGATACAATCAGATGGAAATTTAATGACTGGAGAAATGTATTACTCTCTAGTTTGTGCTGTAGCAGTTTGCATATGATCAGCCTAAGTCTCTTGGGTAGTACTGTATTGTATTGAAATATGTGAAGGAGCTCCTCTCTCTCTCTCTCTCTCTCTCTCTCTCTCTCTCTCTCTCTCATATCAGCCTGCCTGTTTGTTATGTTCAGCAATGGGGACTCTTCTTTACATCCCTATATTATGGTAGGGTCATTCCGTGAGGCCACAGGATTCTACCTTCTCCATTGTCATTATGGAACAGGGGAGGAATTCAGTTTGGTTAACATTTAAAATTGAACCTATTTAATTCGCAGTTTCAGAAACAATATATGAACTAACATCTGTATTTCTCCAAAATCTTGAAGGAAGTTGTCCAGGCAGGTAATGCAGCAATGAGACTAATGAGTGTTCGTTTTATTTTTGTCAGAACATCAGACAAACATGTACCCTACTGATGTTACCTCTTGTTTTATTGTCTTGTCCTGGAAACTTTTTTTAAAATGCACATACTAGACTGGAATGGATCTAAACAACCAGTTTCATTCTGCCTGAAACCATACCATCGCTACCCTCTTGAGCACTTTACCACAAAAGGAGATATTTGCCACTGAACAATAGTTATTTAACACTTCTGAATCCAGGGTGGTCTTCTTAAGGAGAAAACACATCAGCCCCTCCTTCAAGACAGATGGTACGTTCCACTCTTCTAGTGAAACATTATTCACTCTCTGGACCCACTAGTCAACCCCATTAGCCAAGATGGGCAGGGGTCAATGGAGAAGGTATTCCCTCAAATAAACTGGTTCTAAATTATTTATGGCTTTGTAAACCACTGGAAAGCCAGACAGCTTTTTAATATTTTCTTAACCCATTTTTCATTCATTTTTAAAGGCTAAATAACATTTGTGTATGTGCCAAAATTTGATATCATCCGCTGAAGATCAGGATATTTAGTGAATATGTTGGTCCCAAAGACTAAAAAAAAACTGAACAGTGAACGAAAGACAAATATATCGAATGGGGGAGGGAGAATTAATTTTGCCTTTGTAATAACAATTCTAAGGGTACCCCTATAAAATATTAAAAATAAAACCAGATACTGGCCCAGGCTATCATAACGAATATGGCATGGAAGCCTGAGAGATGCTTTGTCCTTCAGAGGTTAAAGACTTTGCATACAGAAAAGGGGACTCCTGGGAAATGGCATGCAAAGTTCAGGAAGTCACTAAGGAGAAGAGATCATGTAGGGAAGGAGTTTAGGAAGTAATTGTGCAAATAGAGCTAATACGGCCACATAATGTGTGGCATTAATAATACTCCAATGAGCCTGTTTGTGGAGAAACATTAAAAGAAGTGATACCATTTATCGTATGCCACAAGAGAAAGTCTGGGAATGAAATTGCCACATAACTCATTCCATACTTTTACAAATAAGAGGCCGAGAGGTTGAAGAAGAAGAAATTCACTTGTTCTTCCACCAGTGAGAGCCTCCAACAGATCTCTTCCTCTTCTGTGAATGGCCCAATCTCTGGATCCAACTCTGCTAAGAACAACAAATAGAGGGGAAGCCACTTAACTCTGTCTTATGTACTGCTACTACTACTTAAAAAATCATGCTTCAAGGAAAGCCTGTAAAATCCTATTTTTAAATGAGAAAGTTAAAAAAAACACAGAAAGGCATTGTGCTTACAAAAATGTCATGCCTAGCTCAAATTAACAAATTAAAATATAAATTAAAATCTCTCTCTTTCCCCCTCCCTCTCCCTCTCTCATGATGTAAAATACTGTGAAGATAAACTTCAAAGCTTTGCAAGGACTGCCTCAAATTCTCTGAGGGGATTTTTTTTTGAGCACCGTGATAATGTGGAACTATAAGATTAAAAGAAATTGTGTGCAGGCTTCACACAGCCATTGTGCATGTATATTTTCCTTTAATATAAAACACTTGAATAGATGTACAGTGGTAGGCAAAATGTATTCAATTACTGGGTTGCTTAAAGAACAGGCCGGGGCTTCTGAATAGAAATTGCCAAATGTACTGTTGAGGAGGTAAATTTCTAATTGAAATCCGAGAATACTTTTTTCATGTTAGGAACAAGCAGCTTTCTGTTGAGTTAATTACAAGCAACGCTATTGGCACTTCCAGATCTACAGCCTTGGAGACAAATGAAATCCTATGAACAACATGTTCAATAATTTTTTGAGCAGCACTGTTTTGAGAGACTGACATTTGAGAGATTATGGAACAACACGATGAAAAGATGTGCCTCTTTCCACTAACAATCATCAAGCCATGTGTTGGGGTAGAACTATAAAGCAATTGAAATAAATTTGAGGCATGGTCCATTAAAAATTAAGCACTTTTAATTATTGCTAAATAATGAAGGATATGTTTAATTCTTCCATGAAAGTTGATGAGACTCAGCACTGCTTAAATTTGTCTGCTTGTACATATTGTTTTTGTTTTGAATTGTTTAGTTCCTATTACAGGGAAATGCATTGGATCCAGAATTTGTTCCCATTGATGGTAAGTGGAAATTTTTCACTGACTTCCCCCTTCCTCTGTAACCCTCCTTTCATGCTGTATCAGACAAATGTCAAGGAATCAAATGTATTTCTTTGAAAACTTTTTATCTCATCTTTCTCTTTCAGCATGAGGCACTCAAGGCAGCTCACAAAGCAACCAAGATCAATAAAAATGCAAACCTAATAAAATATAAAACAGTATAGAAATATCAGCCTACATCTGTCCCATTTCATTTTAGCTGGCACTCAGTTACAGCTCAGTGCAATTTTTTTACCATTTTTTTTTGAAAGAATGCATGAAAAGGTCACATTTAAATTGTGCACATTATTATATACATAATTGTATGCATTTCTCCAAAAATACAATATCGCACCAATGCTTTTCGATGCATTTCCCCATAAAATATGCATTTTATACATATTTTAAAATATGCATTTTATACATATTTTAAAATATGCATTTTATACATATTTTAACTGCAAAATGCACATTTTTGTGCATACTTTTTGCATGCCAAAAATTGCAAAATCTAGAGAACTGTGTGATCTGATCAGGATCTCTGTTCCAATCCACAAGCAGGTTCAGGAATTGGATTGGTCTCCCACAAAAAGTAGTTTGAACAAATTCCTCCTCCACCCCTACATTAGGTATAGTCACTAAGCTTCTCCATATTATCAGTTTATTAAGCATTCATCCAGATTTACTTGCACAAAAATCACACTGAGAGTACACTATGGCTGGTCTTCATTGAACATTCATTCTGATTTGCTTGTGTGGTGTTCATATGTCTTCCTATATCCAACACTTTTCAGTGCATTTCAACATGACTTTCCTAACCCCACAAAGTTTGGTGTTGTATTTTTTATTTTTTAGTGGATTTGTTGTGCTAGAGAGATGGAGAGGTGTTATCCTCTTTAATCACAGAAACCTATATTTCTGCTTTGTACTTGCAAAATTCTGGCAGCTTGGAGCCAACCTTTATCATCACCACTCCAAAAAAGGCATTGGAGACAGAGCAAAAACTCACTAGGGAATCAGTATTACAATTTATTAACCAGGGACTAAATCATCTCAATTCCCCCCACCCCCTTGTATCCTGCTTTACTGGCAGCCCTGATGACCTGAGCTTCACTCAGCTAGCCTTTGCAAGCTTTCATCTTCTTGTATATCTGCAATTATTTCCCCATTTCCCCCAACTTGTGATTTCTTCTTTGTCAGTGCGTGACACCAACAGAAACTTAACTAAAGAGCTTGATTTCTTTTCTTGAATTACCAAGTCTTAACAAGTCTTACTGGATATGTTAGGTTCCTTAGCATGGATAAAATAAAAAAATATGTTAGGTTCCTTAGCATGGATAAAATAAAATAAAAATGTTATGAGAAATATATTGGCTTTCCTAGAATGGTCATCATCTTGATAAAGCTAAATTTCAACATTCACATTTCTGGTAGACTTCATTAAAACTAGCCTTATCTATTTAATTAAAAGCAAGCTTCACTATAGTGAGGAAAACAAATTAACATAATATACTTCAGCATCTCATGGGAAAAGAAAAGTACTTATCTTTACCACACTAATTGCTGTAGTTAGGATTTTGTTCAAAACCAATTGGTACTTGCAAAAGGTACAGATGTGACAGATGCAAGACTAGGGTAATCGGAACAGGATTTAGATACCCATGAAGCATGTTATTTAAATATCAACGTACTGTCATCCTAATGAAGAAAAATTATTCATTTAGCACACTAATCCAATACTGCCAAATTCTTTGTGGTGTTATGTTGATTTAATAATCTAGAGTATAACAAAATGTGTTTGTTCATTGTTTTTTTAAAGCCATCATAGAGAATTGCAACAGCATGTGTTGAAACAGGAAGGATTAGTACCTTCGCTGCATAATGAGGCAGAATGTATGCCAAACACTGTTCTTGCAAAGAAATGATAAACAGGAACTTAATAGATATGTAGCCGCTTGTTAACCATTCATAAACACAGTCTGTTCTTTTCCCATATGGCTGTAATGTTCACCTGTCAATTGACACGCAACAGTTCACTCGCATCCCTTTTACCTGTGCCAAGAAATAATTCAAGAGTGGGATCTAGAGGCCTTTGTACTATTTGGACAGTAGTGAGGAGGGCAGTAATTTAGAAAGAAGGCCTTCATGGTGGTGGCACCTCAGCTATGGACAGGCTCACCATGTGTCTTTTTTGAAGTCATGTTGTTGCCAGTTAGAGATTTTTTTGTACAGTGGTGCCTTGGTTTTCGAATGTCTCCGTTGATGAACATTTTGGTTTTCGAACACCGTAAACCCGGAAGTAAACCCGGAAGGTGCCTTAGAAGTCGAACATGAAACGCGGTTACTGTATTGAGTTTTCCATATTGAGTTTTTGGTTTTTGAACATTTCAGAACTCGAACGGTCTTCCAGAACAGATTATGTTCGGAAACTGAGCTACCACTGTATAAAAACATGCTTTATTCCCTTTTAAAATCTGTGATTTCTATCACCTATATTTATTAAATCTTTCTGACCTTGTATGGTCCAACCCAATACATTTGCATCCAAGCATTTCCCTGGTGCATCAGGAACTCTATTGCAAGCCCCACCCAATCGCTGCCACCCTGCTCCTTAGAAAGCAACCAATAGACTCTTTAGCTCTGTAGGCTTCTGTTTCTTTCACAGAAATCAACTAAGTACAAGATGCTGATGCAGGCAACATGGGTTTATTTAGCCTGTATACAATATTTCAATATTGTATATTGAATTAGGATTTAGGGCAGCAGGACTGGTTCCCCTACAAGGCCAAGGGGGTGCCTTTCCATCTCCTTCCCAAAGTCTATTATGCGCTGGGCTTTGGGAAGCAGGTGTGAGAGCTCTGACAGGGTCCTGGAGTCCCACAGCCTCCTTGCCAAAGCCTAGTTAGTGCTCTTCCACTTTGGGAAGGAGGGAGGAGGGCTCCAGGACCCTGCCAGAGCCTCGTGCCTCCTTCCCAAAGCCCGGCACTTCCTTTGCCCGGCCTTGGAAAGGCACCATGAGGGCTGAGGGGGGCATCAGATTTTGGCCTCATACAGGATGTCATATTACCAAGATCCATCCCTGCCCCAAGACTAAGACAGTAGCCAGTCATGCAATAGAGAATGACTATAGTCCATGGATTTAGATGGCAATGAGAAAAGCATGTTGATTCAGCTTGTGTGGGTACTACGCCATTTGAGTCAGCTAAGAGAGGTCAGCTTGCAAGTCTGCATCACAGAGATAAGCAATGCTGAAAGGATGCCTCTGGTTTTCTAAATTACAGCTGTGCACACTTTTTCTGAATAAATGCCACGTATTTCAGTAGTAATAATAGACTGACTTGTAATGAAGCAAATGAAGATCAAATCCTTTCATTTCTCGGTCATATGGAGGCAGTGAAATGCTACCTGTGAAAAGCTCAGAGCACTTTTGCACAAGGTTTTTCACATGTGACTATGCCAGATGATTGGTCCTTGCAGCAGAGTCACCTGCAAAACTTCAACTCCAAGTGGTCCTACCTTTTATCTCTGTATAGGAGATTGAGACAAGAGCTAGACCAATGGCTGGCATATTGAAGGTGTGGAGTTGGCTCAAGCCACATTGTGTCTGTGCTGGCTAGGGCTGATGGGAATTGTAGTCCAAAACATCTGAGGGCAACTGATGGAGGGTAAGAGAGTGAAAATTTCCTGGAACCTTCTGCTCGGGTGAGAAGGACACTTTTTAAACTTGATGGTGTGCACCCCTGACATTAATGCCCCTCTTTCAGAACACTATAAGCTGTCAAGGGCTTGGATAGTTATATCCCCTCCCACAAATCTCATTTTCAGCCCCCAAAAACAACACTCACGTGCCCTTGACAGTCCATATTCCCTGGAAACCAGTGAGAATAGGACCATGTCAAGCCATTTCCCCCCTTTAATTTACTAACTAATATAATGTATAATGATAAAATTTTTGTAACAGGGGAGTACTTGCTGTTGCAGAACTCATTCTCCACTACCCTTCTGAAGGCAACGGACCACCAAGTACGGTACTAGAAGGATGATGACCAAAGATGATAAGCAGTGTTACACGTTAGGTCTCGGAGGTCCACTCTATACATTGGCTGGATCTAGACACATCAAAGTAGCGTTTCAGGAAAATGCGTTGGAAACTTTGTATGAGAAATTGCATTGGCAAAAACAGAACCCCACAGCACCATCTGGTGTCACATTGTTATAATGCATATACAACGCATATGAAACGCTTTTTCTTTGCCAATCTAGCTGAGTCCATTGTGAGGAAATTGTAGCCATCTTAGAGGAGCAGAGGGCAAGATGCACCTAGCCAGCTTGTGCAAGGACTTTCACTTGCACAGTGGGGATTTCCTGTTTTCTCTTCCCCTGTGCACCTTCCCTCCTCAGTTGGCAAGGATTGGGGGGGGGCAAAAGAACAACCAGAACAGCATGCAGAGGAGGAGAGAGGGAGGTCATTCAGTCTGGTACGCTGAAATGCTTGCACAGACAGAAGGACTGGAAGAGTGCAATGTTGAATTCCTCCCACAGAATGCCAATGACAAAGAGAAGGCAATTTTTTTCATGTATAAAATCATGACTCCTTCAAAGAAGGGATGTTTTCTATTCAAGCTGGGTGGGGATCCCACCACTGCCATTCTATTTACACTTCACAAAAATTACAACAAAAGGTTTTGCATACATCCAAATGGGTTTCCCACTTCTGCTCAAAGAGCTTTCTTTTGCCCTCTAACAAAGCTGTCCTTGTGTATTTTGGTGCATGTATATTTTTTACTTTGGTTTCAAAGCTGTCCTTGAGCTAAGCCAAGTCATTCTATATACTGGTCTGTTACAAGGAACATTGCCCCATCAGTGGAATTGCTTCCATTTGTTTTAAAATGCTTTATACCATTGCCAGTAGAAGCTGGAGCTGAGGACTTTTGACAGCTTATTTGCTCAAAACACAATGCATTACAGCCATTGCCCTGTGCAGTTTCCCTGACCTCTAAAAAACTTCAGCATATGCTTCTTCTCCTTCTCAAAAAAGAGGGTTAATGCATGTGGACTCAGATTTGCAGCTGCCAAGAACTGACAAGATACTCCAGCGGCTTCCCAGGCACAAGCCATGATTTATACTCCATGATTATCTTGTCCTTGTTACTGGTGGGGGTAGAGAGGCCTCAAAGTATATATGAGCATCACTACATGTTTCAGGAAATATTGGTACTATATTAATGACTCCCCACCCCAGCAAAACTGTAAAGTGTGGAAACGAAGTATACACGTCTTTAAATGTACAGTATCTATGAAACTTAAGGCACTCTGATTGAATTTGAGCATTTTAAAAATGGACATATGCCCATATTTTACCTCTAAACTTTACATCTGGCATGTTTCTACAATTACTGCAATGTGTTGCATTACCTTTAATTTGTCTGCTGGTAGAAGACAATGGAGCATACAAGGGTGAGCACCCTATTTTGGGCAAGGGGGATACCTTTTCCATCACACAGGGTATCCTGAAGGCTACAGTAGTTCCTTTTTAATGTATTTTGTGAAGCTTCCTTTTTCCTCCAGCTGGAACTCACCGTAAGGTTCCAGCATCTCTCAGGTGGGTGTCATTGATATTCTAAGAGAACAAGCGAGGTGTTTATGGTGAGTTCCAGCATCTCATTTTCTAGAAAAATGGTTTGGACCTGTATTTTCAAGGCTGTAATCCTAATTCTTTCTTCTGCAGTCTGGTGGGGTTTTCTGGAGCAGTGGGGTCACTTGTTTCATCCCCATAGCTGACAGGGCAGAAGTTGAGGGCAGCCAGGCCCAGATTGGGCCCAGCACTGTCCTACTTTTCCAAGTGGTGTTAGTTATATTATTAATCAAGCAGGAGTAATATAAAACAAAGAACTTTATTCAAACAAGCTTGCATTTGATTCCTAACTCTCTCTGTCCCTCCTGCTCTGTCTCTGTACTGTCTTCCCGCTGTATCACAAAGCTTCTCTCCCTGTCTGCTGTCCTCACCCTCTTACTTAGGTGTAATCTACACATGTTAAAAACATTGAAAAAGTGCTTTTTTAAAATAAAGTTTTGAAAAATGCATTCAACCTGGCACAACTCACTGTCACTATCTAGTGTCGCAATTGTGTATTGCACTTTGCAACAGATTTGAAACATTTTATTTGCAGTGTATAGCTCAGTCCTTAGTTCCACTTACATTAAAAGGTAAAAGTAAAGGACCCCTGGATGGTTAAGTCCAGTCAAAGGCGACTATGGGTTTGTGACGCTCATCTCACTTTCAGGCCGAGGGAGCCGACGTTTGTCCACAGACAGCTTTCCGGGTCATGTGGCCAGCATGACTAAACCACTACTGGCACAACAGAACACTGTGACAGACGCCAGAGAGCACGGAAATGCTGTTTACCTTCCTGCCACAGTGGTACCTATTTTTCTACTTGCACTGGTGTGCTTTCAAACTGCTAGGTAGGCAAGAGCTGGGACAGAGCAACGGGAGCTCACGCCATTGCGAGGATTCGAACCGCCAACCTTCTGATCAGCAAGCTCAAGAGGCTCAGTGGTTTAGACCACAGCGCCACGTGTCTGTACTTACATTGATCCACACACAACAGCGGTGGGGTTGGTTCATCCCTGCTCGCAGAAAGCCCTGCCAGCCTGATGCAAAGGGGGTTTGAATCGCTCTGCCTGTCAGTCTCACTCCTTATGTTTTCTGGCAGCTACCAGATCAGGGTTGGCGTCCACACCTGTTGTTTTTAGGCAACTGCCATGGCCCATTGCTAATGCCTGTCCAGGACTTTTCGCTTGGATCAGAACCAGGAGGCTGAATCTGGCTACCCTTTTAATTTACCACAATATCCATAAACTGCTATCATTTTGGGACATTATTTGAAATCTAAAGAATGGCTTTTCTCAGCTGCCCAGTACTGCTAAGAACACAATCGCCAAGTAAGTTGCTTTAACTCGAAAGAACACTTTGAGCCATACAGAGATAAATTTCCAACCTTTAAAGGCATTTTAGCTGGAAATGTGGCATAATGGAATGTAACACTTATATTTAACTGCCTTTCTCCTGCTGCAACTCCATTCACTGCTGAACCTTCTGAACTTTTATGAAGTTCAGGTTTAAGCGAATTCACTATGTTTTTAAACTAATAATCTCCATCAGCTCTTGCATGACCTGCAGTTGGAACAGGCCCATTCTCTGGGTACTTTTTTCTTCCTTTATATATGCCTGATGCAGTTTACAGGCAGCAGAGACACATTTTCCCCATATTTAACCACCTCAAATCTTTCCAGTTCTGGAAAAAACAACAACAACAAAAGTTCGCATCAAGCCTTTTTTTGCCTTGATAATAATTTTCTCCCTTTTCATTGATTATGTCTTTTTTACTCTGTTTTTCATATGTATTTCATTTGATGGCAAAATACTAATTCATGGGGAAGGGCTCATTTGATTTGATATTCTCTTCTTTGTTTGAGGTACATTGTCTTTTTTTTCATTTCAAAATGTTTTTCTCTGAAACAATCAACTGTAGGAGCAGCAGGAGCTGAAAAGTGTTGAGTAAAAATAAGCATATATATATATATATATATATATATATATATATATATATATATATATAATTTCCAGTAGCACCTTAAAGACCAACTAAGTTTGTTCTTGGTATGAGCTATCGTGTGCATGCACACTTCTTCAGATACCTAATAAAGATAGCATCACTGGTGAATTAAAGATATTTTACAGCAGCCTGTCACATTTCTACAAGCTTCCTTTCTGCATTTCTTTTACCATTTACACAAACCTTGCTGAGTCTTAAAAAATTGTTTGGCTACATACAAGATTAAGTCTCTCCAATCAGACTAAATCCCAGCCCTTCCTACATCTCACAAACAGAAAGAGAGGGTGCAGAGTTGCCTGCTTGCATTCTGACTGGTTTTGACATTTCCCTTCCCTATTGGCTTTTAAAGCTGCCAGTTTTTTAAGGGAGCTTCAGCAAGAAGAGCTTGCATGGGAATTGGGAGTTGCTGGCAGCAACATAAACAATGGCAGAAGTCTGAGTAAAGTAGGGATGGAGGAGGGAGTGGCTGTTTTAAACAATGGCAGAGGGCTGAACAAAACTGGAATTGAAAGGCACAGAAAGTGAAAAGAGGTGATTCTAAATCACGGCAGAGCTTTGAGTAGAGTGAGCAGGACAGGACACTTAGGGGCAGGAAAGGGCATTGTGAGTACAGTGAGTTGCAGGTTTGAAAAGGTTTGTTGTACCTATCAATCAAAAAACAAATAAATTGTGCTTTTCTCGATCTGAGCCATTATGCCAGAAAAGAGAGTATGTCAAGATTGCTGATCAATCATAGCACTGTCCAAGTCACAAATATTTTCAAACAGACTTTCACAAGCTCTTGGGGTCTCTTCCTCTTTGATCTAGCTGTCGCATGATAACTACAGAACAAAGTGATAAAGGAAGGAATAAAACCATCAAGCCTTTAGAGAAATAGTTTAAAAATACACAATAGCTAATGCATCTGTGCAGGGTAGGTTCCTAATTTTGTTCTTGTAACTATAAGGCCCAAGGAGAAAGGTCTTTGTCTTTGGAGAACAATGAGCAAATGAACACCACAGTGTTCTGGAAGGGCGCTGATTGTGGCTACAACCTTCCATACTGTGGAAATTCATTTGGTGACATAAGGGAGGCCTGGCACCAGGCTACTGGGCTTGATTAAAACATAGTACACTGATTGGAACTTGAGTAGGCTACAGATTATTGCAGCACTGATGCTGCAGTGGCCAAACATATTTGGAAGAGAATAGAAGGCAGATGACTATAACTGGTTATGATGAAACTCTCAGTACAGAAAAATAATGAGCTTACAGAATCTCTTATAATACACCATCGGTTACCTTTCAGAGGTTGCTGGAATCCAACTCCCACCAGTCCCTGCCAGTACAGACAATGGACAATGGAGGCCATAGCTCAACCACATCTCTAGGAGACCACATAGACTACTCCTGGTGTAAATAGCTTTGGGAGCAATATCTCAGAACAGCATTTGAAAGGATCAAAGAGTCATTAATCTTCTGAGCAATTCTCTTGGATCCACAAGAATTTGGACCATCTCATATATTCACAATGGCAGGGGGGTTCTCTCTACTGTTATGGCACCATCTACACGATCCAGGATTCTACATTCTGTCCAGCAGTGTTTGTTTCCCAAGCAATTTAAAAAAGAAAAGAAAAGTGAGTGCAGTTTGGAGGCATAATCATCAAGGGAATTGTTGCTGGGTGAATGTATGCAAAGCCAGCAGACAAAATATGTTTCTCCAGATACAATTCTTAAGGTCTGTGTGTGCAAAATGGGGGTGGGTGGGCGTGGTTTGCTATTTGGCTGTGTGAATTTGCCCACTGGTGATGAATGTTGCAAGTAACACACAAAAAATAAAAATCTACATTTGGTTTCAGACATCAATTAGCTGGTTTGGCCCATTCATTTGTAAAGCCCGCGGTTGTGATTATCTGTTAATTATGCTTTTATGTCGCTTAGGTCTTTCATCATCAGGTGAAGATGACAAGCCAGGATAGAACTATGAAGATTTCAGCATATGATACAAGCTGATTAATTACTAACTTACTCCTTAGCCACTCTCCCTGTGTGCTTTATATGATTACAGCCACCCTATATGGTAATTTAAGCCAAGATTGTGACTGCCCCACGGTTACACTGTGAGTTTCATAGCCAAGACATTCCTGCCCAGACCCAAAAAATTCCAATAAACCATGCTGAGGTGACCTTTTCATTATGTGCCCAAATGATAACACAGTAACAAAGATGTCACATTTTAAGCGGCAGGTGTCGCAAAGCCATCTCTATTGAACATGGGTCCCTATTTGTATTTGTTTCATTGTTATTTGTTTAATTGAATAATTTTTGCTCCATTCTTCAGCAAAAATAAAAATAAAAAATAAGGCTCCCAGAGCAATTTAAAGGTCAGTATGAACAAAGCAGCCTTTGTCCTCAGGTGTACAATCTAAAAATATGATACAAAAGGAAAATGGAGTAGGTGGGAGGAGGAAATAAGCAAACTCAGCCACCATTTCTTATTAGTGTTTTAGCAAAACAGTTTGAGAAAAAGGAGAAAGAGGAAAGCCCAGGTGCTTGGAGGAAAAATGAATTCAAGATTGAAATAAATCTTATTTTAAGCATATAGATTTTCCTGCAAGAAGAAGAAGAGCAGTCAAAAGTGGCTGGTCTCTCCGTGGTCCAGCATCACTTCTCTTTCTCCCTTCTGCTACGGCCTAATGGACCAGCTGCTGCAAGGTGATATGCTTCAATCAATATGTGATGAAAGGAACAAGGATGACCATACTCTTGTTCTGAGAAGGGAAAAATAAAAATGTTGGTGGGGCACTTCAGAAATATGCTATCAGAACAATATACCAGACCAAAAACCAACAAACCAAAGTGGGAAGCACGAAACCTGTGTAGAACAATACCTGCATTAATAACAGCCCATGATTGCTTCCACTCGATGTATATGCTGGGCTGTTGAGTTTGCACATATTTTCTGGCAACTTAATGGCCAAAGTAAAACCAATAAGGTGCTTGATCATAGGCCATGTGAACACTTAACATAAGTTATTTTCTGGAAGTAATATCTGAAGTGGTCCTGACATTCGTTTCAAAGTCACTCATGAGTCATACCTGCATTCTTCTCTCATAATGATTCCAGTCTGGTAATCATCTAATAACCATTTGCCTCCTGTAATAACTGTTTGCAGTGCTGGACTTGAATGTTGTGTATCATTAATATAGCTCTATGAAAAGGGATTTAAGGCTCAGAAAGGTATATTGATTTCTGTGATGACCTGCACATGTATTATTATAGCATTTTAATCATTGTGCGAATGCAAGGCTGTCCTATTAAAATCTGACCTCATGCTGCTGAGGTCATTGGGATTTGGGGAACACGGAGCTCCAGAATTTGCTGTTCTTTGGGGTAAAATGTAAAAAAAGAAAAACTGTGAAGCGTGTTAAAGTCACAGCATAAATATAACTTCTCTATTTATATACAGTGGTACCTCGGGTTAAGTACTTAATTCGTTCCGGAGGTCCGTTCTTAACCTGAAACTGTTCTCAACCTGAAGCACAACTTTAGGTAATGGGGCCTCCCGCTGCCACCGCGCTACTGGAGCATGATTTCTGTTCTCATCCTGAAGCAAAGTTCTTAACCCGAGGTACTATTTCTGAGTTAGTGGAGTCTGTAACCTGAAGCGTCTGTAACCTGAAGTGTCTGTAACCTGAAGCGTCTGTAACCCAAGGTACCACTGTACTGACTAGACGCAGAGGATAATTTTTCACTTACTTTTTTGGTTATTATTTCTTATTACATTTTGTCCCAAAGGAGCCCAGGACCGCAAACACCAAAATGCTCAAACAGAACCATTAAAAAGAAAATTATTGTGATGCCAATAAAGGTTGAATTAAAAATAAAATTAAAACTTATTTAAAACATTTTAAAACAATGGAAAACATCTATTGACATTAAACATGGAGGGATCAGATACTTCAATGGACATGGCAATTCTCTGAAAACATCATGGCTCAAAAGTAATTGAGAGATGGAGAGACATTCATAACAAATTCTGTAATGCCAGGAATAACTTAATTAATTAAAAAAACTGGCATACTGGAACATGCCTCTGTGCAAAACCAGACAGTACTTTTCATCATATACAAAAATTTTGGTTTCAACCCACCTTCCCAGATGAATGAATTCTGGTAGGAATTTGCTTGCAGGTCCTCCCTCCATGAAAATGTATTCTATGTTTGACTGTATTTTGATTTATTATATAATATTCCTTAAAAGTTTAGCAGTTTATGAATATTTCTATTAAATAAGTAAGCAAATATAAACAAAATTAGGGAATAGAATACCACGTATGGGCAAATAATGGTATATTCACACTACTGCTAAATGACAAAGAATGCAAAAATGTTTAAATGGATATACCCACAAGAGTTACATTATAATTGCTTAAGCTGGCCATCTAACCTCTTTTATGAGAACATACTCAAGGCCTTAACAGTGGTCAAATCCTGCTAAATGTAGATGAACTGCAAAATTATGTCCTTACTGATAGATTGTGCAGCATGATCCTATACAAATTTAAAAGTGATTTCTGCCATGTCTGCTGGGCCTTACTGCCCCTAGTTAGTGTTTGTAAAAGTACAGCCTTAAAAGTGAGGGAATCAGCAGTGTCTGTAAAGCAATGCCTTTATTAAAAGGTAAAGGGACCCCTGACCATTAGGTCCAGTTGTGACCGACTCTGGGGTTGCAGCACTCATCTCGCTTTATTGGCCGAGGGAGCCGGCGTACAGCTTCTGGGTCATGTGGCCAGCATGACGAAGCCGCTTCTGGCGAACCAGAGCAGCGCATGGAAACGCCATTTACCTTCCCGCCGGAGCGGTACCTATTTATCTACTTGCACTTTAACATGCTTTCAAACTGCTAGGTTGGCAGGAGCAGGGACCGAGCAACAGGAGCTCACCCTGTCACGGGGATTTGAACCGCCGACCTTCTGATTGGCAAGTCCTAGGCTCTGTAGTTTAACCCACAGTGCCACCCACATCCCTCCTATTGCCTTTATTACGACCAGCTAAAATGTTGCATAGTAAGTGAGCAAGCTTTCCAGGTCTCCAGAAATAATTTTGAGGCTGGATGTTTAGCGAGTAAAATGAGAGGGAAAGAAGACTACAACGTATGGATTAGCTTTTCCACCATGCAAAGTAATATTGTGTCTCCGCCAACTTTTTGAAAAGGACTCTTTTGGCTTTTGAGTGGGCTATTGTAATGTTATTACTCTGCAGTTACTTTTGGATTACTTCCTATTAATAACATTTTGGACTGTAGATTTCAACCTTTGCCCCTTCATCTGGCAACCTCTTCTGAAATCTTTCAGGAAGAAAATGATTCATTTGAAATGGTGCATCCTGGCAAGGTGAAGAGTGTCTTCTTTAGAGTAATCAGCCACTCTTCAGGGAGCCTGGCTGCAAAGCAACCTTGTAAACCCAGCTGGCCTTCCAAGCTAGCCAGCTTTCTATTCACTTTACCTATTTCAGTGAGGAAACCAGTAGTCAGGCTTCAAATGAAATGGAAAGCTTGAATAAGGAGGGCACTTGAATTCTGAGCATGGCAGAAAACCCAACTTGTTAAGTAAGTCACATCTTTTTATAGAACCACTGAAAATCTTTGATAATCAATTATTACGCTAATGTAGCCTTATCTAAGATAAGAAGCTACTAGGTGAGAAATGGCTGGGCTATCAAATGCTTCCTCCTCATTTCAAGAAGTCATTTAGGACAGTGCCCTGAGTGCTCATTGGAAGACAGATCATGAAGCTGAGGCTCCAATACTTTGGCCACCTCATGAGAAGAGAAGACTCCCTGGAAAAGACCCTGATGTTGGGAAGGAGAAGGGGATGACAGAGGACAGAGGACGAGATGGTTAGATAGTGTTCTCGAAGCTACCAACATGAGTGTGACCAAACTGCAGGAGGCAGTGGAAGACAGAAGTGCCTGGCGTGCTCTGGTCCATGGGGTCATGAAGAGTCGGACATGACTAAACAACTAAACAACAACAATAGTGCATAAGGTGGAGAAGTTCAACTACTCATTCAGACTGTACTTTTAAAGATTCCAAGGCTGCTAGAAGCATAGAAAGATTTCCTTCTTGTTTCTGCATTATGCAACAGGACACCTGCTGCCTCTGCTTCTCCTGGAAGTTTCCCCCTGCCCATGTACACACAAAAAACTTAATTTGCTACAGAGCGTCTCTCAGCTGGTAATTTTTATGATAACATTTTAATCGTAGAATTGTAGAGATGGAAGGGACCGTGAGAGTCATCTAGTCCGAGCCCTGCAGTGCAGGAATCCTTTTTGAGGAGGTGCAAAAATGGTGATGTTGCATGGAAAGTACAATTGTGTACAGTGGTACCTCGGGTTAAGTACTTAATTCGTTCCGGAGGTCCGTACTTAACCTGAAACTGTTCTTAACCTGAAGCACCACTTTAGCTAATGGGGCCTCCTCCTGCTGCTGCACCGCCGGAGCACAATTTCTGTTTTCATCCTGAAGCAAAGTTCTTAACCCGAGGTACTATTTCTGGGTTACCGGAGTCTGTAACCTGAAGCGTATGTAGGTACCACTGTAAATGAGTTACTCACATGGTGACTGTTCAGTTGTCTAAAGCCTCTTAATATTGTTTATTGTTGTTGTTGTTAATAATGGAAAAAGAAGAAGAAGGAGAAGAAGAAGAAATACACGAGGTTTAGCAAACCGGTTATATTTGATTCTTAACTATAGGCAAGAAAAAAGGCTTTCGATAACTAAATTATGCCTCTTTTGGAATCTTTGGCCTCTGTGGAATTATTGACTTATCTGGTCTTCTACTCTCAATCAGCTAAAAAATAAGGAACACGATGGAACAAGATAAAAGCGAAACACAAGGTGAGTGTAATGAGTGAAACACAAGGTGAGGAAGGGGAAGATTGGGGTGTAAGCCTTTCTGTATCAGCTGAGGAAGGCTTCAGATTTCCAGCTCAAAGCAGTTGTTGTTTGAGGGCACTGTTGTTTGAGTCACAGCACTCAGGAGACATTCCATATATGTTACTAAATGTTCACTCATCACAATGTGGCTATAGAATCAAGTGGCATCTTACACGCTGAAATGGGCAATCACAAATTTGATACCACTGGCCAAATAGACTTGGGTTCTAAACTGAGTGAGGAACCTACTAAAATGGGCTCCCTCCCCTGCTGCTCAAGTTAAGCCTCCATTACATTATGAAGTCAGCTGGGCCAGGGAGTGTACCCCACTCTCCTCCCTCATCTATCATGGATGCCTTAGTTGAGATTCCTGTATTGGAGGCAATTGGACTAGATTACTCTTGGGGTCCCTTCCAACCCTATGGTTCTATGATTATATGATTTGAATCACTTGAGTAGGGCAACATCTTAATAAGGCTCTTTATTATTAGAATCACATTGTTCTTCTTCTTGTTGTTGTTAATTTCTCATCCGTCATATCAACTCACAATCATCTTATCAGTCATATGTTTGTTAACAAAGTCCGCAATCACCAAGCACAGTAATCAAAAGCAATACACATATATATGTGACAGCCCTCAGAATCCCAGGCAGACTGGACTTCAGGATTTTTGCATGGTGAATATAATTGCTGGCAGATAGCTACACCTATAACACCAATTTCCTTTCCATTTGTCCCCGTTTTCTTGCCAGTTTTCCTCTGCTTGAGTAACATTGAGTAGTTTTTTAAAAATTCTTTAAAAATTTTTTTAAAAAATTCTTTTAAAAATTCAGCATGGTGGAAGCAGGGAAAGGAAGAAAACAAAAAAAGCATGTATTTCATCTACTGACTATTAGGAGGATCACTGCCTCATCAGTTATAATTACTCTTCCTTTGCTATTCAGTGAAACATAACAAAACATTTTTTTTAAAAAAAGAAAACCATTTTGTTTCTGTTTCAGTTCCCTCCATAACTTGGATAGCAAACAAAAACACAAGCAGGAATGACAGCAATATTTTACATTTCAGTAGCTCCCTGCTTTCTCACTGGCATCCCATTTGCTCGCCTTGATTTCTAGCTTTGAGCAAGATGAAATAAATATATTCCTAAATTTCCCATAGGGAGAGCTTCAAGGAGCCGTAATAGATAACTTCAAAGCCATCTAGAAAGACAAATGCAAGAAGCCGCATTTGGGGTTGCAACCATTTTCTCCTCATCATTTTGACTGATGAAAGCAGAGTTGCATGATCTATCTTAATGTATAATACTTTTTTCTTTTCTTTTCTTTTACCTTAGGAGACTTCAAACATTGTACTACCTATCTGAAATGATGTGATCATCATGACCGAACTGCATATTATCAGCTTTTTGAAGAATACAGCATATTGCACTTACCAAGCTGCTTTACTAGAGGAAACAGACAGGCAGGCAGAGGCCAGAGTTTTCCATGACATTTCTTCGTTCCTACAAGCAGTCTGAATCATATTCACAGTCCTGTTATGATTTGATTTTCCTTCTTTAGGTGGAATTTTTACATGCTTCAGTAAAAGGGGCTTGGCTAAAAAGTTTGAGGGTGGAAATGTTGAAAGGCAGCTAACAAGCAAGGCCATTAAAATAATCAGAACCTTTATTGAAAAAGCAGGCATTTCTTGTGTCCTTTGTAATGCATTACATTGGTACCTCAGGTAACCTGAAGCGTATGTAACCTGAAGCGTATGTAACCTGAGGTACCACTGTACATTCAACTTGCGTTTCTAAGCATTAATGCTACCTGTTCTCATTGTTCTTTCAAGGCTTGCATGCACACAACAGCTAATTCCATATTCCAGACATTTCTCTTGCTGTTAATTTCCATGTTATATTTAAACTTTCACACAATGTAAAAGCCACATCTGGAAATATAGTGGAACGTAGTGCAAGTTTAGTGCTAATTTCCAAGTTATTTGCAAATTGAATTTTTCTGGAAAGAAATAACACAAAAACTAGTGCAAAAATTCCTGCATTGCAAGGGGTTGGACTAGATGACCACTTCCAAAAGTAAAGGTAAAAAAAGGGGCTCCTGGATGGTTAAGTCCAGTCAAAGCTGACTTTGGGGTTGCGGTGCTCATCTCGCTTTTCAGGCCGAGGAAGCTGGTGTTTGTCCACAGACAGCCTTCTGGCTCATGTAGCCAGCATGACTAAACCACTTCTGGCACAACTGCACATCGTGACTGAAACCAGAGCGCACGGAAACACCATTTACCTGCCTATTTGTCTACTTGCACTAGTGTGCTTTCAAACTGCTAGGTTGGCAGGAGCTCAGACAGAACAACGGGAGCTCACCCCATCACGGGGATTAGACCTTCTGATCGGCAAGCCCAAGAGGCTCAGTGGCACTTAATTCTATGATAGCAGCCACTGGTAGCCTTAGCCTCCAAAAATTTGTCTATTCCCTTTTTAAAGTCATCTAAGTTGGTGGCCATCTCTATACCTTCTGAGAACAAGTTCCCTGCATTGTAAGTTTGTACATTTCAATATTAATATAAGCATTGCAAACCATATTATGTATTTATCCTTCCTTTCCCTAATTTAAGAATGCTTTGTGTGGTTTGTCGGATAAACACCACAGGGAAAACTACCACAGTTAATTGGGTACTTCATTTAAATATAGGGATGGGACATATGCAAATAAAATATATCCTAGAGATCATTTTATTTCTTTGTTCAAAATCTCTCGAGCCTGGGACTGGAAAGATTCCAGTTTAGTTATTCAACAAAGGCACCCAAACATTTTGAATTGCCTTTTAAAATTATTTTTTATCCTCCAAGCTAAATAGTGCCATTCAAGGTTACTCAATAACACATTCTCATCCTTTCGTTTCTTGGCATGCCAACATAAAACACATCTTGTAACTTATTCTTAGTTATTTTGCTTTCTGCTGCTGTTTGATTGTTTGTTCTATGTGTTTGTTTGTTAGCTTTGCCTAAAGGGTATTTTAAATGTTGGTGTCTGTCAGCTTTTTCGGATGGTTGCCTTTGGCAGGGCAAGTCTTGTCTCAGGAACCTATTAGAGTGTCAGCAAGCACATAGATAGAGATGATCCAGTTGCCCTAGTGAACTTGGATTTCCAAAAAGGTTTTGGCAAGATACCTCACCAAAGACTTCCAAGTAAGCTTATCAGTCATGGAATAAGAGTGTCATGGATCAGGAGTCAGCTTCTGAAGGGGGAGAAGGTGGAATGACTCCTTCAAAGACTCAGAGGAGAAGGCACTGGTGAGAGCCAGCTGGCTTCAGCCTTCTTAAGCAGAGCAGTCAGATGCTCGTAACAACGCTTGTAGTTCCTGGTCCTACCTTGCTGCTACCTGCTCGTCTTGACCCTTGAAACAAGATCATCAAATTCCCTGACTCCTGGACCATCTGACCACGTAGATTGATGTTCACCCAACACTAGGACTGGACCTGACTTTGGATACTGACTTGCCTCCAGACAAGTACACCCCAGAGACTCTACTAGTTGGTTGGCCTCCCACTCCACTAGGTTTTGCTTGTTGTTGTTCAGCACAAGACTATGACAAAGAAGAGAGGTCCTCTTGTGGGTCAGGAATTGGGTAAGTAGCAGGAAGCAGAGAGTTAGAATAAATGGATAGTTTTCCAAATGAAGGGGTATATAAAGTGGAGTCCCTCTACTTGTCAGTATTAGGAGCTGTGCTTTTTAACTTGTTCACACAGAACAAGTTAAACTTTTTGACACACAAAAAACATAGAACAATGAGGTGCCTTATACCCAGGCGCGGGTATTATAGACGCGGGTGGCGCTGTGGGTAAAACCTCGGCGCCTAGGACTTGCCGATCGCATGGTCGGCGGTTCGAATCCCCGCGGCGGGGTACGCTCCCGTCGTTTGGTCCCAGCGCCTGCCAACCTAGCAGTTCGAAAGCACCCCCGGGTGCAAGTAGATAAATAGGGACCGCTTACGTGACCCGGAAGTGTCTGCGGACAGCACTGGCTCCCAGCCTATAGAGTGAGATGAGCGCACAACCCTAGAGTCTGTCAAGACTGGCCTGTACGGGCAGGGGTACCTTTACCTTTACCTTTATACCCAGGCAGACCATTCTAGCAGTCTATGGTGACAGTCAGAGGCTCTCCAGAGCAGACCTACCTGCATAACAATGTATGCTGACCTGGACTTCTAACATGGTTCATCGCTATTGATCAAGGCATCAGTGCAGTTGGCATAACTTGATATAAGAAGGCCAAACTTCATCAGCTGTGGGATATTGGAGGTTTTAGTAACCAGCACCACTGACATTGTTGTCTTTTGTTGTTGGATTGAAGATTTTGCTGGCATATAATTGGCTCTGGTTTGCCATTTCAGCCCTCAGCATCTTCAGGTAGGGCTAGGATAGACAGCTGCTGTTAACCTTAGGGCCTTGCTGTCTGGATGGAACTAGATGGATCATTGGCTAAGCATAAGGCGAATTCCTGTGTTCTTGTTTTAAAACAACACATTAACAATATTTCCTTTTTAAACATATGTTTATTTGAGAAAATAATATAAGAAACAAAATTCAAACAACTTATAAACAAGAGATCATGTCACATAACTGCTGATTCAATAAGGCAACACACTATCTCTCTTCAAATTTCTAGTTTATTTTCTTTTTATTTATTATCATCATCATAATTTTTCTGACACTTCATGCTGCTGTGATGATCAGCTTTCCCCTTGAACCTCTCAAGCATTGTGTCATCTGGATGGAAGAGAAAATATACTTAATTATACATAAGTGCGGGTGTCAATGTACATCTTAACAAGACATGCCTTGGATAGGGCCACATGAATGATTTAAGTTATAATTAGCCTTGTTCAATGAAACAAATTGATTGGTTTAATTGGGAGAAATCTCAATTGGGAGAAATCCCAATAGTGTTAGTGGGTCTATATAGAGGAAAAATCTGTTCACAACTGAAACTCTGGATGATAAGAATTTTTTTAATTTATTTGCCAAACAAATATACAAATATATACCACTTGCTAGAACCAAAGACCTCTAAATTATTTACAATAAACAATCTAAAATTTTCATTAAAATACCAATAAAAACAAACATGAAGAACAATTTGCATAAAAAACTTAAAACATAAGATAAAACAATTTTTTTAAAAAATAATTATATTTCATGTATCAAAATTGCATGCTAAAATTACACAGCTCCTTAGGCTTGCTGGACTTTTTTTCTTTCTTTAAGCCAGCACTGAAAACAACATGGTGAAGGCCATATGAATAATATGCAATCAAAGCTAAGATCATACTGTTTTGTTTTTGTTGGAATTTATAGTGTGATACAAATCTATTATCAAAGAACTTGAGATTCTCCTTCATGAGAATTTTGAAGCACTTTAGGAGAACAGATGCCCATATGTAGGCTACCAGAAAACCCAAATTCTCCTCCAATCTGTTTGGTTTCTAACTGCATCATTTGTTTGCTTCTAAAATATAAAGATGGTGACAGTATCTAGGGAAGTAGATATGAAGGGCAACATTTTATCTTCGATAGGTGACAAGATAGGTCAACAAGCCCACACGGCTCAGCAAAGAGGCAACAGAAGGTACCGACAGCTGGCTTTCAATTTAGGAAATCCCATGTGTCTGGGAAGGTTAGTGTGATGCCCTTCATTGCAGTAACCATCAGCCCAGCCCATGTTTGGTGTTACAACTCAGGCAGTGTTTGCTGAACTCTAGTTGACCATGGAAACCTTTTCTTTCCTGTTGTATATTATTAAAACCAACTTATTCTGATTCTTTAGTAACTGCTCCCCTCCAAAAATATTTCCTTTTTGGAGGCAAAATTAATAAGGATGAAATCAGGAGCAAGGTGAAATATATTGTCAAGATCTTTTTTAAAAAGGATATTGCCTTAATCTTGTTGTGATTCTCAAATAAAACCTTTGATGGAGCTAATTTTAATAAAGAGGAAGGTGTAGAAGAGAAACAGCTTGTTTTCCTTCCACAAAGATGATGACACACAGCTCTACTTGAGTGGCGAGGCCCAGGGACCCCAGTTCCCCTTAGATAATAAACACATGAACACAATTTTTTTGAGTTAATGGGATAAATAAGGCCACAACTTTATTGGTTACAGATGTGACGGTCTGGCTTGGGCATTGGGTGAAACCAGACTATATCCTGACTTCTGCATGCCCGAATGAAGTCTCTTAAGGCTAAACCACCAGTAGGGAGAGTCATATGATATACATCAATTAAGAGCCACCCCCCCAGGGTTCCTGATGGGGTCGTGCCATGGCTCTAGCCCATGCTCAAGCTTTGGACAGGAACCACGCCTCCAGTTCCCTTTAAAGGGCTACCCTTAATGAGGAGGGGCAGGTGGAGGCAGCAACAATGCCTCCCATGAACAAGGCTTACCCAATGCCTAACCCTAACCTTACAAAGTTGTGACAATTGCTACCAGTTCTGACAAGGAGCCAAAAAGAGGCCGTCCCCCAAACCATGACGCAATTTAAATGGCAGTGGCCACGCCCCTGGCTAACCAGATTGGTTAGCCGGGGGACATGATGTGTGGGCGGCATCCCTCCATCCACTGCTGGGTCACAGGGAGGTCCTGGATGCCCTCCCACAACTCCATCCCTCGGAGAAGGGGAGAGGTCTTCTCCTTTGCCTCTGCAGGTGGCTGTTCTGGACTGTTGCCTGGCCTCACTAATTTGCTGGATGTGGGAGCGGGCTTATTGGTTTGTTTTTGTTTCGTTATGAATTTTGTATTCTCATTTTGTATTTTAATGATGTGAAGCACCCTGTGATTTTTGGAAGAATTGTGGTATACAAATTGCTATGTTTGTTTGTTACAACTTTTATTGAGAGATCCCTGATCAGCTCAGGCGCTGAGTTTGACTTTCAAATTAAATGAACTTTGAGCAGGTCGAAAATCACAAATGCCTGTAGGGTTAATGGGTAAGCTTGCATATGTTAAATAATGCCAGGAAGATAGGGTATACAGTGTGAGCCAGAGAGCCAGTGTGGTGTAGTGGTTAAGAGCGGTAGACTCGTTTGGAAGATAAAAGGGGGAAAAATATTTACTTTCATTATTATCATTTTGTGTGCGGGTGTGTGGGTGTGGGTGTCTGCACATATGTGTGTTGTTCTATGCAATGTTTGGGAGGAAATAAGATGGTAAATAACAAATAACAAACTAAATATCAATCTATGCAATTTTTATTTCTTGATTGTGTTTGGTGGTAGTATGGCTGTATTGTTTTTTGTAATTGGAATCATTCAATAAAAAATATTTTTTTTAAAAAAAGAGCGGTAGACTCGTAATCTGGTGAACCGGGTTCGCGTCTCTGCTCCTCCACCTGCAGCTGCTGGGTGACCTTGGGCTAGTCACACTTCTCCAAAGTCTCTCAGCCTCACTCACCTCACAGAGTGTTTGTTGTGGGGGAGGAAGGGAAAGGAGAATGTTAGCCGCTTTGAGACTCCTTCGGGTAGTGATAAAGTGGGATATCAAAGCCAAACTCTTCATCATCATCATCATCACCAGTTCCTTGTCAAAAAGTTTGCAATCCATTATAAAATAATACAATACTATAAAGCCTCTGCAACTTGTGAAATGGCAAATATTACTATGATACTTCTGTCAGATACTGCCTCTTATACTGTAAAGCAAGGACACAGTGGTGATTGCTTTGTAAGGGTTACTTCAGACTTATATAAATATTAGGGTTCCCATATTTCAAAAATTAAAAAAGCAAGACACCCCAAAGTTGTTGAGCTTTTTTTTAACAAAAGCACCAAGAATATGCTATTTTTTCCAATTGAATTGCATAAGATCCAGGATAAAGTGCCGCCTTTCGGACATATGGCAGCCCTATAAATATGCATGGCTGATAATATTAAGGGCAGTCTTATGAAAATACGTTAAAGCATTGTTTAAAACATGCCAAATTTTATTTTGTCAAAGTTGGTAAAAAAAATTCCTTCTTGTGACTGTAATACAGTACTAGAAATGGGAGGATCAACACTTCTTTATACAGACTTAAAACTACAAAACACATTTTTGCAGTTTAATACATGTACACAGAAAGAGCAAATGTCTTTACTTCAGATGAAAAATAAACAAAAATTTGAAAGGATTCTGGGACTTGCTGAAATTTGATCTGGTAGCTGAATTTTTAGTGGTAAAGGGATTTAAAACAAATCTTGTTCTAACTTGCAATTTTTAAAAAGGTCATAGCTGCCCAGCAGAGGTCAATGTTGTTGTTGTTGTTTAGTCGTTTAGTCATGTCCGATTCTTTGTGACCCCACTTCTACTGCCTCACGCAGTTTGGTCAAACTCATGCTGGTAGCTCTGAGAACACTGCCCAACTATCTTGTCCTCTGCTGTCCCCTTCTCCTTGTGCCCTCAATCTTTCCCAACATCAGGGTCTTTTCCAGGGAGTCTTCTCTTCTCATGAGGTGGCCAAAGTATTGGAGCCACAGCTTCACGATCTGTCCTTCCAATGAGCACTCAGGACTGATTTCCTTAAGAATGGATAAGTTTGATCTTCTTGCAGTCCATGGGACTCTCAAGAATCTCCTCCAGCACCACAATTCAAAAGCATCAATTCTTCGGTGATCAGCCTTCTTTATGGTCCAGCTCTCACTTCCATACATCACTACTGGGAAAACCATAGCTTTAAGGATACGGTCCTTTGTTGGCAAGGTGATGTCTCTGCTTTTTAAGATGCTGTCTAGGTTTGTCATTGCTTTTCTCCTAAGAAGCAGGCGTCTTTTAATTTCGTGGCTGCTGTCACCATCTGCAGTGATCATGGAGCCCAAGAAAGTAAAATGTCTCACTGCCTCCATTTCTTTCCCTTCTGTTTGCCAGGAGGTGATGGGACCAGTGGCCATGATCTTCGTTTTTTTTGATGTTGAGCTTCAGACCATATTTTGCGCTCTCCTCTTTCACCCTCATTAAAAGCTTCTTTAATTCCTCCTCACTTTCTGCTATCAAGGTTGTGTCATCTGCATATCTGAGGTTGTTGATATTTCTTCCAGCAATCTTAATTCCGGCTTGGGATTCATCCAGCCCAGCCTTTCACATAATGAATTCTGCATATAAGTTAAATAAGCAGGGGGACAATATACAGCCTTGCCGTACTCCTTTCCCAATTTTGAACCAATCAGTTGTTCCATATCCAGTTCTAGCTGTAGCTTCTTGTCCCACATAGAGATTTCTCAGGAGACAGATGAGGTAATCAGGCACTCCCATTTCTTTAAGAACTTGCCATAGTTTGCTGTGGTCGACACAGTCAAAGGCTTTTGCAGAGGTCAGTACTGGAGCCCAAATGCTCATTCAGTCATATAGTTTTGTTTGGACTTCCAAGTTATTTCAGAAGTAAGTTGGTTGGACTTAAAATGCCAACACTGTGGAGTTGTCAGATTCTCTAATTGTATGTGAGGAGTTCTGCTTTCTTTCCAAGGTTCTTCCTACATTTGACACCCAACTACGAAATCTTGGATTCATTGAAGCATGAAATGCTTGCTCCAAATAAACAGACACTTTATCATGTGCCCTAACAGAGCCAGGACCTCACATAAAAATATACGTGATTCTTTTGGCAGTGCTGTGATGATTAATAGAGTGGAATAATTTACCGTATTTTTCGCCCTATAAGACGCACTTTTTCCCCTCCAAAAATGAAGGGGAAATGTGTGTGCGTCCTATGGCGTGAATGCAGGCTTTCACTGAAGCCTGGAGAGCGAGAGGGGTCGGTGTGCACCGGCCCCTCTCCCTCTCCAGGCTTCAGGAAGCTATCTGCAAGCCGTGGGAGCCCGCGGGAGTTCCCCGCGGGCTCCCCCGGCTTGCGCAGAGCTGCCTGCATCCCGAAGCCCCGGCACGCTGAGCGGTTGCGCCGGGGCTTCGAGTAGTTCTACGCAAGCCGCGGGAGGGCTCCCCTGGCTTGCGCAGCGCTGCTTCTTATCCCGAAGCTACCCAAAGTGACTGCTCAGTGCGCCGGGGCTTTGGGATAAGAGGCAGCGCTGCCTCTTATCCCAAAGTCCCGGCGCGCTCAGCAGTCGCGCCGGGGCTTCGGGTAGCTCTGCGCAAGCCGTGAGAGAGCTCCCCCGGCTTGTGCAGAGCTGCCTCTTATCCCGACGCCCTGGCGCGCTGGGCAGTCATGCCGGGGCTTTGGGTAGTTCTGTGCAAGCCGCGGGAGGGCTCCCCTGGCTTGCGCAGCGCTGCTTCTTATCCCGAAGCTACCCGAAGTGACTGCTCAGCGCGCCGGGGTTTCGGGATAAGAGGCAGTGCTGCGCAAGCCGCGGGAGGGCTCCCCCGGCTTGTGCAGCGCTGCCTCTTATCCCGATGCCCCGGCGCGCTGAGCAGTCGCGCCGGGGCTTCGGGTAGCTCTGCGCAAGCCGCAGGATGGCTCCCCTGGCTTGCGCAGTGCTGCTTCTTATCCTGAAGCCCTGGCGCGCTCAGCAGTCATGCCGGGGCTTCGGGTAGCTCTGCGCAAGCCGCGGGAGGGCTCCCCCGGCTTGCGGAGAGCAGCCTGTTCTGGGGGCTGGGGTCGGGGGAAGCTCGGGCTTCCCCTGCCCCAGCCTCGCGCCTTGGGGGGGAAATATTTTTTTTATTTATTTCCCCCCAAAAAAACTAGGTGCGCCTTATGGGCCGGTGCGCCCTATGGGGCGAAAAATACGGTATACAATATTATAGTCTGAGCAGGCACATGTGCCACAAATGAAACCTTACTGGAACATAAAGTACTCATCAGTTGGAGTCATCCTACCTAAAGAACAAAGACTTCATGTCACAATGGGGTTGGAAATGTGGTCTTATTGATCATATAGAGAATGGTCCTTCATTTTGCCTTTGTTCTAGGGTATTTAGTACCCAAAGACTTTCTTTGAAAAGCTCCAAGGATTCTGCAGCCTTGCTTTACATTGCTGAACCGCTTCTAGAGAAGTGGCCTACTGGTTTAAAATTATTCAGGTGGCTTATTTGGAAGTCCATTCATGCTGAAGAACAGGTTGGGCAGAAAAATGGGGTCGATTTTTCTCAAAACAAATATATATTTGGTAGGTTTATTATTTAACTGAATTCATATAACCACCCAATAACTTATGTTTTCTCAGTTGCTCACAATAAAATTCTAGGAAGGGACTGGAAAGTATACCAATGCAGACTAGATTAAAAGATATTTTAAACTTAGGGAAATTACATTTCATTTAATATAATTGTCTTGGTCCAACAAGGCAAGCGGACCCACTGCCTTTCTCCCACCAAGTGCCTATCCACATTTGTGCCAAAGTGTTGGAACTGAACAAAAGCAATTTTACACCAACCACCTCACATGTTTGCATCATCCTAGCTAGTGCATTGGATTCACCTACCTGACAGGTACCCTGATGACCATTGCCTTTGAATACCTGTTGTATAATCCAGGGCATTGGGTAGGCCCAATCACCTTCTAAATCCAGCCCATGGATGGTCCGGGAATCAGCATGATTTTACATGAGTAGAATGTGTCCTTTTATTTAAAATGCATCTCTGGGTTATTTGTGGGGCATAGGAATTCCATTCATTTTCCCCCCAAAATATAGTCCAGTCCCCCACAAGGTCTGAGGGACAGTGGACTGGCCCCTGTTGAAAAAAGTTTGCTGACGCCTGATTCAGGGAGTTCTTAGGGACCTAGGGCTCATCCACTTCCATTTGACCCACAGCTTTCCCGAAGAAAACCTACGGCTTACTGCCGAATCGCAACAAACGGCAACCAGATTGTCTGCAGTTTGCTGCAATTTGTTCTGATTTAGCACTAAAGAGTGGGTTTTCCAGGGCAAAGAAGCAGGACAAAGGAAAAACCACTTAGATTCATGCCCAGAAAGGCATGGGATAAGCAGAAATGTGGGTGAGCCTATAGTGTCTGAATAAAGCAGGTCATTCTGAAACTAAAACTCAGTGTTGCTCTGTAAAAGAAAAGAAATCTTACTGAGTAGTTGCATTATTAAGAACAACAAGCGAACTCCCGGGACTTTAAAAACAAACTTCTCTAATTATTGAAATTTAAATGTGCAGCATTAATACCCAACAAAGCTATTATAAATAAAAGCTTTTAAGCAGGGAAAGAATTAAACTCTTGAATTCCATTAATGACAACTGATATTGGAACACATTAAGAAAGCTAAACAACATACTGGTTGTTTACTTAGTTAAATCCATTTATGCAAAGTGTATTAATTTCACCAGCTGCTGTGCCAAAGCTACCCAAGCTTGAAGTCTAGCCTTCCGATTGCAGGGATGTGATTTCCTCTTAAAACAAAACAACTATTGACACAGTAGTGCTTTCACATATGGCTCACATGCACTCCTCATTGCAGCAGAATTAACCTAATAGATAATGAACTACTCTTAACGTGAAAAGCCCTGCAAACATGTTAGGAGAGGGAAAGATAGATTTTTCTTTAATAGTGAAGTTGAAATAGCTAGAGCTTAGTGTAATTTTACCTCCTGGAATTCAACAGCAGAGAGGGAAATTGACTTTGATTGTGTCTGGGCAAAGTTGAGGAACCTCAGACCCAATTGTGGCCCGCCAGGGGGTTCCAGTTTGGCCCACAAGGCATTTTGCAAAATTGCTGTTTGAAGCTGTCCCCCCATGCTCCAGTAATGTTTAAAGGAGATGGAAGGAAGACTGCTTGAAACAGTGATTTTTTGCAAAATATTTTAAGCAGCAGAATCTCCTTTAAACATTGGCTGCATCTATACAACTATTAAAAAAAACACACTCTGAAAAAAACATTGTAAAGCTCACAATGGAAAATTTTATAGAGTTCCTATTTTACCTCTACAGCGTAATCTGATGTCAGTGTTGTAAGCATTTATAATGTTTTCTTTTTACTAATGTGGCTGAGTCTATTGATGAGCTATGATAAATGGAGTGGACGCTGGTTCAAAGGACACTTTTGCAAAGCCCTTTAAGACAGTCCACATGCTGCTGTTCGAACCTTCAAAGGCTTTAACCAGCGCATGGGCACTGTCTTAAAGCACTTTGTAAATAGTGCTCTTTGAAGCATCCTCCTCCTGCCTTAAAGTTGGCGGGCCTCCACCAACCAATCACATTTGCCCAACAAAGCTGATTCCTGTATTTGTAGCATTTGAAAGCAGCCTGGTCTGCTTTATTTCAGTTTTGTGTCATACTATTCATTATTTGGGACAAAATCTGATCTGTTAATTTGCCTTATTCGAATTCAGTTTGTTGTTTAGGACTGACTCGAATCTCTTAAATTCAAAGCTGTGCAGCTCCCCCATCTATTATAATGGGGAATATAAAAAATGATATAACCTCCCTCCAGCTTCACATAAGTGGATGGAATTTGCAAACAAAAGTAAGCATGCCGAATTTCAGGCACTTCCATCTAGAGGTACTCTTGTAGGCTACATTTTTTTTGAAAGAGATTTCTTTTTTATTTTCTGTCAGAATGTGATCAGGCTATATGTGGACTCATTCTGACATCTTTTATCAGTGCTAGGAACAATTGAAAAAAGTGTCATGGAGCATGTGCCGAGTGCATGTTCTTCACTTCTGAAGAGTCCTGCATGTTGGGATTTAAGAGCACAGATGTCCAGAGCAGGTCAATGTTTTCATACAGACATGATGCTAGACTTTGTCTAGAAACTGAGCTTGGTTATGACATCACATTGCACAAATTGCATCACACATAAGGAAAATCAAGGTGAAGCATGCAGTATCAGAATAAATTGCACCAGGAATTGTTTCCAAACATTACAGCAGTGAAAGAGTAGCTTCAGTGGACCACTTGTCTCTCTGTATGTGTGTATGCAGCCAGCTAATTAACTTGCATGCTGGTATAGCTGTATTTATTGTTAATGTTTTTTAAGTGCCCATTTTAATATGCTGCTGTATTGAATTGCAGCAATTCAAGCTGGTTTCCTGGAGATTATAATTGCCCAGTAAGATCAAGACTTTTTAATGCATATTTTCAATTGCTGATTAAAATTTTCCTTATTGTGGTTCCTTTTCTGTAGATCAGGAGATGGCAGGACAGGGCCAGTGTATCACTGTTGTTGTTGTTGATATAGCAATTAGGAGAAATCAGTAAAAGACCAGATATCCATTATGCTAATTATATTCATACATATCCCATTGCTCCTTCCTGCTGGCTGTCTAAAATCTCATTTAATTTGAAAGGTTTGCCTTGAAGAATTATCAGCCTAGTAACAAGATTTTATTTACTCGACTTAAGCTCAGGGAAGCCTTATCCTCATTAAATCCCACCTTGGGGCGGGGGGGCAGGCTTGGTATTGGCAGTCAACTTTCCAATTTCCAAGCCATGGACAAAAACTGGACGAAGTGTTTAAAAGACTGTCAGAACATCCCCCAAACAGAAGCATTTTTCTAATATAGTGGTACTTTGGTTTTCGAATGTCTCCATTGACAAACGTTTCAGTTTTCGAATGACAGAAACCCGGAAGTAACTGCTTCAGTTTTCAAATGCTTTTCAGAAATCGAACATGCCATGCAGCTTCCATATTGAGTTTTCCGTAAGTAAATGCTTCTGTAAGTAAATGCTTCAGTTTTCAAATGTTTTGGAACTCAAACAGTCTTCCAGAATGAATTACCATATTTTTTGCTCTATGAGATGCACCAGACCACAAGACGCACCTAGTTTTTGGAGGAGGAAAACAAGAAAAAATATATTCTGAATCTCAGAAGCCAGAACAACAAGAGGGATTGCTGCGCAGTGAAAGCAGCGATCCCTCTTGCTGTTCTGGATAGCTGCGCAGCCTGCATTCACTCGATAAGACGCGCACACATTTCCCCTTACCTTTTAGGAGGGAAAAATTGAGTCTTATAGAGCAAAAAATACAGTACGTTCGAAAACTGAGGTATCACAGTAACAATAAAAAAGGAAAGGAAAATGGAGAAACTCTATAATCCAGCTTTAGTGTGATGTTCCGACCTCCTCCTGTAAGAACATAAGATAAGCCTGCTGGGTCAGGCCAATGGCCCATCTGGTCCAGCATCCTGTTCTCACCAACCAGAGACACAGATGTAGATTTCCACCAGGTTTGGACCTTCTGGGCAAGAACAGGGAAGGTGCTAAACCCAAAATCTCTTCCCTGATCTCCCAATGAGACCCTGGAAGTTTGGTTTGCACCACACCATGGTTCAATGGTGGGTGATTCCCATGGAGTGAGGTTGGATTCTTTCCTAACCTGATTCACCAGCAGGGGCTGAGGGGAATGAGGAAATGATCCTTACCCTGCTTCCATGTCAACCCCACTGTCCACTGTAGTCAATAAAGATTAGACCTTTTTTCACCCAACATCTTGTAGCCAAGGCCAGATTGTGCCTTCCTGGGCAATATAATCTCTCTTAGAAAATATCTTAGAACATGTTTTATAAATCTATAGCACCTAATTGTTTTTTCCTCAATTGCCTCTAGGGGTAGGGGGGGCTATAAAATCTGTCCAATAAGGATTTTCTAAATTGTCTTTAGCTATGTGGAGGGGTTAAAGTAGATCCCTGGATATGGGCACGTCTAAGGATATTTGAGAGTGCAAGAGGCTGACTGGAAATCATTATGCTATCATTAGCTGCTTGCTTTTTGTTGCGCTTAGAGGTAATTGTGCTTAATGCTTTGATTATTTCAATTATACTGTGTACACAGTAGAGAATTTGTTTTTCTACATGCTTAGCTTGGCTTATGACTTGACAACTGGTGTATTAAGTAGCTTGGACTTGATGGGTATGACAGAGCAACAAACTGTTTTGTTAACCTTTCCACATTTTCAAATCTTTTTCACCTGGGTCTTTCAAGTTTAATTAACTTATTTAAGTTGCTGGATTTAATTCCTTTTGCTATCGACGATATAAAATAGTTCCCAAAATGTATCTTCCAAGAATTAAAATATTTTTAATTTCTCTACTCCCCACCCCCCCTTCCCATGCTTCAGTATATCTTTGATTCCTTTGTCCCCAGCCTTCTTTAAGCCAAATTATGAGGCAAAGGAATCCTGGTGGCTACCACACTCCTGTTTACAATAGAGATGTAGTAGAGAAGGGATATTTGCTCCCGGCCCATTTTCTTTATGTTATGGTAAATTTATGTTGTATTGAATGAAGTTGTTCCAGTTTTTCAAGGATGTCCACTTGTGCAAATGAACTTCCCCTCCCTCTTCTCCCTCCAGGCATTCCAAATCTACTATAGGGCTTCTTGCAACCCCCTAGAGCAGATTTGGGGTGCCAGTGCAGAGAACACATGAGGAGAGGGAAGATCCATTCTGAAAACAAGACCTTCTACTACCAGAAGGACTTCATGGGATACAGCCCTATGTTTCCAGACCCCTGACTTGGAATGGACATGGCTCTGTAAAGATTCTAAAGAAACTTTCCATCATGTAGGCTGTATAGCATATTCTAACTCCCTGTTCAATTCTTTCTTACGTTCCTGAACTTTTATTTTTCAGGATTCCAATAAACATTTGTAAACAGTTATGGTTTTAGCTTTCTGTGAAGATCCAATTCTTCTATCAATTTGTTGGATGCTAAAGCACGGCTCCCTCGGCCAATAAACCGAGATGAGCACCGCAACCCCAGAGTCAGTCACGACTGGACCTAATGGTCAGGGGTCCCTTTACCTTTACCTTAAAGCACTTAAACCAGATGGTCCATAAATAGACACCAACAGGTGCTGTAATTAAAAATATTTCCATTCACTCAGAATTGAGATTGATTCAGCAAAAAGGTGATATTTCAGGTATACAACACCACTATAGGAAGGCATTGTATAATTCAGATAGATGGATGCTGGAGATGTAATGCGAGAAGTGCCTCACTGTGAGCATGGCCAATGATAATTCCTTTTTTGGCCTGAGGTTGTTGTCCATATCAGCTTTGGATTGGTGAAATCCTTGATACTTGCAAATGTAGTATGCAGACAAATGGCAGGACAACAAGTCACTAGGAGACTTTGAGCCTGGAAGGATGAATACACAAGACCTTAATACCCTTGTTATATTTGAACCTACATAAACACCAACTTTACATGGATACCTATTTGGATGGCATATATCAATCTGTATGTGTAGACTAAGGTAGATGTAGTGGTGCTTATTGTTTTGCTAATTTGAGCTGACAGTTGTTGCCTTTCTTGTATGTTTGTGGTTCACAGCAAGCAGTGGCAGACCTTGGGGTCTCAACTTTCAGTGGCACCCTGTTCCACACCAGAATTCGGTGCCCCCCTCTTGCACTCCCCTGTGGCCGTGTTCTCCTAAATCTGACTCTGCATTCAGGTAGGTAGCCAGCTCCCAGCTGTTTTGCTCCTCCTCAGTCCTTTTGGATGCTGTGCTGCTCTGATCTAAGACATGAGCTACAACCGAGAGCAAACAGCTAGTTAGTAAGGAGAGAACTTAACCAATAGCCCCATTTTGGATGACCTGCTGAGTCAAATGCAATGTGACTGCCCAAAAGACAGGAGAAGCAAAGTGGCTGGGAGCTTCTCTCTAGGAGCCCACTCATTTACACGAAGCCAAGGTTTGGCTTAGCATGAAGTGCAAACCAAGCCAATAAATGGTAGTTATTCATAAGAAAAAATAAGGTATCTAATGTCCCTTATTCCCAAACTGCCTGTTTAATAGCACAGCCAAGTACCCAGTTATGAGCAAACTCCAACCATATGGTTATACATCCACAGCCATTGAGAATCTTGGTGGAATGGAAAGAGGTATATACCAATACACTGAATATTATTTCATCCTGCATTTTAACTTCCAATAGAATTACAAAAAAGGGAGTATTTCCACTTTGCTTGATTTAAACAACTTGCCTGTCTGCTCCTACTTTTGCAATCATGATAGAAACAGCAGCCTGCAAATTTAACAGGGACTTCTAGTTAAATTCATACTCCTTCTAAATGTATACAGGCCTGGCTCAGTATTTTACCATGGCATTGGGGACTTATTAAAGTATAAAAGCTGACACCTTTTTTTATCTTGAAAGTTTCCTTCCAACCCCCCCCCCAACCCCAGCCTCCCCCCCAAAACTAAGCACTTAGATCTGTCATTAGGGTGTGCGTTAATGGATGGTTCCTATACATTTTATATAAAACACATACTATTTTCATGGTGATTCTTACTAAAGAAAGAGCGTTCAGGTGTTTCTGCTTTATTTGAATAGTCACACAAAAACTAAAGGTAGCTATGCTATAAAAAATTCCAGAATCCAAGCAAAAAGACACATAATAGCATGCAAGCTTTCAAGTTCCCCCGAACCTTTTGTCAGCCTTGACCACAACGAGTAGTCATTTCAATGACCTCCAGATGTTGTCGACTAAAATTCCCATTATTGTTAGTCATTGGCCATGCTGGCTGGGGCTGATGGGAACTGTGGTCCAACTCCAAATCATCCGGAGGACAGCATATTGTCAGTATATGGAAACATCACCGCTGCAGACAGCCAGATTGTTGACACCACATGATGCGCTTATCTGTGGGAAAGAATTTCCCAGGACGTTCACAGGCTGGATAAGTCTTTGTGAAGAGTGTAACTTGAAACCTTCTGTTTGCGCATGTTCAGGAAGTTTGTCAGACTTGCTGGAAGAACTGAGCTGAAAGGACGTGTTTTTCTCTAGTGCTGTAATGTCAGAAATAAACATCATGTAAATAGATTTCTGACTACTTTTCTTTCCCCTGTGGAAGCAGGAGGAGGGGTTGTGCATTTTACCCACGCTTGGGAAAATGTCGCCTATCAAAATCTCCCTGGTCTGTCTGGATATCAGCCAGAGGAGGTTACCGGTAAGCAAGCTCCAAGGACAGTGAGAGGGGCCAGCCTCTATGGAGGGGGCTTGCAAACTAACACATATTTGTCCCCTTGGGCTCGATAAAGAAGGCAAGGAAGGGGGGGGGGGAAGATTGGTAAAGAATCTAAATTACACCTTACATTAATTCATTATTGCTTAACAATGAAAGGGGGGACAAAATAAAAAAATTCCATCCAGTTGCACTTTAGAGACCAACTAACTAATGAAAGGGGGAGACTGATAAGAATGTTGTATCCAGTGCTGCTGTTCTGCTCATGTAGCAGACTTCAACTCGGGCAATGGGAATTCCCACCTCCTCTCCTCTGCAGTCCCTTGTGCACCCACAAAAATCTGCTCCAGAATTTGAGGATGCGTGGCGATTATCCACATTTCAAGACAGTTGAGAAACACTTCAAATATATGTTTCATGCCTCTTGACACGATGACTGGGATGTTTTGCATAGGCCGCATGCATCATTTCTATTATTCAAGAAGTCTTGATCTGAGAAGCAGCAACCCAGGAGACCTTCAAGAGGAAGCCGTCATCCCCTGCCCTCCCAACTCACATCCCTCTCCACCTCCTCTTCCCTTTGCTGTGTTTGCTGTTTGAGGACTGGAACAAGATCAAGGTGAGGGTGACTCAGAAATGCAGCAAACGCAATCCTTCGGTGCTAGTGGCGTCGTCAAGGCTCAATAGCAGTAGCAACAGCACAAGGTTGCTCTTTAAATGAAGACGGAAAGAATTCACTGAGAAAACTAAGCAAGAGGGAGGCACACGGGATATATTCCGACTCGAGGAATAATACACAATAGTTTACCACACAATATAAAAAAGGCTTTACTGCACTTCTATTATGATGCTACAAAGGAGCATTCACAGCGCATTGCTGTCTTGCAGCTGTGGGGGAAGCACAAACGGTTCCAAAAGCTGCCACAATGAGCTCCTCGTGGGAACCCACCCTAGCAAACAACATAGCTGTACTCCTGCAGATAGCAGTTGGAAGACACAATACTGCTTCTTCCCAATGTTTTTATTGTGCACGCTGCACTCATTAGAGAGCATATTATGGCTCAATACGGGATTGTGTGTTGGTGCCTTGTCCATGTTATAGTTCTCAAGTAGTTAGTAATATTATTAACATTGTGCCTTTGGGTGAGCAGCACAGACAAATGAAGTAGGATGAATTTCACAGGGAACCATAATGCCTGAGCGATAATGGTGGTGTCGGTGAAGAGGTGGAGGGAATTGGTTCATGCGACGCAGGCCTGCTCCGCCATGGTCTGTCTCTTTAAGAACTGCAGTCTTCCTAGTTCCAAGGAGACCATGACACAGGACTCCCAGCGCATTTATTATCCTCCTAGAACTGACCATGTTAGGACTGAAAGTCAGAACATCGAAATGTTCTGGCAGCATATTAAGGGTAGAGGAACTACAAGGATGTGACTCCATGACAGCTCTGCATCACCACCTCCTCTTTCTCCTGCTGGTTATTCGTAATAAAAGAGAAGATGCAGATGATGGCTCCACGCCGCTGACATTTTTAAAAGCTGCACTCGCATGTCTTTTGCCTGTGGGAAATGTGGTAGTTTGATTGTTCATTGGAGCTAATTATTGCCACCCTGTTAAACTGCTGCTGAAAGAATTGCACTGGCTGCCAAACAGCTAGTAAGCCAAGTTAATGGTTCTGGTGCTGGTGTCCAAAGCCCAATACAGCCAGAATACTGCTCACCAGGAGATCCATCCCGTACATTGTCGGAATCGAACCTCTAGTATGGTGGCGCTTACCCTTTAGGAATCCCTCCAACTGAATATCAGACAGGCTCCATCATTATTGCATCCTCTTTCCTCTTCTAATGAGCCTTCTAAGTGGAGGCTGTTTTATCCTAGTCAGTATCTGTGTTGGAGTTCAATTTTCTTTTAGATCTGCCATTATTTTTATATATGCAGTTGTTTTTATAGATGTTTTTATTGTATTGCAAAATCACTTGAAGGTGCTTTGTGGAAAAGGATCCATCATCAATACATAAATGACAACCAAAGGTTTTTTACAGTGTTGCTGTTCTGCTCATGCACCAGACTTCGACTTGCACAGCAGCTTCCCCCTCCTCTCATGCTCCCTGGGTTGGGGGTCTCTGAGGATTTTTTTTGGGGGGGGTGCGCAAGGAAAGGAGGTGAAAGTGAAGTACCATTGCACAACATTCACAGCCTTGAATAAAACCCATAGGGTAAAGACTCTGAATAGCTTTGATGAGGATTTTCCTCCACACCCCACACCACTTATGTGAGCGAGATCTAACCTCTAAAAGAAATGAAGTACATTTATCACAGTTTAATTGGTGTTATGAGTAAACACAGCCAGCAATATAAATTAGGACGAGACAATCTATTTGGTTTTTGTTGCATGGTTCGTGATTGCTTCATAAATAAGGGATTGCACAGTAAATAAAGGAGGCAACATGTAAAGGGGCACTTAACAACTTGGCTCAGAACAATGTAGATAACAAGATTTGAGAGGTAACAGTGGGTGAGCAGTTGGCAAGAATGACTCATCTAATTAGGGTGCCAATTGGATAGCTGGTGAATGGGAAAGAGGATGGGGGGGGGGGACCAAGCATTTCCTGAACTACAGGGTTTTGAAAAGAGCAAGGCAGGGCTGGGCTTAAGAAGGGAATGGGATGAAAGGACACCGAAGGAAATAAAAAGCACTATGGGAAAAAAATTACAGTGTGCATAAAGGTTATGCATGCCATCCAGCAATAAATACACTTGTGATGGCGAAAAGGGCAAAGCTGATGAATGTAAAAGTGCGAGAAACAATCTGCAGATGGAGAAGATATAGCACATTCGGTACTTCAGGCAACCTGAGATCTTTATATCCGTTCAACAAAATGTAAATATCAACAGTAGCAGCAAAATGCCATTAAGATTGCCTAGACACATTGTTTAGCTATGTGAGGATTGCTCTGCAAGGTGCCTGAAAAATTAGGGTTTAATTTAAAGGCAAAGTAGTAAACAGTGCTGAAAATCTAAATAATGAGGTATTTTATAGGTCACACTTTGACAGAGAAACACACACAGAATTGTCGATAGAATCCAATATCAGTTCAGAACATGTGCAAAATTAGGCTTTGTGCTGTGGATGGTAGAGAATTAGGTTCAGGAAGTTTCAGTTCTGCAATCCAGGAAAATGAAAATAAGAGAACAGGGGGAAACAAATCAAAGTATTAGAGAAGAAAACAATTACAGATAGGTAGCCGTGTTGGTCTGCCATAGTCCTTCTAGTGTACAACGACAAATTGGTCATTTCCCCATCTATCCCTATGGGAGAACCCAGGGGTGGGTTGGCACTGTCATTTCACTCCTACAGCATCCATCAGAGGTATCAGAGTGGGTGTGGATCAGATGATTCATGGGGAGCTTCCATACTGTTGATATTTTTCGATGGGATTCAGTTAGATAATGACAAATTCAGGTTGCACAATTGTAGTTACATTGGAGGCCTTGCACAGCAAACCCACTTTCCTCTTTTTGAGATGATAACACAATGCCATCTGACATCCCTGGAACCAAATAGGAATGAAAGCTCATTAAACAGTCAACATTAAGAAGGATATTGACAAGCTGGATTGTGTGCAGAGGACGGCAACCAAAATGATCAAGGGTCTGGAAACCAAGTCTTGTGAGGAATGGTTGAGGGTGTTAGGCATGAGAATGAAAGGAGAGATAATTGCCATCTTCAAATATCTAAAGGGCTGTCACCTGGAGGATAGAGCAAGCTTGTTTTTTCCTGCTCCAGAGGCTAGGACCCAAACCAATGGATTCAAGTTACAAGAAAGGAGATTCTGACTAAACATCAGGAAGAGCTTTCTGACAGTAAGAATTGTTCAACAGTGAATGGACTCCTGTGAGAGGTGGTGGGTTCTTCTCCCTTGGATGTTTTTAGGCAGAGGTTGAATGGCCATCTGTCATGTAAGATCTTGTTGAGTTTCCTGCATTGCAGGGCATTTGATTAGATGACCCTTGGGTTTCCTTACAATTCTATGATCCTGTGATTGCCCTATCTCCCCACAAATACGTCAGGATGAATGCTCAATGAGCAGGTTGTACAGATTCACCCCCATTTTAGAAATGGTGGAGACCTTTCAAGATCTCGAGAATCAGGAAACCTGAACAGCAGGCAAATGTCAGGACTTTCCCCTCTGCGTTATTTTTTGACAGATTGCTGGAAAATGTCTAGTGCATGCTTCAGTAATTCCCACAAAAACAGAATAGCGAGGAGCCTCATTCTTGTGTCTCAGAAGCATACATATTGAAAAAAACGTTGGCAAACCTTTGGCTCATGGAATACTGTAAGTTCATAATGTCAATAGAATTTAGATTATCAGCAAGAGAACAATATCAACATATAGATGAACTTGGAACAATATGATCTTCTGTTAAATAAGTTTTCTTCACTCTGTATTTTATTGTTCTGTTATTTGTGTCTGTCAGGGACATTCCCAACGTAGCTTTTCTTTCACTGAAAATTAGTTTCACAGCAAGTTTTGATTTTTGTGGGTGTAGGGCTCCTTCAACAAAACTAAAAGTTCAAGCCATATTTGTACACCAGTTTCTAACCTCCCCAAGGACCTCCTGCACATTCTTTTCATGGCTCTTTTAAGCATCGCCATAAGGCAAGAGTCTCCCACTGACATTCTGTACTCCTTATTGGCAGTATAATTAGATAGTAATAACAGGCCACCTAGAGATCACAGTGAAAGACAGCTTGCAAAGACAGAGAAAATTTAAAGACAAATATTGGAGCAGGTCCTGTAACCTTTCATATTTCTATGGTTTCTTTTTTCCCTTTCCTATAGGACTCTAAACCTTTGGGCCAATCAGCTACATATTATGGCTCAGGAATGAATAATCTTTTGCAGAGATTCCACCCACAATGCCATTCAGTTGTATCCAGAATGTGGGTATCTGGTGTAATCAGTGGAGGAGGAAAGGGGTGCGGTGGGGGCGGGCCGCCCCGGGTGTCATCCCTGAGGGGGGTTGTCATTGCTGCCCTGCCCCCCTGGGATGCTCACCACTCGCTGCGGGCGGAACCACCCTGGGACACTTGCTGCTCATTGTGGGTGGAATCCCCCTGGGATGCTCGCCACTCGCAGCACCCCCCTGGGCCACTCACTGTGGGCGGTGCCCCCGCAGGTAGCTAGCCCCGCCCCATGGGCGGCTAGCCCCCAGGGTGCACATCATGTGCACCGCTTCGGGTACCAGAGCAGCTAGCTCCAGCTCTGGGTGTAATAATACTCTTTCTATGCAGAGCCAAATGCTTTTGGGAAACTCTCATTCCACTTTTGTGGAAACTTACTATGGCATGTGGTGCTTTTTCTGCCTCCTTTAATGTTTAAAGCGCAGAGCCCTGGGTATTCCTCCTTACTGTCCCATTCTTCATCCCATTCTCTCCAATCAGACTGAGGCTAGCCATCCCCGCAGTCACGTGGTGGAGACAATCAGACCAATGGGCTAGCTAGCTGATTTTCACTTCCTGTGCTGGTCCCGGCGGGGGTTACCGTGAGGCGTGGTCAAAGTCCAGTCCTGGGCCAAGGGTCTGGAGACTGTCCACCAAGGGGGAAGCTGGGTTCAAAGCAAAAGCCGGGTGTGGTCGGGAACTCCGGAAAGACAGGTCTGGGTGCTGGCAGAAACAGGTTTCCAACGTCGTTGCTCCCGCAACCTGGGACCGGGCTGACTGGCCTTTATCTTCTCTGAGGCCAGGGGCGGTCCCGGCCCCCAGGTGACCCGCCTCTCCTGGCCTTAAGGCGAGCACTCCTCCTGAGAGAAACCAGTTCCCTCTGTTTCTCTGCCCTGAGCCTCTGCAGCTCAGGAGAGGCTGGAGGGTTACTGGACCCAGAGGGTGGCTCACCTTCCCCTGACAGGGATGGGAGAGGTGCACCTGCCGGCAATGGGTCCTCAATCACCTCCGAAACCCGAGTGGATTCATCTGGTGTCTGCTCCTGAGGATCTGGCACAGGTGCAGGCGCTTCAGATTGAAGGCCCTGGCCCAGCTCAGCCGGCCCTGGAGGCGGGGGCTCCTGTGCAGGCTGGGATTCCTCCAGTTCAGCCTCTGAATCAGATTCCCAGGCCATCACACTTCCTATTTGTACCCCACCAGATCCCCTCAATGTGTCATTTTTAAAACAACAGCTATTTTTACTCCTCCTATTGGTCACCCAGCATGATGCAATGATGTTGGAAGGTTTTTGTGGCCCTCCATATTTATTTATATTTTGCTGGCCACTCCCATGGGACCTCTGCTGTGATTCTGTAATGTGAGCTCCAAATTCCCCTTCAAAAATTGTCGACACTGACTCAAACATGCACTCCCCGGCAAGAGGGTCAAGATCGAACCACTCTTGTCCTAATCTAAAAACAAGAGCAATGTTCTACTACTTGTTTTGAGAAAAGATGCCAGAATGCCTGGACTTAGGATCCCTCTATTCTCAATATTCTGGTTTCAGTTTTCGCCCATCACATACTCCCACTGAAGTCCCCAGGCCACAGCTCTTCAGGAAATCCTTTCCCACCACAACCATTTTGGGAAGACACAATGGGATGCAGAAAGGAAGAAAGGCAGAAAATCTCCATTGTGCAGTGAGCCGTCCCCTCATGCAACTTGGGATCCAATGCAATGTATAATATTTTTATTATTTATTTATTTCTGGTTTAAAGTGTATCCATTTGAATGGATTTGTGCAAGATTACTATAATCAAGCATACCTAAAAGCTATGTGAGTTCAAGCTGGGAGGGCACTTTGGTGTAATGCAAACACATAAAATAATATACATCCAGACTTATACTGAGACTTCTTAAAATGGGTGAGTATGGTAATGTGCTTTCATTGTGTCCCTTGGGTGTTTAAATTCTACCAGAGTCTTGTTCGGGGGATGCATTATGTTATAATGTCAACTATTTAAGTTTAATTACAGGATATATATTTTCCTCTCTTTTTTGACCCCACATAGGAATTTGTTCTTATTTATTTATTTATAAATTTCCCAGGAGCTCTAATTAACCAGTGAAAACACTAGCTTGGTTTCTCTCTATTAAACACACTGTAAAGTCAGCTAACCTGGGAATAAAACACACTTTTATCATTAGGATCATATGCTAGCATTTCTATTTTACTAGTTGTTGAAGAAAGTAGGAAAATGTTAGTCAAATAAATGTAGTAGCTGTTTAAATTTGCTTTAAAATCAGTGACATGCTTCTAATTGTATTTACTGAATCACTGTCAGCTAATTAATCTCTCACTTTTATACCTGATTAAATCAAATAATGCCTTATGTGGGATATAATTCAGTGTGTGTTTGTGTTTGCATTGGATCTAATATATCTGCTGCATAAGATCAAGGTTATATATTGCATAAACTGAGTATACAAAGAACAGAACAGATGCTTTTAAATGTGGGATAAGATACAAATTCATAAACCCAAAATAACACTTATTGTTTGACGGAAAAGCTATCTTTAATATATCATTCTAAGTGAACAGAAATACCACAAAAGTCTGCTATAACAGCACCAAAGCCAATATGACTTCAAAATCCAATGATGAAAAGGTGTACCTTTTCATCTTTTTTTCAAATTTTCCATTTTTACCTATTAAGTCAGGTTTAACAGAAGACACAATATGCATTTTCAGAAAGCATGGCTAGTTTCTCTTGCTTCTCTTTATTGTTAAAAGTGCAGCCAATCAGTTTTATCCTAAAAGGAAAACAACTGGTTAGCTTCAGAATTTTGGTTGCTTATAATCAGAAGTGTATATGCTGCCTTCAGCCATGCTTTGATGACAGTTTATAAAAATGAAGCACGGGGATGCGAAATGTAAAATTAAAACAACAAAAACTAAGAACATCAAAAAAGGATTTAAATCTTTAAGTGTCTGGTGTGAGTGGGTGAGGGGGAATATCATCACTTGGTGCTGAAATGATCACATTGGCAGGTGAATATTTCTCTAAATGGAATTCTGCAAGTAGGGAGCCTCCACCGGTAGTGAACTTTCTGCTCATGTTAGTTATCTCAGTTGCCTGATTTGCCTCAGCTTGGTAGCGTATGCAGATGAAATCCCCTAAGGAGTAACTCTGTGCACAGGGAAGGTGATATGAGAAAATGTGCTCCTGCAATACCTGGTTGCCAAGTACTTGGTTGCCAAGCCATTTAGTGCTTTCAAACCATGGCCACCTGCCCTTCACCTAACATCATATCATGTGGCTGCTTGAGGGCCTTACATTCGGCATCTTCTCAGCTTAGCACCAAATGCAAGCCCTGCTGGGACTGTTGCATAAAGAGGCTCCTAGGTGGAGTCAATTCTTGCTTCAAGCTGGTCGTGCATTTGCAGTTGATTTTAAGTTGGGTGCTGAAAGCAAGCTTTGGCAAGAATCGTTGCAGCTGTATCTTGAATTGGAGCCGGGGCTGCAAAGAAAGAATTGGAAGTGCACTCCTGTGTCTTCTTTTGAAGTTAGATCAGCAAGCACCTGGGGTGGATCTACACACAGAAAAACCCCGCTATAAATATGTCAGAAAACCCCCCCTATGTAAAGACGCTATAGAAAGGTTTTGTGCTCTTTGGTGCCATCTGGTGTTGCATGTTCACAACACATTCAAATCACTGTTTTTTGACTAATGTAGCTGAGTCCCAAAACAGCTGGTTCATAGGTGGGTGCCCCTGCCCACCTGTCAGGGGGTGGCCAAGTTCTGGATGAGATATACTAACCAGCGCTACTTCCCTACCCCTGCCCAAAAGAAAGCAGTTCATATACCACAGTTATCATCCGTGAACCTGCCATTGGATTGGCATGTTTCATGTGAGAGATATCACTTGATGTCTGGGGATTTTCCTTGACACAGTGAGTACATGGACATTTGATCAAGTTTGTGAAAATATAGGTAATCTTGCAAAATGTACCATACTTATTTTTGTAAAGCAGGTGTAGGGAACTTTAGGGGCCAAATGTAGACCTCTCTGATTGGCCCTTAGGATTCTGCCTGGGCCATACCTGTTCTCCTGGGTCACATGTATCACCGCCCACCACAGGTGCTCTTGCCTGGCTCTTGTTCTTGAACTGTGACAATGTCTCTTGCTTTCTTCAATGAAGGATGGGGAAATGACCTAAAGAAAGGAGCAGTACATAGAAACATTCAACTTTTGTGTGGCTGGAATATAAGCTACTGTCCAAAGGTATTTCCCTCATCAGTTATATTATTTATCCATCATAAAAACATAGCTGAATAGTAGGCTGATACATTTTTAAAAGAAAGTTCGGTAAGTTCTGATTTATTATTTACTTTGATCTCCTTCCATTCAGGCATTTTAGGTAGTCATTCAACTTTTCAACAGTCCATTCAGTGAGACCCTGAGAGAATTTTATTTGACCTAAAGCAAAATAAACTTTTAGAGAAAATCTTGGTCTATTTTGCCTCAGTTGCTTTGATTAATTTGCTAGCAACTTCTGGGGTGAGATCACATAACCTAACCAGATGAAATAATCAAATACCCAGATTAGTTTTATTGATTGTTCCTTTCCCTTAGTCATCCTTGATGTTTGGTCATTCAGCCATTTCATTCAGTTAATTTGGCCATTTTGTTTTCTATATATGCTCTGCATAACACTCCCCTTCAAAGATGAAGGCATTAGTGTCAAAAGCCTGCTTCTTGGTGGGTGCCTTCATCTGTGGACTCTGAAAACAAAACTTTATTCATTAACTTATTTGATCAAACACGACTTGCTTTTTATTACTAAAAGTAATACCAGAGCAGGGTGCAAGAAATGTTAAAGCAGAAAAATTACAAAACAGCAAGCACAGCACAAAAGAAAATAATACATAGGTACAACAGACTACCAGATTCATCTGAAGGCCTGGACAAATAATCAAGTCCTGAGGTGGAACTGAAAACTTGTAGGTGTTGACACCAGTCATATTTGGGAGGGCAGGGGATCCTACAACTGGTGTGGCTGCACCGAGTTATCTCTAAATGGTCAGATGCTTCTATCTGAGACATGGTTCAAGATTTTGCAGTGGTCCCATAAGATTATGATTATATACAATGAGTGTCATTAAGAAATTTCAGGGAAATGAATTTCTCACTTGCTTCCCTTATAGGAGACAGTTGCAGCTGTCTCTTCGTTTCTTCTCTATATGCAAGCTTAGTGGATCTCTTGGACAGCCCATGAGGAACCATTTTATAAAGCACAGGGTTGCTGCCACTGCCTCTCTTTGATTTTTCTTGGTGCTGGTTTTCTTGGTGCTGGTTGTGGTGCTCCCACAAGCATCTCTCTGGCAACCACAAAGTTGTCAGTCATGTTTTGAAATTCACACTTCTGTGAATTTTGCAAGGCAGTTCTTCGGCCAAGTAATGCATACAGAAATTCATATATGAGGGTAACCTGTGCATAAAAAGGCATGTACCAGTGAAAATAGCCTACAAAAATGCATTGCATTTGGAAATAGGTTTGAAAAAATGTCTAAGGCAAAATTCATACAGGAATATGTATGTTTAACCTCTTTTTAATAAAACAACTGTTTTTTAAGAATGCTTTTAAAAATAATGATGATAATATTGCTATGGGTGTGTTTCCCTCTCTGGGCTCCAGGAGGAATGGCAGGATATAAATTTTAATAATAATAATAATAATAATAATAATAATAATAATAATAATGCACTAAAATGCTGAAGAATTTTTATGAGGACTTTAAACAATTCTCAAACTGATTAGGAAATGCATATAATTTAGCTAGGAAAAAATAAAAAACTGAGAAAACCCCAAACTGGCAAATTTGGCCTTTCCTTACTGTTATCTACATGCAGTGCTTCCTTAGTTAAATTATAATAATGAGGTGCTGGTATATATATATTCATAAGCAAGCCATGGGTGCTAGCACATAATTGTTGCCATGGGCAGAAAAAGAAAAGAAAAAAGAAAAGAAAAGAAGTTCCAGTACTCTGTACCAGGGAGCACCATCACGCACAACAAAGTGCTGTCTACATGGCAGGAAATGACACAATATTCAGCTGCAGAATAAAGGCATTGCATAGTTGGCTTCCTTTGACTCTCGCTTGGCACCCAGGGCTTGAAACTTAGCTGCTGTGCAACTATTTGTGCCCTGATAAGGCCTATAAAACAAACAGTAATGCTGATACATGGTTCATTTCTTTCTCAAAGAAGGCAGTTCAGAAATATATTTGGGCTAAACTCTGAGGAGATGTTTCCATTGAGAGAAGGAAAAATGAAAATGAAATAAATAGAGACAGATTTGCTGAGCGGTCAAATCAGCTGCTGTGAGAACCTGGCACATTTCCAGGTGTGACTCTGGGCTTGCAATCCCCTTCTTATTAACAAAGGAATCTATAATTACCTAGACGCTTGGTTAAAAGCAAATCTCACCTGAAAGGCTGATCTGCACAGCTTGATGATGAGCTACTTGCCAAAGGAATATGCTGCCGTTCATTCCCAAGCCAGGCAACAATGGTAGCTTGGATGAAGTATTCCAGAGGGGGAAAGGCTTCAAAGAGAAAAGCATCAATACAAGTTTCAGATTCAGCAGCTGATACTTGAAAGTTAATCTATGAAGACCTGCCAGCTCTGAATTGGCCCAAGATTATTCTTCTTTGTGTAGAAGAGTATCATAAATCGATTGAGTTCTTTTAGGGTAAGAGCCTACATTCAGTCTTCTCTTCATTCTGAAAAAAAATATCCCTGTAAATCATAGAAAACAAAAAGGTAGAAGTGGCAGGGGGTAGCCTGCCTGATTCTATCACCTTATGCACACTGCAGAACACAATCTGCAATCAGCTATTTGAATCAGAAATGAACATTCAGATACAACTCTAGATGTTAGCCAGAGATAACCTACACATGCTTCTATCCTATTATCCAGGTACAAGCCTCCAGTGTGATAAGATGTGATAACTCTGGTGATGCTGTAAAAAAAAACGGAGTGGGTGTGTTTATTTACTATGTTTTGTGTATTCTTTAATGGTTCCTTGATCATAATTATTATTTGATTGATTGAAAAAGGAGCCCCCTAAACAGAAAAAGCTAAGACCAAAGGCAGGCTGTAGTCAACGCTTAATACAACCAGAACAACACAGTGATATACAATTAATTGGGGTCTAGTGATATACAATTAACACTTGCCTTCCGTCTTCTATTCCAGATTTACATGGTGTCAGATTTTGAGGGATCATTGAGGAGTACCATGGAGCCATTGTCAAGAGAGATGTCACACCCTCTTCACAATGGAGCTCTCCATTGAAAGATGTCCAGCAACACCTTAGCCCTAGCCCCAATACCTCAGAAAGGCTTCTGAGATTTGCAATTCAACTTTTGCAAGGGACTGCACTTCTGTGTGGTATCCATTAGAGACAAGGACGCCTCAGTTCCTGAGAAATGGCTTGGGCAAGCAACGATGGCCTGAGGAGCCCTGCCTGATGACTGGATGACAGTTTCCACCTTGGTATAAGCTTACAGCTTTACAGCACACAGGTCAACCCCAATTGTTGCTCAACGCTTTATCAATAACACAATATCCCTAGGGCTTTCTGGAAATATGATATAAATGTTTGATATACATTTTCTGCTGAACAGCCAAGGGAACAATATTTATGGCACTGAGACTACAGAGCAATAACAGCATCTGATATTGGCTAAACACTCAGTTAAAGCAGGGCCTTCTGAAAACAGGAGAGAACTCTGATTGCCAGACATGTTGCAATGAAATGAGCATTAACGTTTTTAAAAGGGAAAATTTTGTTCTCTTTCCTTCCTCCTGGGAGGGTTTGCAAGTGCCACACAGCTAGACTCAGGAGCAGCATTTTATTGGAATGGGCACTGCATGGATGAATGAAGGCTCTTGGGTGTCTCTACACTTTGAGGCACAAGTGTCGGTCTCCTGTAGTGTACTCCAGAGGGAAAACCCGGCATCCGATTCAAAGCCATCCAAGCACAGAATCGAGACTTGAAAGATGTATTTTCAGCCCTTGAGGGTCATGTATACGGATCAGGAATACAAAAATACTCTGGGTAAGCAGGTGAAATAAAGGGCTTGGCAAAGGGGAAAGAAACTGCATAGAAGGGCATGTTGTTCAGCTAGAGATTGCATGAATCATTTTGTGCAGAGAGAATGTGTATATGTGCATGAAGGCATGGGACAAGTTAGGCAATTTTAGACGCTGGACTTAATAATCTTATACAGGCCCCATCTTTAGGTGGAAATGTGTATTACTTCACTTCAAAATTTAGAAAGCAAACCCTGCTGCTTTTTGGGGGGCGGAGGGAAGAGGCTCCAACTCATCCTGCAGAGTAGGTCCATGGACTTCAGCCCCAATGTCCTATCGGGATGGTACAACTGCATGAAGGAAAAGATGTGTGAAAGACAAAAGGTGTTGAATACAAAACATACCTCAATACAGGTTCAGCAATCTACACATTTCCTTCTACACATTTCCTTTGTTGCATTATAAACTGTCTCAGCAAACATGTGTCTGAAGTGGGATTTTAAGGCAGGAATGTAAGCACATCTGTTTGATGTGACTCGTCACACACTGATATGACACCATCTGTATCGGGGGGGGGGCGGAGCACATCTAAAAATGAATATGGTCTAATCAGGCAAAAGGTCAATGGAAACCCAATGGCACAACACACATCCTTTCATAGATACTTTCCCCTCGGTCTTAGGAACCAAACAAGGAGAATGGGATACCTCCATGCAAATGTCCCTGCAGATTCTACTCGGTAGGATATAGATGTGCAAAGGGCAGAAGGGCTTCTGTACTTTTGGTAGTTTTATTTGTATATAAATCATTGTTAAGAAATGTAATTATGGCAGGTGCAATGTGTAATGCAAAGGCAAGGAATGCTGCTTCTAATGAAATGCCCCCTACTACACAATTTAATTGGAGCTGAGGCTCCAATACTTTGGCCACCTCATGAGAAGAGAAGACTCCCTGGAAAAGACCCTGATGTTGGGAAAGATGGAGGGCACAAGGAGAAGGGGACGACAGAGGATGAGATGGTTGGACAGTGTTCTTGAAGCTACGAACATGAGTTTGACCAAACTGCGGGAGGCAGTGGAAGACAGGAGTGCTTGGCGTGCTCTGGTCCATGGGGTCATGAAGAGTCGACATGACTAAATGACTAAATAACAACAACACAATTTAAAGTCAAGGGCAGGGGTCCTATTCTCCTGGGCATACTTCCAAGGACACGGGATGGTAGACATGTCCTTAAACTCACACTTCAACTTACAGAGTGAATAAAAATGGTTGGAGTGTGCGTGCCAGATTGGGGGTGGGGGTGGGGGTGGGGGTGGGGGTGGGGGTGGGGGAAAGCCAGTTTCCACTCCTGTAGAGATGGTTTTCAATTGTAATGAAAAGTGCAGCCTTTAGAAAAGGCGACGCTGGTGCACAGGGAGTTATTTGGCCAATTACACCTGCTTCGGAAGGCATTAAAAATTAACTACTGTGCATGCAGATTTGGAAACAGTGTGAGCTATTTACAATGAAATGCTGACTTGGGCTCCAGCTGAAAGCATTTATATAGGCTGTTGATTTTGTAAGTTAAACCAGAACTGTTAAGTCTGCTGTTTCAGCCTCAAAGCTGAGGCAGCAGCCGTGTCTCAAGCTGACATAAATATCAATGTTACAAATTACTTTTCATACCTCTGTATCAGGAGCAGAGCCTCCGCATCAGCACTTAGTGGCACTCTTAATACCGGCACAGTTGTGTCCTTATGTTTCTTGTTTTGTATTGAGAAGGTGAAACCCAGCATAATGCTAATGCAAGAAATGTGGGAGCTGGAACTCAGGAAGCTGTCTTATAGCAAATCAGACCGATGATCCATCTCGCTTAGCATCGTCTGCACTGACTAGTAGTGGTTCTCTAGGGTTTCAGATGAGGAATGTTTCATACCCTCTGCTGGAGGTGCTGGGGAGTTGAACCTGAGACCTTCAGCATGCAACGCAGATGATCTACCAATGAGCTATGGCTCTTCCCTGTCCAGTATACCTGTGGGAGTATCTACACCCCCATCATTCAGCCCAGACTCTGAGGTCCAGTGCCGAGGGCGTTCTGGCAGTTCCCTCACTGCGAGAAGTAAGGTTACAGGGAACCAGACAGAGGGCCTTCTTGGTAGTGGCGGCTGCCCTGTGGAACGCCCTCCCATCAGATGTCAAGGAAATAAGCAACTATCTGAACTTTTAGAAGATACCTGAAGGCAGCTCTGCTTAGGGAAGTTTTTAATGTTTGACGTTTTATCGTGTTTTTAATATTCTGTTGGGAGTCACCCAGAGTGGCTGGGGAAACCCAGCCAGATGGGTGGGGTATTATTATTATTATTATTATTATTATTATTATTATTATTATTATTATTATTTTAATTATTGTGCTAGGTCCCCCCCCCCCATTTTCCCCCATTCCCCAGTGTAACATCCACTACTAGTAGAATAATGGACACAGTCTGATATAAGCTGCCTGAAGTGCCGCCCCAAGGAAAGAATGAATTCACCCCCAACCTTTTCAAACCATAATACTTGGGACAGGCTTCAGCCAGTCCCTTAAAGGGACAATGCCTCTTACAGGTTTTCAATAACAGAAATAACCATTGAAATATGTTCAAAACTTGAAACAAACAGTATTAAATATGTTACAAAAATGCAGATTAATCTAATCTCTCATTTAAACCATACAGGATAACTGAAGTGGGGCGGAGGAAATCAAAGATGCTTCCCACTGAAAAGCTAATATGCAAGAATCTTGTCCTTTCTGAGTTAATAAATGAACTTGCTCAATTGTTCAAAACTTTACATATTTGGGTGTATGCAGTGGCGTAGCGTGGGGGGTGCAGGGGGGCCCGGCCGCACCGGGCGCAACATCTGGGGGTTAGGGTTAGGGGCGCAAATCCACGGGTTAGGGGGCGCAAATTACTTGCCTTGCCCCGGGTGCTGACAACCCACGCTACGCCACTGGGTGTATGACTGCTATTTGAAAACATGAAGAGTTAAAGGAGCTTCAAATGTTTTAATTCTGAGCATGAAGAGTGCCATATTTCTGTTTGTTAGTCAACAAGATTCTTTCTCAAGCAATAGGCAGTTTCTGCTAGTGACAATACAGTGATAGAAAAAAGGCATCTCATAATCACTGTAGGAAAAGCAGGACAGAAGTAGGATGCTTAAAACTGAGAAGCATCTTCAGTCCTCGACAACACTGGAGATGATTGCAGGAGATGCACAAATCAAGGGGGGGGGGAGGTAACTTTGCCTAAATTCTTTTGAACTCTCTTTGAAATCCATACGGATATATTTCCTAAGCATGTCCATCCAGACATACCTTCTGTTTCAATCCAGCTAAATTTTACTGGCAGCTGTAGAATAAGATATAGAATTGATTGCTTGAGTAACTGTAAGTTAAACACAAATTAGTCTGGAATCTTGTTAATAAACAGCCATGATCAGCGTATGATTCCTACTGAGATACTGTTTTTTTTTTAAAAAAAATCACCCGTCCTTCAACAAACTGTGATTTGAAGAACATAGCATACATATGATGAAATGAAAACAGTTCCATCCAAATAACAGAAATCTTATCCCTAAAGACAGCTGGATTCTCTTTGTTATTCTTAATGTCATGTACCAAACAAATTGTGTATCCATAGTCAGAGTGTGGAACAGTCAGAGCAACAGCAGCACTGCAAGGAGTTTGGGGGGTTATTGGCAATGGGAATTCTGACAGGAGTAGAGCAAACAGGAAAGCAACAGACAAGCTGGCCACATTCATTGCTATGTAGCCAATGTGCAACCACAAAACCTTCGTATTGCTGGGCCACCTCATACATTTAAGAGCAACTGGTGCATTTGAGATAATAAACTTAAGCCCAGCTTCGTAAGCAGATTTCAGGACACCAACAGCCAATGTTAGCCTAGTTGGCGTGGATATCTGAAGATTAAAAAGCCAATATTTTTAAAGGTACGTGATGTGCCCTGACAGTGCCTTTATTCGAAGCTGCTTCACTCACCTTGACAGGAAAGGCAGGGAAATCTAGTTAAGATGTCTGGCACTATGACTGTGTACACACTCCTATTTACCCTGCGTGCAGCACATTCCCACTGCTAGTTTGCGAAACCACGTACATTTGATGCAATCCTAGGGTAGCCATATTTCAAGAGGTAAAAATAAAAAGTTGTTGAGCTTTTTTAGGACAGTCGCCCAATAGCCCTGCCACTGCCGCCGAGCCAGAACCCATGCTGCCCACACCTGAGCCTGAACCACAGCTGCCCACACACATTAAAAAAAACCAAACCCAATATCCAGGACATTTACTTTAAATTGTAAAATTCCCCCCAGATGGGCGTGTAGGACCCCCAAAAGAAGACATGTCCAGGAATTCCCGGATGTATGGCAACCCTATGAAATCCACATCTATCCTGTAGTTTCTTGAGAATTTTGATGTGTTTCCTCTGCCAAACAGCTTTGATCTGATGGCTGCGCTCTGCCATCACAGTCGGAGGCAGCAGTGTTTCTGAACACCAGCTGCTGGGAACTACAGGAGGGGAGAGGGCTCTTGGGCTTTTAATCCTGTTTGTGGGTTTCCCATGGGTTGGCTACTGTGAAAACAGGATGCTGGACTAGATGGGGCAATGGGTTCTTCTTATGTTCTCATTGATGTGCACAATGACATGCAAATGTGATTTGAAACACGGCGGAGGGAAATGACCTGTGTTTTAAGTCAGTAATGTGTACACAGCCGATGTTTGTGAGGCTGGAAAACATTTCATTAGACAGAACATCTCAAGGTTGCAATCCTCTGCACACATACACAAGAACATAAGGACAGACCAGAGCCCTAAGCCAGCACTCTGTTTTCACAGTGGCCAACCATATACTTATGGGAAAGTCAGAAGTAGGGCATGGGTACAATAGCACTGTTTCATTCATGCTACCCAGCAATGAATGACAGTAAGTCTCATAAACCATAGTGGGCCTGATAGTGGGCCTGATTCAACTAAGTAGTTGCAGTAGTGGAAACCAGTGCAATGACTCTCTCTTCTCTCTCCCCCCCCCTTGGCTTTGGGGACAAGGATAGTTCCCCCAAAAAGTGGGGGGGGGGAGGAGAGATTGTTCCATCAGGCAAGCAGAATTGCTTGCACTCACAGAACGTTTGTGTCAGTGGAATACTGAATTCCAGTGGGACTATGAAAACCTATATAAGATGCACAACAACTGTGACTTTATAAAATGTTATTTGTAGGTTATTAAACCCATACATCAATTGACTGTGAAGAGACCAAAACACAGAGCAGTGCAGTGGTCACCAGACTTTTTTTAAACAGCAACAACAAAAAAAGTATTAGATGGTACAACTGTACTGTTGTGAGGCATTTTCCCCTCTCATCTCCTGAGCAGGGAAGATGGAAGCAGCTTAGCATAGATGTAAGCCTAGGAATCAAGTGCAGTACTGATTGTTTGTCAGAACCAAGCCAGGACAAGACAGCTCGTGCTGCTCCGGGCTTTGCCCTGCCAGACTTAAAGCTGTATTACGAATCAGCAGCTTTCTGCTGGTTGAAGGACTGGCTGCTTCTTGAAAACACGGATGTTTTAGATTTGGAAGGATTTAACAATACTTTTGGATGGCATGCATATTTGTGGTACGACAAGGTTAAAATACATAAGGCCTTTAAGAATCATGTTGTCAGAAAAGCATTGTTCAATGTCTGGATAAAATATAAAGACTTATTGGAAAACAAGACCCCAAGGTGGCTATCACCAATGGAGGCTAAGGCCCCGAAAAGACTCAATATGGAGGCCAAATGGCCGAAATATTTGGAAATAATAGAAAAAGATGGAGATAATTGGAAGCTGCAGAGTATGGAGAAAATAAAAGATAAAGTGTGAGATTGGTTACATTATGCTCAGATTAAAGAAGTTTTTAAGTTGGATAAAAAGATAGGATTCCAGGTGGAAAAATCAAAGTTAGAAACAGAACTGTTAGAATCCAGCTCTAAGACACTTTCAAGAATGTATAACTTGCTGCTAAAATGGAATACACAGGATGAAACGGTTAAAACAGCTATGATAAAATGGGCACAGGACATAGGGCATAACATTATGTTTGCTGACTGGGAAAAGTTATGGACCACCGGTATGAAGTTTATGGCATGTAATGCCTTGAAAGAAAATATTATGAAAATGATATACAGGTGGTACATGACCCCAGTCAAGCTTGCAAAGATATACCATTTGTCTGATAACAAATGTTGGAAGTGTAAAGAAGCTGAAGGAACATTCTTTCACCTCTGGTGGTCCTGTCCTAGAGTGAAGACCTTCTGGGAAATGATATATAATGAGCTGAAAAAGGTATTTAAATATACCTTCCCTAAGAAACCAGAGGCCTTCCTTTTGGGCATTGTCGGCCAGAGTGTGCAAAAGAAGGACTGAACTTTTTTTATGTATGCCACAACAGCAGCAAGGATACTCATCGCTAAAGGCTGGAAAATCCAAGATTTGCCCACACTGGAAGAATGGCAGATGCAACTGATGGACTATATGGAACTGGCAGAAATGACGGGCAGAATCCGAGACCTCGGAGAGGAACTGGTGGAGGAGGAGTGGAAGAAATTTAAGGACTATTTACAAAAATACTGTAAATTGTACGAATGTTAAGAAAGATGTAAGATCCGTAACAATATGGCTCCAATAAATTAGTAACAAGGAATATAAATTTAAATGTAATTGAAAGATAAGACAAATTTTGGATAAAAAATATCCTAGAATTAATTTTTAAAGAATAAGAGTTATTTAAACTCTAAAATTTGAGATTCAATATTGGACAATTATATAATATAAATTGAACTAAGTAAATAATTTGCTAGAAAAATTTATGTGTTTAGAGTGCAGGAACAAGAGATGTGAGGAAGTCCAAAGATGAGAATGAAATGTGGTTAATGAAAAAGAACATGTTTTTATGTATGTTGTTGTTTATTGTTTAAAAATTTAATAAAAATTATTATAAAAAAAAAAGACAGCTCGTGCTGCTCCACAGACCACAGACAGCTCCTCTTTGTGCTGCTGTGGCATTCATGCCCTACAGACTGCCCATCCATGTTAGTGTGATTACTTTTTTACTTGAAGTAGGGTCGCCATATTCCCAAAAGTAAAAATCAGGATAGAGTTGTTTTTGGTCACAGTTGTTGAGCTTTCTTTCAGAATATGTATATATATATATATATAGAGAGAGAGAGAGAGAGAGATATGTTTTGGGGCTTTTCTTAGATGTTTAAAAATTATATGTATGTACACACACACACACCCCAACTAACCCAGACATTTTTGCTGATTCATATTGTCTTGTATTAGAATATACTGTAATTTAATATAAATATGATATACCTATTAGATCCATATTGGCATGTTGGTTTTAGCTGCAGCTTGGTCTTTCCCTTGCATATTTCAGGTGAACCCCCTAATGTCTGCCATCTTTATTCCTGTACTGGTTCAGGCATCCCAAAATGACCATTTTCTTTTGTCTCTTCCTTCAGTTGTGTGCACTGTTGGGGGAGGCGGCAGAGAGGAGTCCATGGAATTTAAACTGAATAATTATCTCTTATAAAATATGATTTGGCTTATGTATATTGTCATAGAAATTCTACAAGTTAAACAATATTTATTTTATGCATCATCCCAACTCCATTAAAATATTTCATTTATAATCTTATAGTACTGTTGCAGGGCTGCTGTGGGTCAATATACATAAATAAACAGGTAATTAGAAAGGAAAGGAAGGAAACAACCATTTTTATTAGACACTGCTAATATCCTTTTCTCTCAAGATGTCATTTTCCATAAAACCAAATTAGCTTAAAACTAAGCAATAAGGAGAATTTACTGGCCTTTTATGGCCATCAGTTATATGGAAAAGCCTGGTTTTCCCAACAGAGTCAGTCAGAAAGATGGTGCTTTCGGTGGAACAAATATAAAACTCTGTGAATAGGCAGTCATAAGATAAAACAACTGGAAAAGATGTTTACTAATGGGGTGGGGGAGAGAAAATATTATAAAGCAGAGAGAGGTGAAATGACAACAATACAGCGGTAAACAACCTAAACACCACAAAGTTGGCCCATATAAATAAATTAAGAAGCCCTCACATGACATAAACAGCTTCACCAATGGCACTCCACATCTCAAGCCTGCAAATAATTCTGGAAATTCTTTGAGGAGTCCAGGTTGTGATTGCCCAGCTGTTGACCCAAGGTAGCTATCCAGACTCACTCATTAATTTGTAAGATGCTGACAATGCTTCCTGAACAGGGCAGGAGAAACAGCCTAAAGGAAAGCAGAGCAAAATGTGCCCAAGGAAGCTTGTGAACTGATATATGAGTAATGAGACAAAACCAGAAAGTTCAGAACTAAGAGGTTGTATGGAGGAAGAGGGGAAGAGACTTAATAGAGCATTTCTAGCCAATGAAAAATCTAGACTGAAATCCAGTCAAGGTCTGGCTGTTCTTATTCATATGATGATGAGTGAGTAAGGGTGTCTCTCAAAGTGTGCTGTGTCCTTTCGGGACCCAATGTTTTTAACTGTTATAAAGCATATAGCTAGGTCCTGAAAAGCTACAAAGTTATGTTCTTTTAAACACAATGCCTAATTTTTCCAGTCTTAGAAAACGCGGCACTAGTCTGCTTGCAAAATAAACCTTTTTAAAAAATAATAATAAAAGTTGACTGTTTATTTCAGGCTCGTTAAAATTATTCACAACACTCAAAGCACTGGGAATTCAAATTAGTGCCTCAGTCATTTTGGGCAGACATTTTGGAATCAATGGGGCATGACCCACTTTTAAGTCCTATTCATTGAAATGAGAAGGTTAAGGATGTACTTAACCCTCTCCCACAAAAATAAATGGGAATGTAGAATGTGTTTCGCTTTGATGGGATCTCGCAACCCACATGGTGGTGTGCGCATTGTTTTGATAAATGTGAAAGGGACAGCCTGTGGCATTACTATGCAATGTGCAAATTTATACAACATAAATAAAGTCATGATAGCAACAATAATTAGTGGAAACATAATCTTTCTAGATATGTGAATCTAATTCCCATAATGAAAGAGAAATCCCTGGCCTCAAATCCTCAATTAAGCCCTAAGCAAATACAATCAGATGCTGATAAATTCTAGATGAGCAATTTCACACTGGAGCCTGTTTTCTTGAAACATAGAAACTCTGACGTCAGCTCTGGAAGATGGAAATGGTCTCCCACTAGTTTCTGAATACAGTTGTACCTCAGAAGTTAAACGGAATCCATTCCGGAAGTCCGTTCAACTTCCAGAATGTTCAGAAAACAAGACACAGTTTATAATAGGTTGCAGGAAGCTCATGCAGCCAATCAGAAGCCGCAAAAGCCACATCGGACGTTCGAGTTCCAAAGAACATTCACAAACTAGAACACTCACTTCTGGGTTTGTGGCATTCGGGAGCCAAAACGTTCGTCTTGTAAGGCATTCGGGATCTAAGGTACAACTGTACTACCATGTTCAGTGTCCAAATTGCCCACCACAGCAAACCTCTCAGCAAGAGAGTAACATGTTGCAAGTAATCTACTTTTTATGTTCTGAACTGCCCTGAGGTCTGTGGATGAAGGGTAGTATAAAATAATAATAAGAATAATACTCCTGTGAGCAGTCTGGATGGTGCATTTGGGACTAGTTGAAGTTTCTGGACCAGATACAATGGCCAGCCCCACATAAAGTAATCTTGAGCATGTAGACAATCCCTAGATATGTATATTTTTCTAAATGTACACAAGAGATTCCAATAACTGCACTCAGTGCTTTTTTTCTGAGGGGACACGGGTATGCATACCCCTAAACATTTTGTGAATCTAAGTTTGTCCTCATTGAAGGGCAGTGTTTCAATATGAGTAGGAAAATGAGAGTATCCCTAAACATTTTTTTGGGGGGGGAAGCACTGACTATACTTACTCTCGGTTTGTTGAATTGCATAGCTTTATTTTCTCATAGGAAAGATAAAACACATTCTTCAATTTGATCTTTAGCAACTGGATAGTAAAGGTTTTCCTTGCAAGAACTGCGAGCAACTCTACAACTCAGTCATTACGAATTCAATATATTGATTGCAACAACTGAAATAATGTAGCCGGGAATAGATGCATGGAAATGATGTCGGAGCAGTCATTTCCCCTCATTTTTTTCATAATATTCCTACCAGCTATGCTCCTAACAACTTAGCCACTGCTGTGATTTTCATCTAATAATGATTGGAAACAATTTTAGACTTTAAGGCGACTTTCATTAAAGTTCTACTATATCAGAGTTCATTGAATCAGTACAAACGAGCCAGACTATAATAACATGCTTTGGAGTCATTCATGGATTTTGTAAGCTATTGAGAGTTATGATAAAAAGGGCATATAACCCTTTTCAAATGGGACACAATGTCAGGTTTTGATGTATTAGCAAGTGTCACTAGTTTTGGAAAATTAACCAGTTTGTCTGTATCCACCCTACTGTTCTTTAAATTTAGGATTTTCCTAGTGTCCCCTTTGTTGAACGAACATACTTTAGCGCTCTTATTAAGCCTTTGACCTTAATTGAGAAAAAGCCCAACTCAGATCCCAATTGATTCAATTGAGGCATGAGAAGAACTAGTTTTCTTCAGATTCAGGTCTTTAGATGCAAATGACCCTAACCATGTTAGCTTGCAAAGATTTCCATTGCTTTCAGTAGAGCTTACTGTGAAGTAAGTATGCATACTATTGCAAATTTCAGCCCAGTTCTGTGCTCAATAGGGCTTAACTGCGGTTAAGCAATGCAATTCTATGCATGCTTACTGAGAAATAATTCTCACTTTCTTCTAAATAAGTGAGTATGTGACTGCAGTCCTGGGAATGATAAAAGCAGAGGAATGTATGTATATAGTTTAGCCACACCCACAGAGTGTCAGCCATGTTTGTCTAACCATTGGCTCTAGTTCTATCTACCACGAGCTTCCTTGCCTCCATGCCTTCCCTGCCACCAGTCCCAATGGATACAAGTCTCCACTATTTCCTAGGGTTCTTTGGGGGGAAGCCATGACTGTTAAAAGTGACAAGGTCCTGTTTTAAATGTTTTGGCCAGATGGACCTTTATGCAAAAGTCAAGGAACAGAAGTGGAGATGAAGCCTAAAGATACATACATTTGGTATGTATCTTCAGAACAATTAGGAATAGCATGGCTTCATCCAGAGACCCAATGGTCCCATGGATAATATCCCATCTTAAAACAATTCTTTACCTGAGAGTTTGAATGGAGAGAGGAGAGATGAAATGGCCCCACTTGAAGCTCCCTTTAGAACATTGCCATAAGAATGAGTTATCGTGCAATTTAAAATCCTAGTTCAGCTTCTGAGTTATAGGGCTACCCTGCCTGTGCTGCTAAAACATCCTTGTATTTTGCTGGGTAAACAAAAAGCACAACAAGCAATTTATGGCACAATTACCAAGGGATAAGATCGGGATTGAAGGGGAAAGTAATTAACACAAACCAGAAGAAGTATATTCTAATGATAAAATACTGTATTGTCTTTGCCAAAAATGGACTAAAATGTGCTGTAGGTATTAAATAGTGTGTGTACAGTATATATGACCACACGTGAACAAACAAATGCTGGGTAGACGAAGAAATGGATACAGGCTTAAGTCTATGTATGTGTGTGGTTAAAATTAGGGGTGACCCAGGATTGTGATGCATTGGAGAAGCTTTGGGTATGTAACCCTATACCCAGTTTCTGGGGTGGAATCTCCATTGACCTCAGTGCTATCTTTCTTTTGTGTAGATGTGTATAGGATGTGTTGATACACTCCTAAGTTTGTGGTGTGCTTAAAACCAGCAAGCGGTGGTTAATGAAATGGAGCTCAGCATCTCTTTATATATGTGGGACTCCAATGTACAAAGAGAACTTTTGTATTTACAAGGCACTCCCTGTTCCTCAGGGCTGACAGATCCTCCCATACAGTGTGGAAAAAAGCAGGCTGCTTTATTTTGAACAATAGGTGAAGGCAGAACTTAGCATGTGAATGATGCAGCAAGACCTCTTTTTATAAAAGTGTTGGCCCTAGCAGGGAGGGGATCCTTCAGACAGAAAAATGATTGGGTCTGCCTGGCCACACATTCATCTCAGTGCATTCACAGAAAAGTCCCCAGTAATTGAGATGAATAAGGAAACCTGCTGTCACCGTTATGACTGCCAGAGATTCTGTTCTAGATCAAGTTCTAGATCAAGGATTTACCAGCCAGGATCTTCCCAATCTATAGAATTTAATACATTCAACTAAACAACTCTTCAGTAATCACCATATTAAATGCAATGTATTAACTTATATCAAGTGAAATAATTGTAATAGACTAGTAATACTAGGGAAAGATTGAGGGAAAGATTGAGGGCCCAAGGAGAAGGGGACAGCAGAGGACAAGATGGTTGGACAGTGTTCTTGAAGCTACCAGCATGAATTTGATCAAACTGTGGGAGGCAGAGGAAGACAGGAGTGCCTGGCATGCTCTGGTCCATGGGGTCATGAAGAGTCGGACATGACTAAACGACTAAACAACAACAAGTAATACTAGTGAAGTCTGTTTGAAAGCTGCATGTGCTATCAGTAGCCGTAGGGTTGCTTTCATCTGTGCTAGAAAAATACAGCTTGTTGGTGCAGTTAAGCTCTTCTGTTGGTGCAGTTAAGCTCTTATTATTTAGCCCATTTGCATCCCAACCTCCTACAAAGCTGCTCAGGACAAAATACACAGAGCTGTCTTATTTTATCAAATGATTCTATGAAGAAGATGAAGCATGTGATAATGAACAGGTATTGTGGAGGAGGCTCAGAACATAGGAAGAGCCCTTTTGGGCAAGGCCAAAGACCCTTCTAGTTTAGCAGCATGTTTTCACAGTTGCAAATCAGATGGCAATGTGGGCGTGTCCTCACTTGTGATTCACAGTTAAGTGGCATTCAAAGGCATTATGGATGTTTTTAATGTTTCAATGGAACTGTTGTATTGTGCCTTTTATTTATGTGCAGAATTTATAAGTGATTTTCTACTTGTAAACTGCTTGGGGGCCATTTTCACATGTGGGCAGTACATATATTAAAATTATTGTTGTGGTTGTTATTCATAATAATGACTCTGACAGTAGAGGCAGAAGATAGCCGTCATGGCTGTTGTTGTTCAGTCATTTAGTCGTGTCCGACTCTTCGTGACCCCATGGACGAGAGCACACCAGGCACTCCTGTCTTCCTCTGCCTCCCGCAGTTTGGTCAAGCTCATGCTGGTAGCTTTGAGAACACTGTCCAACCATCTCGTCCTCTTCCGTCCCCTTCTCCTTGTGCCCTCAATCTTTCCCAACATCAGGGTCTTTTCCAGGGAGTCTTTTCTTCTCATGAAGTGGCCAAAGTATTGGAGCCTCAGCTTCAGAATCTGTCCTTCCAGTGAGCACTCAGGGCTGATTTCCTTAAGAATGGATAGGTTTGATTTTCTTGCAGTCCATGGGACTCTCAAGAGTCTCCTCCAGCACCATAATTCAAAAGCATCAATTCTTGGCGATCAGCCTTCTTTATGGTCCAGCTCTCGCTTCCATACATCACTATTGGGAAAACCATGGCTTTAACTATACAGACCTTTGTCCCTGCTTTTTAAGATGCTGTCTAGGTTTGTCATTGCTTTTCTCCCAAGAAGCAGGCATCTTTTAATTTCGTGACTGCTGTCACCATCTGCAGTGATCATGGAGCCCAAGAAAGTAAAATCTCTCACTGCCTCCATTTCTTGTTTCTAGCCTCATCCTTATGGTTTAACTGCACCTTGTGTGACGAAGTACTTTCATTTATCTCTGCTGAATTTTCTTTCCTTTATCTTTCTTGTATGTCATTGAGTTCAAGCAGTACTGCAACAGCAGCTTCCACATCTGATCAATGCCTATTTGTTTCAACATCTGAGAGGGTGTGTGTTGTGCATATGGATGCCAAGCGTTTGAGTATGACTAAGGCCATGCAGCAAGCTCCACAGCTGAGGGATGGGGTTGGGGTTGATCTCCAGGCCTCAAAGTGTATTCTGAAATATCATAATGGCTCTCCTGGGGCCTATATGACCTGTATTGATCTTCAAGGGGGGGGGGGACACCTTCACATTTTAGGTTCTTAAAATGTTCCTAAAATTAGAAGGTGCACCTCAAGACCCACAGTATCAGTTCCAAAGCTTGATATGGAAAATAAGTCCTTGTTCTTTATTGCTCACTCTTTGTGAAGACCTGCAGAGCAATAATAATAATAATAATAATAATAATAATAATAATAATAATAGAGCTACATAAATGGAAGAGGATGGTCATGGATTCTGAAATTTGCTCTGCTTACCAGAATCCATATACTTAGCAGCTCTTGAGGAGCTCTATCAAATCAGGGGGGTGGGGGTGGGAGAAATTAAAAATTAGACAAATGACTCATGGCTAAGGAAATAATCCTAGTTTTAAACTAATGAGAAAGCTAATTGAAACCATTTGTCTCCATAGCAGGTTTATTAGTGTAGTGCTGTTTTTATTTATGTCATCATATCTACATGTACACATTTATGGAAAGTTCTGATGTTTGCTTGTATTATGCAGATAAGTACAGTAAACCATAAAGGATTTCTAAATTGCTCGGATGGCTAAGTAAATTTAAAATTAGGCTCTTCAACTCTCCTAAGCTCCCAATAATTCCATTTCCTGAGACAGAATAATCTACCCTAAATTCCCTATTGAGTAAGTACATGGCTCTCTTTTTTCAGCTCCTTCATAAATGTAAATATGAAGATATAAGGTGTTACCCATGTGGTGTAGTGGCTAGAGTGTTGGACACATGAGACCAGGGTTCAAATCCCCACTTGGCCATGAAGCTCACTGGGTGACCTTGGGCCAGTCACTGCCTCCCAACCCTCTCAGGATTGTTGTGGGATTAAAAGAAGAGGGGAAGCTATGTACATCACCTTGAGCTCCTTGGAGAAAAAGGTGGGATATAAATGTAGTAATTAAATAAATCTGTGAAGAACATCTAGCTCCTATATGCTGCTGATTTTTATAATTGTGGCACTTCAGTTATTGTGCAGTTGTGGATACAGAAATGAGCAGCCATTAGGAATGGAAGAATTTGACAATATTTCTTTCTCTGTTCTCATTTTTCCAATCTTACACTCAGTTCTCAACATTCAGTTTGTGATGAAATCTTCAGGAAAAATCATCAGCATATTAGCATGGATTCCTTTTAACATATATATTTTTGGGTGCCAGTTTGCCTAGTATATCTATATTTGCAAGACAATCTCCCCTAATAGAATGTATGCTATTTCCAGCAATATGTGGATTGATATGCACACATTACCCTTGTACACATTTCTTGGCAGGAGCACTGCGCTGCCAAATTAGGAGAAGTGAGGATTTCAAAGGGCATCTGTGTGTTCATTTTGTGCACTGTTTTGGAAAGTGCAAATTAGAGAGGCTTGCCTTTAGATGTGAACAGAGACACAGGTGTTAGGAACATGCTTGCTCAGAGCCACTAATGCCAGAGGCTATATAACAATTACATTTGACTAGGGGAATGATGCTCTTCCCTAAACAGTGGTGGCATTCTCTGAAGAATGCTATAAGCACAGAGATTTTCTCCTTGGCTTGACTGTTTCCATCTCTCTTGCCCCATCCCTAAGGGCTGTATAAGGAAGCTGCTACCAAAAGGAGCTGAGGTGATATTCTTGCCTTTGGGTTCAAATTATAAAAGTTTTTTTTTTGGGGGGGGGAGGCGTCATTAGGGTCTGATTCTAGCTTTGGGAGCAATGCTATCCAAAGAATGTTGGACTGTCTTTACAGTCCTGACTCAGCAGGGACACTGCAAGATATTACAGTATCAGATATTGCTAACTGGTCTATTGTTGTGTTTCGGATACAGTGGTACCTCGGGTTAAGAACTTAATTCGTTCCGGAGGTCCATTCTTAACCTGAAACTGTTCTTAACCTGAAGCACTACTTTAGCTAATGGGGCCTCCTGCCGCTGCCGCACCGTGGAGTACAATTTCTGTTCTCATCCTGAAGCAAAGTTCTTAACCCGAGGTAATATTTCTGGGTTAGTGGAGTCTGTAACCTGAAGCGTATATAACCTGATGCGTATATAACCCGAGGTACCACTGTATAAACTTTTGATACATTTTAACCCACCCACCCCTTTTTGCAATTGTTGGAATGCCAATGGTCAATGTCAATGGAGCATTGCTAGTTCTCCCCACAGTTACAAGGCAAAAATGGCCTCCACTAAAAGTCAGGCATTTACTTCCACCGGTCCCCCTGCTATGGAATGCTCTTCTAGCAGGGATTTGGCAGGCAAACTCACTTTTTACTTTCCAGGGTCTCTGGAAGACGACTGTATGCCAGTTGTTTAAAATGTTATGCAGTTATTTAAAATGTTTCTGATTTGACCAGTCACATTAATGATCTTTTTAATGGTGTGTTGCACTTTTATTGTATATATATTATTGTGTACCACCCAATATTTTAAGAGATAGCACTATATAAATATTTTAATGAATAAATAAAATATCATTTATTTCTTGTGGTTTTTGGACTTTGTGTTTATGAACCACTTTGAGCACAATATTTTTCTGGAAAATGTACATACATCTACTGACTGCGACTATGGTAGGGGTGTGCATGCTTTATAAGAATTCACCACAGCCGTATTATACCTACCTTTCCAAAATATTAATGAAAACAAAGCCTTTATAAGCAATGTTAGAGGTAGGATTAACACCTAGTCAATAATTTCAAGGCAAAGATTTGTCATTATAGAATATGAGTAGGTAGCCGTGTTGGTCTGCCATAGTTGAAACAAAATAATTTTCTTCTTCTTCCAGTAGCACCTTAGAGACCAACTAAGTTTGTTATTGGTATGAGCTTTCACGTGCATGCATGGTATCTGAAGAAGTGGCCAGGAGGCACGTCCAAAGCACAGTGGCCAAGAAGGTTCTGGCCTTGGCCAGGACAGTGATTCGTCACCCGGGCATTACCTTCCATGATGCATCCATTTACAGGCTTTATTGGGTCCAACTGCCTATAATTGGGAATGATTTGTGGCTGACCTCTGTGTCAGTGGGGTTAAGGGATTGGTTACAGGTGTGAGTGGTTGGTGAATGGGGCCAATGGGGTGCAGTCCAAACAGATCAAGGCACCTATAAATACCCATGCACATGACCCAGAGCTTCCTCTTTTGGCATGTGCATTTGGAACACCCGCCCACCTCTCCCTATTTTTAGGGTTTTTGCGCTTGACCTTGCTATGCCGTTGTGTGTCATCTGTCATTGGGACAGGGGCATGGCAAGAATTTTCCCCACTTGGCTGATTGGCTGTTGCCATTTGGGTTTCGCCTGCTGCGTAACAAATCGTCACAACTTGTAAGGTGGCGGATAGGCTCTGGTTCAGGTGATAGGGATGGAACAATGCTCTCGCCATTCCTATGTGAAAGGTATTCCATTAAAGGAATCCAGGGACTCAGTGGTTTGGTCAACCCCTGAGAGGGGGTTGTGCCCGTGCCTGAGTCCAGGGGGACATCTGGGTGGCAGACATAGTCTGTTCCCGGCTTTCCGCCTATCCGGGTGTTCACCCTTGGCTGACCTATGCTGGTGCCCTGGGTCAGCGCTACCTGCAAGGGTGCAGGGAGCTAGTTCAACCAGAGCCTATGCAACCACTCACTTTCTGTAATCAATAAAGTTGTGGCCTAAATTCTGCCAAAAAACAAACTAAAATTTGAGTCAAGTGTGAATCTATTTAGGGGGGAGGTCTTTGGGTCTGAACATGCAAACAGTATTTCACATTTCTGTTAATAAAAGAGGGAGTGTGAGTCTTTTGAGAACTCAGGTGTTTTGTTAATCAAGGTGATTTAAAACATATTTAGCAGCACTAACTACTGTCAGTATAGGTAACGGCCCAGATAAGACACCATTCAGAATTACAGGCGCTAACTGGATTTTCCAATCAAGAGTAACAGTAAGTGATGGCATTTGTGCTTTTAATAAGGCCAATCACATAAAGGCTTTGGAGGTGAAAGACACTAATCTAATTCACCGTGTTAAATTTGGTTACTGATATAGTCCTTCTGTAACACATGCATCTTTGAATGAGCAAGAGATCAGGAGAGAAATTGTAGGCAGGATTCAATGCAGCAAAATGTTCTGCATCTTGTAAAATGGAACAGAATATATGATCATTGTCCCAGACTTTATATAACTTGAGGGAAGCTGTTTAGGAACTTGTTCTGAGGGGAAATCCTACATGCAGAGTCAAGTCCTGTAAATTAAAGGCAAGGCCTTGTGGTTGTCATGCCATCCCCACCCCAATGGTAGAGTTTTTTTTTTTTTTCATACAGATTGAGTGATAGTAGAAGCTAAACTTGATTATCAGAATTACATGATCAATATGTTTCATGTATATTAATTCATGGGCTGCTCACTAGCTTCTTTTCTATGGGAGTTGTCATGTTACTTGAAGCCCTGCTCCAGTCTTCTAGGGACCCTGGCAAGGCTGAATGGATTTAGGAAAGCATCAATTTCCATTTCAATCTGAGTTCTGCAGCAGTGTCTCTGTTTTGCTTCAGTTTGACTTCCAACCAAAAAGTATGTTAACTTCCACTCCCGGACTCTGACAGACACCACAGTATGCCTGGCGTTGGGCCTGCTTACGTGTCATGTAACATGTTATTGAAAGTTGAACTAGACACCAGGAGAACTGGTTCAAATTTCCCCTTTGGCTATGAAGTTCATGTAGGTGATCTTGGGCCAGTCAGTGTCAGCTTAAACTACCTCACAGGTTTGTTGTGATGACAAAGGGGGATGCCATGCACATCTCCTTGAACTCCTGGGAGGAAGGGTAATATAAAGATACAATAAATAAAATCTGACAAATTCAATTCCTTCTAAACTCCCTACACCTAGTTATCTTGCAGTTTCCTAGAATAACACCTTTTCCATCCAGTGGCCACAGATTTATTTCACCAACTTGTGCTTTTATCAAGCTCTCTGAACTTGAACTATCTGTTTACCTCAGTGCAATGCCTCACTCAGCAGAGAGGCAATAGGTCAGTGTCTACTTCCAACGAAATAGAAAGGTGGCCACAAAGATTACACTTTGCCAGCTTAACTGTCATTTTGATTAGGAAAAATCTACCAATTAAAGCACCTGTGTCTTTTCTTCTAGCAATTTTGAAACTTCAGATCTAAGATCCAAAGTGGCTGGGAGTGAGCAGTCCTTATTCACGATGCAACAGATAACAATCCCCCGACCATCTGGCAATCATTAACTTTTTCAAGAGTAAGAGCTGTGAGACCCTGTAGCCTGTATTAAATATGCCAGTTTCATAATCTTGTTGAATTGCATGTATCAATGATCTCATTGTGATTATTTGTCACTAACAAGGGGTCTAATGAGTCAAGCTGTAATTTGGAAATGATGTTGAAGTCCGTTTGAATCCATCAACCCTTCATATTCACAGATGTCATGCGGTTGATTCCAGTCCAGACTCAAACCCTCAGTGGGTTAGGGACTTCCTTTGCATGCAAAGACAGGCTCCGGTGGATTGACTGGATGAGACCAATAGTGAGTTCAATGGTCAAGAAGGCGGTTTCTGTATGTGCTGTAGAGGGGGCAGATGAGGCTTGTCAGCTTGGGAAGGTAGCCTATCTAGGAGAAGGCAATCTCTAGTCCTAAACCTCTGCTGCCTTGTGGGATAGCTTCAGGAGAAGAAAAGGCTAAGGCGTAAACCCTACACAAATCCAGAGTGGAGTCCTCAAGACATCTTGAATGGCACCTTGTATGCCTCCTTCTGGCAACCCCTGCAGCCAAGCTGGTTTCCGTTTGACCACAACGATGAGGCCAAGTGGACGGTCTTGGCATCTGGTCAGCCCTAGGACTTCTAGACACACTGCCCAGGCTTGCAGCCCAGAGAGGTCACTTTGGTGCTGCTAAAGCAGCGGTTTGACTTACCCCCCCCCCCGAGGCGCACTCCATTGTCTTTCAATGCAGATGGATGACAGCTACAGTCCAGACTACCGTGGTTAGATTCATTTAAATCAATGGAACTTATACGAGCCATGACTAAAGTCCCATTGGTTTCAGTGGGTTTTCTCTAATGATGACAAAGGTTATCATCCTAACCCCAATAATAAAAAAGAGCCTGCCTGATCAGGTCAATGGGCCATCAAGTCCAGCATCCTATTCTCACAATGGCCAACCAGATGCCCATGGGAATGCTGTGATACCCAGCATCAGGCATTCAGAGGCATATTGCCTCTGACAGTAGAAACAGAACATCGTTTCTGTTGAGTAGCAATGATTATGATTGTTTGTTAACTCTTCGCTTCTTCGGAGAATAGTGGGATCATTTTTCTCGAACAAACAAATGTATTAATCACATTTGTCTCCAAGGAGCACAAGCAGTTATATGTAGATGGATTATTTCCTTTTTACCCTCACAAGAACCCTGTGAGGTAGAATCAGCTGAGCAATAATGACTAACCCAAGATTGCCCACAGAGCTTCATGAATGACTGAGGTTTTGGATCCAGTTTTCCCTAGTCACAGTCCAACATTCAGCCCTACTATACGGCACTTGGCAGTCACATTCAATAGTATGGGCAGTTTGGTTATGTGACTATCACAGGATATCAGCCATAGATGGAACATTCTGCCCTGTGTCTGCTGTAGTCATCCCTGGAGGCAAGCTTGCCAAGTAATAACAGATCTGCTTTTGTTGTATGGGTGATCACAGAAAAAAACAGTGAGTTCTCCCATTAGCTCATAAAATAAACAGGCTGAACTTTGCACATCAATTTAAACAAATTCTGTTGTCCTCTAGAAAGCAAAGGCTGAAAAATCCCTCTCCCCTTGAGATTTGAAAAAGCTGCAGAACATACTGTAGTCAATGAGGCAAAAGAGGGCGGCTGGAAGCTAATGCCGCAGCAAATCTTGCAAGAGCTTATGCACTTTAAATGTGACAACTGAGATCATTTACACATACCTCGGAGTCTGGTGAGGTGAATGAGATTTTTACATGGAATTTATGGATAGCTTTTGGGAGGGCTACATATCAGAGATACATTTGGCAGATTCAGTGTTGCCTCCAACAACAAAAAAATTAGCTCATTTTGTTATTTTCCTTGGGATAGTTATTCATGTAACTATTATTTTTTTTGGGGGGGGGGGTCAAATTTGCAGAGAAATCAAACATCAGAAACAAAATCTGTCAGAGTTGCACTGCGTTGGTGTCAATCCATCCCCAATTTAGGTGGCATTTTTGACAATATTTATGGTCCAGCTTGTTGTGGTTGCTTTTGGCTCCTGTTCTAGCATTAGGTGGAAGTGGATATGCTGTATTAGAGGTTATTTTGAATGAACACTTTTAGCATATTTTGATATGATTTTTATGGCTATTTTATGGTTATTTTTAGTATATGATTTTGTGTTTTATTCTGCAAATTACTTTGGAAATGCTTTTAGTTGTGTGAATCAATAAATTTAAGATAATTTTTGGTTGTTGGGCTCAAATAAATATGTGTTAAACTAACTTTTTCACTTCCAGACTAAGTATTTTGTGGGAGGGATTCAGTGACATACTAGAAATTTAAAGGTAAAGGGACCCTTGACCATTAGGTCCAGTTGTGGCCGACTCTGGGGTTGCGGCGCTTATCTCGCTTTATTGGCTGAGGGAGCCAGTGTACAGCTTCCGGGTCATGTGGCCAGCATGACTACGCCGCTTCTGGCGAACTAGAGCAGCACACGGAAACGTTTACCTTCCTGCCAGAGCGGTAACTATTTATCTACTTGCACTTTGACATGATTTCGAACTGCTAGGTTGCCAGGAGCAGGGACCGAGCAACGGGAGCTCACCCATCGTGGGGATTCGAACCACCAACCTTCTGTTCGGCAAGTCCTAGGCTCTGTGGTTTAACCCACAGCGCCACCCGCGTCCCTACTAGAAATTTAGGTTTGCACAATTAAAGGTGATTACAGTACTCTAGTGCAACAAATCCACTTTTTGTGTACATTCTCTTTCCATCTGTGGCATAGTTGAGGTAATAGTGTCTCTTGGCATCTTGACTTCCCTTTTGGCCTGTCACTCAGGAATGGTATTTGGCTTTCTGGCCAACGCTTCTAGGATTTCCTTATAAGAACTAGCTTTATAGCACAGAAACCAAGTGTCCTTATTGTCTCCATTGGTATATTATCAGAGGGGGAAGATCAGTGCCACAAAGGGCACTGTGCATTCTGGGAAATTTAAAATGGGACACTCTGGGAAATTAAAATGCTGTCTAGACCGAGAAGCATGGCAGCATTTGGGGTGCTGTTGGTGCTGCCCACTGCCACCAGGTAAGACTGCTGATGGAGAAGAGAGTCCATTTTTTAAGGTGTCCTCAGGCCTGAAGCTGACCCTGATTTCAACACTCTCTGTTTCCTCAACCAGCCTATGTCCAAATATAAGGAGTGACTTGGATCTAATAAAACATTTCATGCTTTTATTTTACAAAAAGTTTCACAGCTCTTTAACTATAAATTGATGCGGATAGAGGAGAAATTATAACTGGTCGATGTGTGTATATGTTAATCCTTCCCATCCATGTTGACTTCCTTTTCTTCTCCTCATATCAAACTTTTTCCCATTGTGGGGTTCCAGAGGTAGGGAAAATTGAATCTTTTACTTTCTTGTAGTCCATGAGCACCTGGAAGGCACCAGATTTGGGATAGGGATGGGAAAGAAATTTGATTAAATTTACATTTTAAAGTGAACCTACCAAATTCACACTTTCTGAAACAATACAGGAACGGGAATACAGCTATCCTTTGGAATTCACAGCTATTTGAATTTTTCAGTGCAAACAATGTTTACAAAAATGGCATATAGAAGGAGAAAGTGTGCATAAAAATGCATTAATGAATTGAATTTATCCCCTTTTTCCTTTACAAAGGTAAAATACACAGCTGGAACCCCATGGATTCAAGAATGAAGCAAATCATTAAGCTACACTGCACACTTACACAGATAATATTTAGTAAGATCCGCACATTATTAAAGCAGAACTCCTAAATATACTATAATGCCATTAGTCAGAGTATGACCTTTGGTAGGTTATATATTTCCCTGTCAGATTTTTGCAAAAACATCGGGGGGGGGGGAGGGGAGGCGTCAGACCAACAAATTTGCAGATAATCATGTTTGGGAACATTTTGGATTACTTTCCTATTAGTAGAGTAGTGCAATTAAAAATAGATCTAATAAAGATCAGGTAGGGGAAGATGTAATAGGATTAATGGAATGTGCAGCTGAGCAGCTCTGCACTGCCTCTAAGAATGTAGCAGGAGATGTTTGAGGAGGCAGATTTATTACAACCAAAGGAAATGTTAAAAGTAAATGAAACTTTTTATAAGCTACCAAGACCACAAGTTAATGATTTTTTTCTCCCCAGTGTTGGAACTCCTTTTCAGTTTTTAAACTATTATTTATGATGGCTTGTTCAGAGTGACATGAAGCATGGTATAGAATATCTGAGGGCAAAGCAAATACCAGAAGACCAGCAAGAAAAACCCAAACTCATTTCTTGTAAATTGCAGTTGGAAATATTTTTGAACCCCAGTAATTTAGAATTCCTGTGCTCGCTTCGGCAGCACATATACTAAAATTGGAATGATACAGAGAATTTATTTCTACATGGATTAATGCTCATCTGTCAGGGGCTGGACTGAGGAGGAATGGTGGGGGCCGCCCCCCCTTTTTCCTGAACCTTCCAGAGAACAGGAGGACAGTATAGATTTAGAACAGTGGTTTGCAGAAGGGCATAGTTCAGAGGCTGCAGAGGGGAGAAGCTGGGAAATATTGGAAGAGGAACAGCAGGAGGAAGAAACAGCAGGGGAGAAACAGCTGACAGACTCAGTGTCTATGGAAAGCATTCCTGACCCCCCCCTCCCAAGACTAGGTGGGCATTGAGGGTAGTAGAACAGAAAGCTCAGCGGCAAAGAGCTCAGATTAGCCGACGTAGGGGTGACATAGAATAGGAGAGACGGAGGGCGTAGGACAGGGGTCGGCAACCCAAGATCCATGGGCCACAAGTGGCCCATGGGGGTCGTTTAACCAGCCCATGGACCCCTGCCACCTGCTCGGAGACCCCCACCGCCCTCTCAGTTGGCTCCCATGTGCCGCACTAAACCAGCGCGGAGCAGAGCGGGGACCGCCTTTCACGATGCTGGCCAGCTTCCCATTGGCTGCAGGAGCTTCCTGCAGCCAATGGGAAGCTGTGCATGCCTCCTCCACGCCAGAAGGAGTGCCGGAAATAGTGTTTGCGCATGCGTGTGCGCATGCACACTCCAGCCCACCACGGTATCTGCAGGACCGTGAACCGGCCCAAGCCACAAAAACTTTGCTAACCCCTGGGTTAGGGCTTTACTTCCAACAACACCATTTCTAGAGAGAGATCGCATTTCTTTGTTTCTTGAAGTGATTATAGAATAAGCTAATTGGTAAGAGCTCTTCTTTTTTTATCTGCTTCGTTGCTGCCACCGAGGTGGGGATCTGATCCCCCAAAGCCTGACACCATCACATGCAACGGACAATGGGCTGGGATGTGCAGGGAGAGGGGACCTTGTGATGCACTGGAGGTGGAGCGAACTGGTTTTCTCTGTACCGGTGTAAAAATGTATGCATAAACTGATCCCTATCAAACATACATTTTTAAGCAGAAAAAATGGAGAACCTTCATTCCTATTCGTTCCACCTGGTCCAGTGTGTATATTTATCCATGTGTTTGACATTACAAGGAGTAGGAATGTCACCATGTAATTTGGACAATGGGTTTGCTTTTAAATCCACTTAACTCAACTAATGAGGTGGAGTAGGAGGTAGTGCTTAGTTTAAGGTTACCAGATTTTTTCCAATGAATCCCCGGACGCTTTTCAACTTCCTACTAAATAGATGGATTTTGTCAGGGGGCTGATTTGTAAATCCAGGGACTGTCCCCGGGAAAAGGGGACATCTGGTAACCTTAGCTTAGTGGGGCTGCTGCTGCTGCTATTGTTGTGTGGTGACACACCACACCAGGACAAGGCTGGATCAGCAATGTGTAGATACTAGAATGGAACCCTGAACACCAGCAGGCCAAAGAGTCAGCAACTGTACATCACCCACACAGGGCTGATTCTTCTTTCCACTGCCTCTGATGCTACCTCTCCATGTTTCCCAGTAGAGATATGGATACTTTCTGCTCAGTTACTGCTTAGAGATGATAGACCCAGCATTCTACCATGCACCTCTTTGCCACACACGTCAGCCCCTTTACATGTAAAAGGATGGCCATTGACTTGGATTGCTCTAAAACAGAATGAGACAAATTCATGCAGGAACCTCAAACTACCAAGTCATAGAATCGTAGATTTGGAAGGGACCCTGAGGATCATCTAGTACAACCCCCTGCAATGCATGAATATGCAGCTGCCCCACATGGGGGTCGAACCTGCAGCCTTGGCATTAGCACCATGCTCTAGCCTAGGCATAGGCACACTTGGCCCTCCAGATGTTTTGGGACTACAACTCCCATCATCCCTAGCTAACAGGAGCAGTGGTCAGGGATGATGGGAGTTGTAGTCCCAAAACATCTGGAGGGCTGAGTTTACCTATGCTTGCTCTATCCAACTGAGCTACTATATAAGTCCTTAACATTAAGGGCATGCCAACAACTTACAATGACTACTAGCCACAATGTCTATGTTCTATTTCCAGTGTTGGAGGTACTATACCTCTGACGATCACTTTGCTGGGCATTGTAAGCAGGGAGAGTTCTCTGGTGCGCATGTTCTGCTTTCAGGCTTCCCATTGGCTTGGTTGGCTACTGTGAGTGGTAGGCTAGATGGGCCTTTGGTCCGATCCTGCAGGGAATCTTCTTAGGATTCTCCATTAAGCTGATCCATCGGGGAGCATTGGGCTAAGAAGAAGGAACAGTGAGGAATGAGTCGACCACTACACCTGGTAAAACTCTCCCTACCTTCATATGTAGTTTATTTCCACATTGATAACAGTGTGACAGTTTTGAGTTGTGGATCCCAGTCTAGCTTACAATTATGAGCTGCACGTTTTTTGTTGGTAATTATGGCTATTTGTAATCATGAGGTTTCGGCAGCAAGCACTGTGCAATATGCATATTAAATAGAAGTAGTAACTAAGGTTCTAGTCTTTAATAAGCTTAATCAGTTGATTAATCAGCAAAGGGTTTTGCTGATTAATTGGGGAAGGTCAGTTTTATTCAATGAGGACAGATTTTAATGGGAGAGAAACTATGCGTTTTTTAAATACAGTGCTGGATCTGAGATGTTGCCATAACAGGAAGCACAAAGGGGGAACTGCCATATCTCCCCTAAGGAGAATCTATATATTCCTGATTTGTGGAGAAGAATACATATCTCAGAAGGGAAATTCTTAAGTTCCTCCCTCTCTCCACACATTGCTATGGAATCTCAAAGGGTGGAAATGCAACTCAACTCAGTGATGCTTCTCCTTTTAGTACTTCCCAGGAAGCAACTCTTCCTGGAAAGTGAAATTAGATTCATCATAACTTAAATCAGAGTTCAAAGGTTAATGAAGAAGTGGTATGTGAACCAACAGCATTTTTATTTATCTTTAGGAATTGGAAAATAATATATGAGGAGGTAAAAAAGAAGAAGAAAAAGGTAAAGGACCCCATGGTGATTAGGTCCAGGCAAAGGTGACTATGGGCTTGCAGTGCTCATCTCGCTTTCAGGCCGAGGGAGCTGGCATTCATCCACAGACAGCTTTCTGGGTCATGTGGCCAGCATGACATTGCGCTTCTGGCGCAATGGGACACCCTGATGGAACCAGAGCACACGGAAGCACTGTTTACCTTCCCACTGCAGAGCTACCTATTTATCTACTTGCACTTTTTGGCGTGCTTTTGAACTGCTAGATTGACAGGAGCTGGGACAGAGCAACGGGAGCTTACCCCGTCACATGGATTCAAACTGCTGACCTTCTGATCAGCAAGCCCAAGAGGCTCAGTGGTTTAGACCACAGTGCCACCCACTCCCTGTAATATATGAGGAACCCCCTCCCCCACCTCAGTAACTTAAAATGTCTTTGTCGTGTCCATTCATCAGCATCCAATTTTTTATCAGTATAATTGCATGGGGCGGGCGGAGCAGCAGCAATTGTCTGCATTTTATTCAATTAATTTCCAAGATATTGAAATAGAATTGCAGTCAGAATCAGATTGGGTTAACAAACGGAGACCCAATCTTATCTAAAATGATTTTGCTGCGTCTGCTCTGAAGCTCCCTAGCACAGTAATCCTCTTTCTTAATTTTGCTCTCTGTCATTCACTTGTCGTAAGTCCTATTGCCATCACTTTTAGACTCAAGGTGAACCTTAGCTTCAAAAGGATGGTTTTTCTCATATGACCTTTGTCTTATGTTCTCTGGTTGTCTGTTGTTTTGCTTCCTAAGATGAGATACTGGCCAGGTTTCTGTGTAATGCTAAGACACGGAGGTGACTGTAAACCATGTTTTATAAGTCAGCAACAAACCATAGCTTACAAACATGGTTTGTTTGTGGTTAATAAACCATGATTATGACACTGAGCTGAGTTTGGATGATCAAATTAATCATATTGTTGGTTTTTAGAAAGCCAATTTCTTAGCGTTATGTACAAACCAGGCCACTGTATCAGTGTTCATTGTTTGCATCTGTTCTCAGATAACTAATAATTAGTGCATCTGATATAATTACCATTAATAATAAGAATAGTCATATTAAAATCTTCCTGTTCTACACAAACAGAATTTTATGGTTTGCTTAAATGACCAAAATATCTGTTCAATACTTCTATGCTTCAAGATAATTGGAATGTAATGAGATTTTAAATTTACCTGTGCAGAAAACAATACAGTCCTATATTAGAAGAAAAAATGGAAATTGCCACTATTGGCTATAGTGTGGAGGGAGTGAAACCCTCTTTCATCCACTCTCTGCTGTGAGAAAGGCAGCATTTTTCAAACAGGGGAAATGAAAGTAAGGTCAAAATGCTATTAATTACCAATTTGCCTAAGGGATACATGTTTGAAATGTTTTTTTGTAGGTTGATGAGTTTGATCATCTCGATCTGAAAATTTGCTTGAGTTACTCTTCTTGCTTGTTAAGTACTATTCCTGCAGCGTGCCTCTGATCCAATTTGGAATAATATTATTTAATTGCTCAGAATGATGGAACATGTTGTTTTCTCAAATGCTACCCACCTGCACCATTTTTAAAAAATATTCTCAATGGAACTTCAGACAAGAACACACTGAAAGATGAGCATAATTTCCATCACTGCACTGAAATGTCGATATCAAAGCTCAGACATCAACGAGCTCAGAAAATGTACAGAACACTCATCCCTAAGGTGATATTTTTGCTACAAGCATGCTTTAAGGCTTAAAAAGTTGCAGAATTGACCTTTAATGAATAATTCTGCCCTTGGCTGCAGCATTTTCTCCCACTAATCCTATTAGATAAACTAGTGGGGCTGTAGGGGGCTCTAAACCTCATCTCTCATGGAAGTCCTGATCTGGAATAGGACGAAAATCCCTTCTAAATGAAAAGGACATTTTTACAGGAGTGCCCCTGAATCACATTTGAAACGACAGTGAGGAGGGAACTTGTTGGAGTCCGGATCCACATTGGCTGTTTATTGGGTAAGGGGAGCAAACCCTGTACTCAAGGGCAGAACTATGACGTTTAAGTCATGGGTAGGTTGGTCTTAGTACTTAATCTTTTGGAACAGAGTTGTACGTCCTGGTGCAACCAGCAGCCAGCAGCCAGCGGAGAGGTTTTCACAGGTTGCTAGCTGTGAAATAAGCTGTGAAACCGGTTGTGGACCAACAGCAGTAGTGCCCACAAAATGTGTTGGTTGTAAAAGCTGAAGGCTGCTCACCTTAACTCAGGGAAGTACAGTCCCCACCCCTGATTATTTGGAAAATACTGTACCCAGAGCTAAACTGAAGCCTGTTTTATTGTGGAGTGAAAACTTTTGTGTATACTCAGTGATTGCTGGCTCTTGTTAAGTGTTGTTGTTGTTGCTGAACTGTGCTTGTTTTGCATGGACATTTTATTTTATTTTTACGTCCCCCTTTGGATATTTTCCCTATTTCTCCGTCTCCCCACAACTTTCTAAGTCTGTGGAAATTTGCAGAGAATGAGGATCTGAAGTACAAGTGATGGTGAATGACCTATTCCAACATGGATGTTTCTGGTATTTGGAGACTTTTGAGAAGTTTTCGCTCATTCACAGGACTTCTAAGTGATAGCGAGAGTATTTCCACTTAAAGGTGTTCCAATAAATATTTGCTGGAAACTATCAAGTGAGAACTACAGAGGAAAATATGTCGGTGTATTTATTCCACTCATACCTGAATCATTTTTAGTTAATGGTGATGGGTATCTGTATTGCTAGAGCCAACGACTCAAATCTTTACCACAATGTTCTCATTTCCAGTTCTGTTGCAAGGGGGGATGAGTTTGGCATTGTTTAAATGCTTCTAAAATATGCCTTTGGTATCAAATAAGTAAATGAATCAGAGGAGAGGGTTGATTTGACTTTGTGCCATTAGTGCTTTTGTATAAAGATGGCAACTAAGTTGATCAGCCCAAAGCGGAGTACATCAGTCATGTACTAAAGACACAAACCACTTCGCAGTAAGTGCAGTCGAGCAGCACACCACAACCAGAAATATGGATTGCTTGCATTTATTTCCCTTGAAAGCCAATTGTTGTGACACTCCAGAAGCCTGCTGAAGAGGCTTGAAAACCCTGTGGTATTACAAATGGCACCTAGGCAAAAATGTTATGTGCCTGACCTTTCCTCGATGTGCCACACAGCAGCCAGTAACAAAACAAGCTGTCTAAATGTCAAAGCAGCAGAATAAATAAGAAAATCCAATCACTGAGCCGGTAGCTACCAGTTAGTTTCCTCTGCTTATATCATCGGCATGCGGCAAGGGAAATCTCATTTGTTTTACTGCCCCATCATTGAGTCGTCCTAGCCTAGCACAAGAAATGCCAGTGCTGTGCAGTCTTCATATTATGGGTAGAAGTCTGATATTTGGGGAGGGGGTGGGACAAATGGTATTGGATAATGTTTTTCTATCGCTCTATCCTTCTATCACCCCATCCCCCCATTGTATGAAAGAGCTGATCATGACTTTTCAGAAACAAAGTTTGTCTGATGTGTATCTCAGTAATGGACTGGATGAGCGCAAACAACACAGAGCTCAATCTAGATAAGATTGTCGGTAGTGGTTGCCAAGTCCAGGCAGGGGAGGCACAATCCATTCTGCATGGAGCCACACTCTTCTTGAACGAGTAGGTGCACAGCTGAAAGGGTACTCCAGGACCCATCACTGTCACAAGCCTCCATGGTGCAAGGATAGGCAGCTGGCTTTCTCCTGATGGCATCATATTAGTTGGCTGGTGGTGAGGACAGTGTCTCACATACTGGTTCTTCATCAATCCTGGTCTGCAGTGTAGACCAGAGGTAGCCAATGTAGTAACCTCCAGGTGTTGCTGAACTATGGCTTCCATCAGGCCTGATCATTAGCCATCCAGGTTGGGGCTGATGGGAGTTGCAGTCCAACAATGTCTAAAGGGCATCAGTCAAAACAAAACAAATTCCTTCCAGTAGCACCTTAAAGACCAACTAAGTCAGTTCTTGGTATGAGCTTTCGTGTGCATGCACACTTCCATCAGGTTGGACATAAACTGTAGATAAACCACAATGGACTCAATGGAAATTCCAAAGCAGTGCTCCCAACCCACCAACTTAGAGGAACACCGTTCTTCATATGCTTGCCTCTCTCCAATTGAATTTCCCCCTCCATCCTGGGGCTTGTCACACTGTTACATTTAATTCCCCCTGTGATCAAGAGCTCTTTTCTCAAAGAGCATGTATAAATAAACCACCCAAACTTTTGTTTTCCCATTCCCTCCTACAGTGTTGACTTAGCAATGTATGTAAGGAAAACAGGGCCACTGTGACCTCGTGCTGAGCAGAATAAAAGGAGAAGAAATGTGCTTTTTGAAAAACATCTCAGCCTCACATCCTCGAGTGCATTAGTCCCCAAAAATTTAGTTCCTGGAGTTTGCTCAGCAAGCTGACAACTGGGCTGTTTGGCTGCCAAAACCTGAAAGAGAAAAACAGATCTCCAGCTGAGATGCAGCCACTGTTTCTGTATTTTATTTATTTATGTAGATGCTTTCCCTTTCCTGTCTCAATTACAATTTCAAGAGGGCTCATTACAGTATCTCTCTCCCTTGGGCACAGTTCTCGTTTATGCAGTTTTGTACTTTCACAAAGGGTGGGATCCAATGGGTGCTGCTACTCTGATGGAAGGCATCCATCAGCGGAATGGGAAGAGAGGCAGCTCTCAGTGATAACTCCACTCTTCTGAATCCACCCCCCCAACCAAAATCTGTGCTGGGAGGTTGGGAGATATGTGGGAAACTATGGGGAGGCTTTCAGACACAGTATGCCTCTGACTACCAGTTGCTGGGAGCTGCAGGTGGGGAGAGAGCTGTTCTGTTCAGCCTCTGCTTGCAGGCTTCCAGTGGACATCTGGTTGGCTACTGTGAGAACACAGGGCAGGACTACATGGGACTTTGGCCTGTTCTAATGGGAATGAATCTCTGAAAGTTGCCTTTCTCCTCATTCCACTGACAGGCATCTTGCATCAGTGTAGCAACACTCCTTTGATTCCACCCCCACTTTTTAAACTCCCAATGACATAGATGCTTTGTCAGAGCAGAACTCTCCTATCAGAATTTTCCCTGCACCAGGTACCAAGAGTTTTCAGAACTCCAAGTGGTCTCTTTACCTCAGAGATACCCCTCACGGACGGGGCCCTTACTCAGAGAGATTGGTCATCCCCTTCTCCCGCCACTCTTCCCTTCTTCCTAGTTTGCTTCTGGGGTTTACAGTCCCAAACTCTTCCTTCCTGTTTCTCTTTTTTCCACTCTTCTTGTCCTGACAGAGCTAGCACAATTTCTGTCTGCTGTTTGGTCCTTCCTATGCCTCTCTCATTTTCTCCCTCTGCTCCAAGTCCTGTTGACTTCCTCGTAGTATCTGTGCTTCTAATCTGTCACTCCTGTTCCTTTCCTCCTCTACGCTAGGACTGGTACGGGGCAGTTCCACACAAGAGCTTTCAAAGAGATGCTGACCACTCTCTGCATCCTTCCAATGTGCATCATTCCTGCGCAGCTCCACTTTTGTCATACAGGCTGAAGAGCCACACAGAAACAGACTGCTTTTGATGGGATCCCCTCATACCTCCCTATTGACTTTGCCTTCTTTTTGCAACTTCTAGCAGCAAGCTTTCCAAACCTGCCTGAATTGTAATTCAATCCCATGTCCTACAGATTCAAGATCCAGGCTTAATTGCCCTATATTTTTTGTGGGGGGAGAGGTGTTTGATAATTCTAGCCTGCTTCTCAAGTCTACCACTATTTTGAGAACATTGCCCTCATTCTGTTTTGGGAGATTATAATGCTTGCATGCATAATCCTACTTCTTAAATGGATTTGTTTCTTAACATCTAGCAATAATAATAATAATAATAATAATAATAATAATAATAATAATAATAATACATTTATTATACCCTGCCCATCTGATTTGGTTGCCCCAGCCACACTGGGCAGCTTCCAAGAAAAATACAGGAAAAACAACAACATTAGAGGCTTCCTGAAACATACACTAATATATACTCTAGTTGATTAATTGTTGCCTGTCCACCTTTAGGCATATTAAAATATCCTAAATGTTTTAGAAGAATTTTCTAGTTCCTTGTCAGACTAACCCCAAAGAAGTAAAAATTAAATATGCATCTTGCAGCTGCTAAACACCTGAAACTGTCTTATACTAACTCAGATTGTTTGTTCACCTTATACTAACTCACATTATACTAACTCAGATTGTTTGTTCATAGTATTGTATATCCTGGTTGCTAGTAGTTCTGTAAAGTCTCAGGAAGAAGCCACTCTCAGTAATGCCCATGATCCCTCATTTAAGTTCTAGGAATGGAAAATGGAACCTCCAGCATGAAAAATGTGCTTTACTATTCAACTATGACCCTGCCAGTTCTTTCCTGTGTTGATGTTCCTGATACTGCATATGGCAGGTTTTTTTCCCCAGCAAGCCTGTTGCCTGTAATAGCACTGCAGCTGGGATTTGGGTATTTGATTGTTTGTCTGGGTTGGCCTGATATTTCCAGCTTCTATGATTTGTAAGTTGTTCATTGGTTCACATCACAAGACATGAAGAGTAGTGAAATAATGAATCCTATACAGTGGGATTCTATACATACTCATAGTCGTTGCACACATACATACATGAGAATAAGTCCCATAAAAAAACAGTGGGACTTACTTCCATGGAATTATGCATAGAACTGCAACCTAATAAGTCCTTTTGTTTGACTATGTTTTGTTCTATGCTTTCCCCATTCATTTGAAATAAAAAGGTAAGGTAAAGGACCCCTGACAGTTAAGTCCAGTCGTGAATGACTCTGGTGTTGTGGTGCTCATCTCACTTTACTGGCTGAGGGAGCTGATGTTTTGTCTGCAGACAGTTTTTGCAGGTCATGTGGCCAGCATGACTGAGCCGCTTCTGGCGAAACCAGAGCAGTGCACGGAAACACCATTTACCTTGCTGCCAGAGAAGTACCTATTTATCTTCTTGCACTTTGATGTGCTTTCAAACTGCTAGGTTGGCAGGAGCTGGGACCGAGCAACAGGCGCACACCCTGCTGCGGGGATTTGAACCACCGACCTTCCGATCAGCAAGCTCTAGGCTCAGTGGTTTAGACTACAGTGCCACCATTTGAAGTACATTTCATTTAATAAGCATTTTATATAAGGGTATCAGCTTTTCAACCAACCTTTTAGCTGTGACTTTATTTGAACCAATTAGCAGTTGATAACACTTATCTGAATGAACTTAGACAAAGTATTTCACTTTGATGTAAATGTACATGAGAGTTTTAAGCTTGTAATTCTATACCCGATATCTGAGAATCAGAGCCTTCCCCCCCCCCAAGACTCAGTGGCTGTTACTTCTGAGTAGTCATGCATAGGACCCATATTGTCAAGGTAGGGGAAAGCTTGAGAAAATAAAAACCTCCTAGGCACATGCCTTTCGGTGTGTACAGCTCTGTCTTTCTGATTAATTGCTCACATTTTATTTTTGCGGAAGTCACAGACCGGGCAATTTCCATCATTGACTAGTATATGAAGGGATTCAGTTTGCATTATTCTCAAGTCCCTGTTCTTTGTGTGAAGTAATTAATCATTCTAAACTACTGAAATAAAGGTAAGTGAAGTGTAAAATAACTTATTAATTTACTACTTTGCTCATATCCACTTTTGAAAGAGTTTAACTTAATTTGCTGCCAGAGGAAATGCCTCCTGCTAACTGGCATTATGCTGAAGTTGTGATAGATAAAAAATCCTCTTAATATATACAAGGCCAAATCACATATCTTGCATATCTTAATCAAATTGGAGCTCAGCTGAAATTGATCAGAAAACATTTTCCCAAGAAAGTTTCTGCGACCCCTTTTTTCCTCCCCTTAGACAATACCACTTTGCAGAATTTCCTTGGAATATTGCCACCACGTCGTTTGAATGGCAAGCACCACTACCGCTCCATAGTGCCCCACCCTGAATGATGCTTATCTTCTTCTCTCAAGAAGGTAAAATAAGTTTCTATATTGTATTTATCATAATGAGATTACTCGGCAGTAAGAATAACCGTCAAACTGGTTTTCAAATAAGTTCTCATCCATCTGGACAGTTTTCAAGGCAAGATCTTCCTAGCTTCATCCAGTGGTGTAGCATGGTTTTTTGGTGCCCACTGGGTGTGTGCACACCTGGGGCAGGGTGGGTCATGGAAGGTGAACGGAGCCTGCCATGCCAGCCCAGCCCTTGCTGTCAGTGCCTCTGGAGCGACTCTCCCACCTGAAGCCAAACAAGGCCACATTGTGCTGCTGGCCTGCCCACCAAGTCTCACCCTTGCTTTGTGAGGCTGAGGTTGAAGGGCACATGGCTGTTGCATCCTTCTCACACAGCCCTGCCAGCCCTGAGTCGCTCTTTGAGGCTGGGATCTGATCTGAATAATTTACCCGGTACCTCCCTTGCCGCCTGAAGCTTGTATTGTATTTGCTTTTCTGATTCTGTCGTGGTCCATGCAGGCCACGCAAGCATCTTCCTAGTCTTCACTGATTTGTCCTCCTTTTCACTTCCTATAATAATCTTGCATTGTGTCGAGTTCATTTAAACGATTGTAGAGCAGCCATGCCAGGTTTTTTTATCTTCATTTTTTGTAGGCTTACAATTCTGTCTAGAATAACTCAGTGGAACAGTCATGCCCTCTTGAACTCTTTTCTATTAGGTTTTCTTTCGAAGAAGATTCCCTTAATCATGAAGTCTGGTTTTCTAGAATCTTCTTCCTTTTTCCTTTACTTTGGGTCACAAAAATATGTGTGTGCCCCCTCCCATATCACCCCCACATTTGCTCACCCGCAAGGCACCTGACACTTGTGTGTTCACTAAGAATCCTCCTTTGCTAATCAATAAATGCTGACTCTAGCTGCCAACTTTTCATATAATATTTAATACAAAAATGCTGTCTATAGAAGTCTTGTTGTGAAATACATCACAACAGTTGCTTAGCTGCTTTTCTCTGTTAATGAGAACCAGATCTAAAACAGTTGAGTCTCTACTTGCTGCTTCAGTCATCTGAAGCAACAGGTTCTTACCACAACCCAAGTTTTCATGCATTTTTAAAATGAATATCAGTATTGACGTCCTCCATTATCTGACTTGTGCACAGTTAAATCCTTTCTTCTAGAACCCCAGACAACTATGTCTCTTATCTGTTTTGGTGGTATAAAGGAGACTCCAATTATAATACCTTAGAGAAAACACCAGAAAAATATGAAGTAATGAGAATGAAGGAGGATAAAATTGCAGAGAACAAAGCAGGGAAGGCAGAGACAGGTTATCCACAAACTGGATATTCTAGCTCTGGGAATGAATTAAAGTTTTGTCACAGTGCACTTCTCATTTGGTATATGTTTCACTACACAAAGCAAGCAGTGGGTGCTGATGAACAACGGGTGAGGGACAACAAAATGGCGGATGAGACTTAGGTCCCATTTACACTGTACATTTAAAGCAGTATCATAACTCTTTAAACAGTCATGGCTTCCCCCAAATGTATCATGGGTATTGTCGTTTCTTAAGGGAGAGATGTTAGGAGACCCCCTAGTCCCCCCGCAGAGCCTCAGTTCTCAGCGTGGTTTAACAGTCAATCCCACTTTCCCAGAGAGCTCAAGGAATTGTAGCTCTATGAGGGAAATAAGGGTCTCTTACCAACCTTAAATGTAAACTGCAGATGAGGTCCTACTTCATACGCAAACTGATGCACATGGGACATCCTGACACCGTGTGATATGATCTGAATTGGCTGTTGATATGAGGAAAGAGATCTTGGGAGCCCACTGAAACCATCAACTCACTGCGCAGCAGCTGTGAACCCAGTGTTGAGAATGATTAGGAAAGAAGTTTGAAATAAAGCTGCCAGGATCATAATGCCTTTATGGTATGGCCATATTGGGAGTTTAGTATCCAGTTCTGATTGCCTCATCTCAAAAAGAACATCGCAACACTGGAAAAGACAGAATGAGGAAAAACTCAATAAAAATACTGGTTGGTTGGTTTGCATACAAATGTTTATATAAGCACTTGGTCCATTACTTTTTTGAGGGAGGACAATAACTAAGAGGGGGCAGGATAGAGGTTTATACAATTACAATTGGCATGGAGATGGTAGAGAAAGATTTTTTCTTTCTTTCTCTTTAAATACTGGAAGTTGGGTGCCATCCAAATAAATGGATCAGTAGCAGGTTCAGAACAGACAAAAGGAAGTTGTGTTTCATACAACATATAGTTGATTTTAATGAATTTGATTCCATAGGATGTGGTGATGGTCGGTTATATAAGATGGAGCAGATTGTGCTTATCCACCTCTGTGGGAAGACTTGAAAAGTAGAGGTCTCCTTGGATTCTGCCTGGCAAGTCAGATCAACTAAATTGATGGCAGCTGGCTTCTTCTAACTGCTTGCCAGATCCTGATTTGTCTTTGCGGCAGAGACTTTGTTAAGCTGCTGAAAAGAAGAAATGGATTTGGGTTTAATTTTATTATTGTAATATGTGCGTCAATTAAATCTCTAACTACCTAACAGCATACTTAATGGCAGTGCTCATATAGCTAAATAAGTCAAATTGTGCCTCACAAATAATCCTTTAAAAGGGGATTTGAGTAAGACCGAGATGATAAGAGCTGTAATTTTGGATGATGTGTTCTATAAAGCTCAACATGCATCTGTAATAACTGTTAGTGATGACGGTTTTCACCTCAGGGTTGAGTCATTTCCTCCAGCCACAATTATGCAGCTAACTCCTTGCCCTTCACAGAGCGAGAGCCTGAACTTGGCCCTGGATGTGTGTGGTCAGTTGACTGCCGATAGGATGTTAGAAAGTGCTAAGCAATGTTTAACCACAGCAATTAAATGCAGACAGGCATTTATAAATCATCAAACTATTGTATGGGGTTGTAGCAGCTCAGCTCTTCTAGCTTAAGATGACATTTTGGGGTGTTCTGGGTTCTTTAACACATCAAAAATATTAAGTGTCCTGCTATAATGAGTTCATATTATTGTAATGATAAGGTCTGAACTGAAATCAAGGAGAGGGGCATTCTGTAAAACACTTTCAAAAATGTGACTCCCTTTAAGGACTCCTTAAAGGGGCCGCAAAATGGGTGCAGGGTCAATATAGTGCTTGCATTCAGCCATTGCCTGACCCTTTTGGTATTTTAGGTGCCACCTGGCATTTAGGAAGCCAGCAGTCCAGGGTGTGCTTTTCATAACCTCAGTCAGCTTCAGCACCATTTGTTGGCATTGAAAATAGTCATCCTTTTCCCAAGAATGACAGCATCACATAGCTAACCATATTGGGATTTGTGGTGATGCCAATTGGGGAAAATGAAGCTAATTCAGATTTGGGTTGGGCAAGCACAATCGACATTTCCTGAGCACTTGACATGCATACTCTACGCATATAGTTGCCTGCCAGCATGCCACCCTGCCCATCCCAGTAAACATGGGAGAGGACCAGCAGGTCTCTCTGCCAATGGCAAACGATGATCTGTTCATCTTCTGTCACTGTGGGGTTTGGAGCTTCATGCATGTGGCTGAATTCAGCTTTGACTAAAAAATAAGCTGAGCTACATGCGAGGTTGTGGGGGGATAGGTCTTTTTCATCCGAACTCAAGGCATTTCACAAGATAATGTCCCATTCATTATAGAACGTTTTGCTTATGGAAAGTTTTCTAAGCCAAAAGTTGCTAAGCACATAATAGATTACAAGTGTACTCAGGAATTTTCCCATTGTTGCTGTTCTAGAAGATGCATTGCACTGGGTCCTCTCACTATTGTGGTGGAGATGAAGAAGTTGCTGCAACAAAGAGCTGTAGGAACTTAATCTATTGTTTCTCATCCTTTGGGTTCCTATTACTGTATGTCAGTTCCTTCCTGGTCTGATCCCTTCCAGTTTAGAGCACCTTATGATATTTTGACAGTCAAGGGCATCCTGATCAAATTTGCAGATGACACCAAACTGGGAGGGGTGGCTAACACCCCAGAGGACAGGATCACACTTCAAAATGACCTTGACAGATTAGAGAACTGGGCCAAAACAAACAAGATGAATTTTAACAGGGAGAAATGTAAAGTATTGCACTTGGGCAAAAAAAAAAAAAAAGAGAGGCACAAATACAAGATGGGTGACACCTGGCTTGAGAGCAGTACATGTGAAAAGGATCTAGGAGTCTTGGTTGACCACAAACTTGACATGAGCCAACAGTGTGACGCGGCAGCTAAAAAAGTTAATGCAATTCTGGGCTGCATCAATAGGAGTATAGCATCTAGATCAAGGGAAGTAATAGTGCCACTGTATTCTGCTCTGGTCAGACCTCACCTGGAGTACTGTGTCCAGTTCTGGGCACCACAGTTCAAGAAGGACACTGACAAACTGGAACGTGTCCAGAGGAGGGCAACCAAAATGGTCAAAGGCCTGGAAACGATGCCTTATGAGGAACGGCTAAGGGAGCTGGGCATGTTTAGCCTGGAGAAGAGGAGGTTAAGGGGTGATATGATAGCCATGTTCAAATATATAAAAGGATGTCACATAGAGGAGGGAGAAAGGTTGTTTTCTGCTGCTCCAGAGAAGCGGACACGGAGCAATGGTTCCAAACTACAAGAAAAAAGATTCCACCTAAACATTAGGAAGAACTTCCTGACAGTAAGAGCTGTTCGACAGTGGAATTTGCTGCCAAGGAGTGTGGTGGAGTCTCCTTCTTTGGAGGTCTTTAAGTAGAGGCTTGACAACCATATGTCAGGAGTGCTCTGATGGTGTTTCCTGCTTGGCAGGGGGTTGGACTTGATGGCCCTTGTGGTCTCTTCCAACTCTATGATTCTATGATTCTATGATTCTATCTTATGGAATATTGTACAATTGTAGAGTTGCTTTTGTTGCTTTTAGTTTATTGAGCCTGCAATCGTTTGTGTTTTATCATATTGTTGGTACTTTGGTAGCTTTTCGTTTATAAATGGTTTATAAATCTGCAAAAACAACAACAACCCAAACAAACCCAACTTCAAATTCAGCTCACTGAGGACGATGCTTATTGGGTGACCTTTAGCAACACACAATTTCCAGCCCAGTTTGCCCTGGAAGGTGGTTATTCAGATAAACGAGCACTGTGGCATCAAATTGCAGAAGTCTGGTCATTGGCTTTTATTGATGTGATGAAATCTGACTTGCGTTTCTGGCAGAAAATGTCCTTGTCAAACCCAGTTCAGGCAGTTAAGTCCAATAGATAAATTCCTGTGCTCTGAGCACAGTGGAAATTTTGGTGCATGTTACCCTTCCACCAGCTTCGTCTTTTAATGGACAATGTTGATGAACATAGTGCAAAAGCTTTGCTTAGAACAATGATTTAGAAGCCCACATCCCTGTCTTCTTTTTGGATTGGGTGTTTCCCTCATTTAAGTAACTGTAGAAAGAAGTACTCCTACCTTTGAAAGAGAAATAGCTGAATGACACACCTGAAAAGAGAGTTGGGATATATTTCCCCATATATGTATAGGATGATTTTCTTGCCAGAAGAGAGCAGTGCATCAGCAGTGGAGCCTTAGCAACATGCACATTGATTTTCTTCCTGCCTGAACTACTGCAGAACAATTGGTCAAGGTGAACAGAAATGCTGTAAATGAAAACAGAAGGAGATGGAGATAAATTGATAGCTCGCACAGCCAAAGCTTGAATTAGACAGGTACTTTGTAGGCCTTAAATGAATGGGAGCTTTAAACTCTGGGTATGAATTCAAAAAGGTCACGACAGTACTTCTCCGATATCAGTTTTTGCCCTTGATTTGTTTCTAGGTAAATGAATTAAAGCATGACATCATGTTGCCTCAGCATATGATAATGCCAACCAATCAGAATATACACTGTGTTGCACCTTTAAGTCATTTGATCAGTAGTGCAGTTGTGTTTATTTGCTTTATGTTTTTTAACATCTACAGCAGGGTGGTGTGTGTTTTAGCTTTTGAGCATTATTGATTTCCTTGTCTCCTCCTAACAGGAGGGGACTATATGACTTACAAAGCCAGCAAACACTTTGGTTGATATGAACATTTAGATTTGCATAATGCAGATTGCTTGGTATGGTGTCATTTAGAAGAAGGTGTGGGGATATGGAGAGAGAATGTGCCTAAAGTGGAAAAAAAGACTGTGTGGCAATGAGTTGAGGACAGGAAAAGGGAGAGGCAGATTTTTATTCTACGGCAAGATGTACCCTCCCTACACATACATTTCTATTTCTTTCCATTTTCCAGAAATACATAAGGACTGCACCAATAATGGATGGTGGAATGGGGCTGCACTGCTTGCCTGGCCTCCCTCTGACTGTATTGCTGTTGTATATCAGGATGGAGGCGAACGGGGTGAGGCGTGATGTTTTTGGTGTGGCCCAAGTGCACCAGCAGAGCCAATCCCATGCTCCTGCTGCCACCTTGCCCCTACCTCTCTCCACCTCAGAATGCAGTAGTGACTTAGCTACTTGGAGACCAGGTGCAGCCCCACCACCTTCTCAGTAGTGGCGCCCACCCTGTGAAATGCTCTTCCATCAGATATCAAGGAAATAAACAACTATCTGACTTTTAGAAGACATCTGAAGGCAACCCTGTTTCGGGAAATTTTTAATGTCTAATGTTTTACCGTTTCTTTATGTGCTGTAAGCTGCCCAGAATGGCTGGGGAAACCCAGCCAGATGGGCAGGGTATAAACAACCATCACCACCACCATGTCATCTGCTACAAACTATTCTGCAGCACACAGCACTGAGCTGCCTAACCCTAGGTGGCAAATTGGAGAATGCATGAACTAAGCAGCAAATCATAACTCTCGGGCCCCCATACTAGACTCTGAGAAAGCAGTGACACTTTTCTCTCTCATCTGGGGCCTCCTTTCAAGTGAGACCTCTGGATCCACCCCTTATCTTCTTCTCTGTGAGAAATTCCATCTGGGCTTACCTGCCCCCAACACAGGAGATGTAGGTGATAGGCTGTAGGTTGGCTACCCCTTTTCCTTCAAATGGTCAGACCTGGTTCCAGCTAGTACAATTTGCTTCAGTGCTTGGTGTGGGGTTTGCCAAGCTTTTGGCACTCATGGGTACATTTGCAAACTGGAGAAAATGTTGTGGACTGCACATGCACACACACAGAAACCAGGTATGCATCGAAGTCTATTTTATTGTCTACAGTAGATAACTTATTTGAAGCCTAATTTCAGCAGTGGGAGGGGTCTCCAGGATAGGCCTCTACAGGTGCATGGGTGCCCATGGTGCCAAGCTGACAGCCTCTAGCCTAGACACTGAAGTTGTGCAATTACTTTTCATTCCATTCATACCCACATTTCCTTAATAGAACTGAAGGGCTCCAAGAAAGGCTTCTATCCAGTCATGGAACCAAAGCTGCTTAATGTCAGTAAATTCAGTTCTATAGATAGCTCTGGAAGCAGTGGCTGAAGGCATCAACTATTTTTTACCTGTCTATACTTTACCAGTGAAAGGACCCAGCTGGAAACTCTGACATACACTGTAACAAACCAAATAAAAAGAATGATTTGAGATAACCTTGAAGGGGTCTAATGAGCAGGCAAGCAATTGACGTCACATAAGATTTCTATTGCTAGCAAAATGGAGGTCATACTGAGTTTAAGAAAAGCACAAACTAAGTCTTACTTTGATTTGAAGAAGAAAACAGGTGTGTGTGTGTGTGTGTGTGTGTGTGTGTGTGTGTGGTGTCTTAGTCTTTGAGTGAAAGATTCTGTGTAGTTCTAATAGGAGGAAAGGATTAAATCTAATGACACCGTGGCAATGCAAAACAATTCTGTTTTCTTCAATAATTGTGCATTCCATAAATACAAAGCTTGCTCACCTACTAAGGATAATAAAGTACTTCATATTGCAGTGCTTTTTGCAGAAATGGGAAGGGCCATAGTTTAGTGACAGAGTCGTACATTCATTGCTTTTAAAGTGGCTGGTTCAAATCCAGGTATCTCCAACTGTAAGTTCGCAGATAGCAGAGCTGGAAGACACCTCAGCTTGACATTTTGCAGTATTGTTTCTAATTGAATTAGACAGAACTAATACTGTCAGGCTAAGGTTGCATTCGCACGACAGTTTATCCCCTCTTTCCAACATTTCCCTACTGTTAATTGCTCTAGATGGACTTTTTGTCTGATCCAGCAGGGATCTGATGTTTATTAATTTCAATCTCATTATATTGCCTGTGGATTCACACATTACATGAGTTACAGGGCTGGTGCTGGAAACATTCCCAGTTTCCCTCCCCACCTCAAAGTCACTGGCTGCCATCTGTCTGGTGAAGGAAATGCATAATACGTGGAGCTCATGACAACTACTGAAGTGGAGTAAAAACACATAGGCATGTTGATACTGCAACAGAGGGCAATATGGGACATTCTGTAGCAGCCTTCTCCAGCAAAGTTCTCTCCACCTGTTTTGGACTACAACTCCAACTCCAACTCAGCCCCAGCCAGCATGGCCAATGGTCAAGGAAGATGGGAGCTGTAGACAAAAACTTCTAGAGGGCTTCACATTGTGTATAGGGTAGACTTGGCTACAGAGATGGTAGCAGCCCAGGTCTCCCCCTTCATTCTACAGTGCCTGTGTGGAACTGAGGGTGATTTACAACAACCTGAAATCACAATGTCGTATAAAACACAACAAATAAATGCAACCACAAGGTGTGTTTCCACTCCTTTTCTTCCATAGCCTGATTCCAAATATTTTTATGTTATTTCATAGATAATTTGACCCTTGCATTCGTCCCGAAGCTTGGAATATTCCTTAAAAAACCCCACATGGATACAGCAAGCAGGTAATAAACAGATGGTGTACTCTGCATGTGTGGGTTTTTTCGCCTAGTGCTCCACAGCAACAAGGCGGGAAATCGAAAAGTCCCCAACATAAACAGATGGGATGGCGAGCAAACTGACATTGTCAGCAGTGGGTTTGCTTATTTTCAGATGGCGCCCAGCCTTGCTCCACAGGATCATCTGCAATTCTCAAATTCACATTCTGTTGTAAAACTGGCTCCTACATTTCATTTTGTATTCAGAGGATCACTCCTGTGAGTGACCATGTGGACAAAAGTGTGAGCAAGTTATTTCTGTGGTTTGAGTCCCCGTCTGTGAACTCTGTCAAACAAGACAGTGTGGTTACTCCTTATCTTTTCAGTACTTGTACTTGTCCTTCTTTCTGATTTTTGTATTTTTCTGTTCAACCAAAGCACTAAGGTAGTATTGTGCAATTCGTGATCTACCAATCTGAATGAAGCCCATTAGCCTGGCACTGTGCTTGGCTGCTTTCTTGACAAGCCCCTTGTCCAGAAATGCAGCAAAAAAATGCAAAAAAAGATAGGTCTGATGAGCCCATAGAGGGAGACCAAAGATTGTTGGTGTGATTTGTGAAGCTTATTGGATGGTTCCACAGCATTGCAGGAACAGAGCGGATCTCTCCTGCCCCATTTTAAAATGCCATTCCAACACAGAGCTGCTGAGATTTTCAGATCACAGCTCCTGCTATTTTCATTCCTGCAAGTCCTGCAAATCATCCTCATGGTCTTCCCTGGCTTTTCCTGCCCATCCTGGCCCTCTTTAGCAGCTGACCAATCTGTCAGGGCAGCCCAAGACCCTTATCCAGATCATCCAATGACTGTCAGGGGCTTTACCTCCATCATACATTCTTCTTTTTCAAGGTACAAACTACACATCTCTGCACAAAAGCTTCTTTTCATTCCCCTTTCCCTTTTAAGCACGAGTTGTTGCTTAATGTCTTAATTGGCCTAGATATGACTTTGTGCTTTGATCTGGCATGCAGTCTTTGGTCTTTTTTCTACTAATCTTTCAGAGGAGCCCTTGAAGAATATATTAAACACCAAATGTCAGGTAATGGATTCTGTTTGTCTGGTTTTATTTGATTGGACACCACGAGACCATGACAAAAATAATATTCTTTTTAATCTTTACCATACTGTGAAGCTCTGAGTGACTGAAAGTGCTCGCCTGCACATTTTCTGTGTTTGTTAACTTACTTATTTTTTAAAAAACTCTTTTTGCTTCCAAAATACTGTGTATTTTTAAAAACTTTGGCCCGTTTCCCCTTAAATAGTATTCACAGTATGAGAATCACGTGAAAGGCAATTCATAAGATAAAAAATTTTAAAAGATAAAACATTAATTCAGTTCAGGCATCAAGAAAGCAAAGCCTTGCATGATTGCAGTTTTCATTTCAATTAATTTGGGGCATTGCATAACTACTGAAGGACATGATGATGCAAACATATATAGCATCACTTAATTTGGATGCAGTTCTTCTCACACAGATCCATACTGCTGAGAATAACAGAGCTGAACTTGATGGATACGTGAGAGACAACTTAGAGTTTAAGTCTAATGGAAAGTATTGGGCATTATGAAAAAGAACAAAAATGTGTGTGGTAATTGTGGGGGTACTTAATGTAGTACTCCCTGCCTCTTGGTGGATTTTCCTCTCTTCAAAAAATGTTTTTAAGGGGAAACTAATGAAAAAAGCGTGATTGAACCAAAATTAAACACTTCTGAGTCTCACTGCAGACCAAAGATGCTTGGGTGGGCTTTGTGCATCTGACTGGGAAGTTGTGTTTCTGCCCCCATTTTTAAATGCCATTTCAACATAAGTCAATGCTGCTGAGATTCACATATCTGTTCCTGCTACTGAAGAGTTATAAACAAAGTTTGGCTTTCTTTTATTAAATCAGTCTGATGGAATTGTGCCCACAGTGTGGGGAAGAATGTCCAGGAGAGATAGGTTTAGAAGATTGATTTAGCCTTTGCAAGAATGATGAAACTAGGATTTCACCTGGAAGAAAAGAAAAGAAATCCCCGTGCCAGTAGACTGAGTGATGCATTCAATAGTGTTTGTAATTGGGCAGCACAACTGAATTATCACCACGGAAACTCAGACTCTCAAAAAGATCAAGGTCAAAGGAGGCAGTATGTAACACTGTGTAGAATCTGAGTTCTTTATGCCTTTCATTTGGGGGCTGTTCTGTTATTAACTTTCAGTTTCCATTATATCTGGAAGAAAGATCACCATCCCATAAGAAGACCTCAGGAATCTTTATAACCAAGCATTCCTCTTCCTCAGCAGTCATACCAATTCCGTCTCTCCTCGAGAAGAGATGGAGGAGGAATTAGAGTAGTCTAGCAGTGCACCAACCTGATCCTACACAGAAACTTGCTTGTGGATCGGAATGCAGCACCCAGCAGGATCATATACACTTCTCTGAATTTTGCGATGCAGTTTGAATGTGCAAAAGGTATTCTCAAAAATACAAAAAAATGTAAAGAAAAATGCATACAAAGTGCCAGTTTTACAGATGAATGCATTCAAATGCATATCTTATGTCTCAGTGTGCAATTTCTGTAAAATTTGTGTACAATTTTAATGTAGATTTTTTTGTGTATTATTTTTTTTAAATCCACATGAAACAAGACAGATGTGCTGTTCCACTTGTACAAAAGACTTCCCTTGTTTAGGGAAGATTTTAATATTTGATGCATTTCTGTATTATTTGAGGCATTTCTGTATTATTGGAAGTTGCTCAGAGTGGCTGGGGAAACCCAGCCAGATGGGCGGGGTATAAATAAATGATGTTGTTGTTGTTGATGATGATGAAGAAGAAGTGGAATTTCCCATTCTTTTCTCCATTACAGGCTCCTGCACATCTCCAAGTTTAGCTCTGGAGGATTGGGGGACCCCTTAAAGAGGGTTCTCAGAGTTCACAGTGGGAGGAGAGATAATGGAAATCCACTGGCCCTGCTTGGAATACAACTCGGAACTGATAATTGAGTTCCAGCGAAACTGAAATGGGATGAAATTAGTTCCATCCCTAACCTAACCCTAACAAGTTCAGTACCTTGGATAACACTCTGCACATGGTTCTTGGAATAAAGGGTAGAATTAATGGCTTCAGTTATTTCCTCTCCTTGCTTTTAATCGTATATACCAGAGGATGAACATTCATTGCTCATAAATAAATATTCCTGACACAATTTCTCCAGCATATAATGTGAAACAAGATGCTTGCTGTTATAGATGCATCTTTCAACCTGGACATTGAGGTCTAGCGCAGAGGGCCTTCTGGCGGTTCCCTCATTGTGAGAAGCAAAGTTACAGGGAACCAGACAGAAGGCCTTCTCGGTAGTGGCGCCGCCCTGTGGAACGCCCTCCCATCAGATGTCAAAGAAATAAACAACTATGTGACATTTAGAAGACATCTGAAGGCAGCCCTGTTTTGGGAAGTTTTTAATGACTGATGTTTTAATGTATTTTGAATCTTTTGTTGGAAGCCACCCAGAGTGGCTGGGGAAACCCCGACCAATTGGGGGGGGGGAATAATAAATCATCATCATCATCATCATCATCATCATCATTACTCTACCACTGTACACAGCGAGTATGCAGATGTGCTCAGAAGCCAGGTGGAGTTCTCATACACAAGGTCTCTCAAAGATTTGAAGGAATATTGTCATGAGGGAAAGTAATATCCTCCCACAATAAGACTGTATTATTATTTTTCCAGTTTTTTAATTGATTTTCCAAATTTCAACCCATCTACATAAATTATTACAAATTAATACCAAATTAATACAATTTTGATTAAATGACTTCCCACTCACCTTTGTTGATGCAACCTTAGCTTCTAATATTACTTCATTGAGTATTTTAAATTATCTCCAATTGCAATCCATTACCCAAAACAATCCCTTAATTTTCAGCTGTATTCATAGCCATTCCCATTCATGTTGAAACATTATTTGAAGCATTACATACTTTTGTAAAACTTCAAGTGAAAATAGAATACTTCTTTTTCTTTCATTCTGTGTATGACAGTTCTGATATAAGACCTTCATATATAAACTTCATTGGCCTTATCCTCTGCCATTTATATCAAACCTCACCATTTCTGAAGATGACCTTGAGCAGCATTCCTTTCTGAGTGCCTGTGGTGCTATTACTTTTGTTATTCAGTGCATGTGGTATTTGAGGGTGGCATTAATGCATTACCCTCTTGGTGCTGATAAATAATGGCAAGAAATAGTAACTTTCAGGCACCACCCATAAACAACCAGGACTGGTGGTTAGGCTAAAGGTGGCTAAGGTGCTTCCATGCTTAAGAACATGAGAAGAACCCCGCTGGATCAGTCAACAAGCCTAGCTACTCTAGTATGCTGTTTTCACAGTGGCCAACCAGGTGTTGATGAAGACGTGGCTGCAACATTGCTCTCTCCACATGCAATTCTTGGCCACTAGTATTTAGAGACATTCTGCTTGTGAGGATGGAGGGTATTGTAGTAATTGATAGCCTTATCCTCAATGAATTTGTGTTTTTTAAGCAGTCCTAATTAGTGGCCATTCCTACCTCTTGTGGGAGCGGATTCCATAGGGAGACCACCACTCTCTGCTCCCTGATTCAAACAGAGGGCTGCTGCAATTGCCCGAATGCCCTAAACGTGGGTGGATGCTTGAAGAATTTTCTCTTTGCAAATTGACTTGATCTGCACTTCCTGGACAAATGTTCAGATCGGGACTTGGAATCAGTATTCAGCAGCTCCCACAAATGTCAAATATCTCAATGCACTTCTCAGCTCAAAAAGCAAATCAACATATGTTTAGAAATGAGTGGGAGGTTTTTTTTTATTTAATAATTTTTGAAAGAGAGAGAAATATGTTTAGAATTCAGATGTGAACTTCCTGGCAGGATTTTTATTTTGAATCACAGATTACTCTGGAAATGTGATGTGGAGGAGGCACATATGGATGCAAAACTGCCACAGATTGGGGGGTGGGATGCTTTACTCACCCCTAGAGCACCTGTTACTATTACCAAACTAGTACGTATACACAAGAGGGGGACAAATGGGAAGATGTCTGCTAACTCCACCATCCCTCATTGCTCTTGTTATTGCCTTCCAGCTCATGGAAGGTAAACCTACAGAGTGGACAGCCTTTTGCATCTGTGGAGGCTTCCTGCGGGTTGTAGAACCTGACTTCCCATGCCCCTAACATTAGCTGCCCCTGGTCAAGAAAAAGTAGCCGAGTCATTTGGTATTTCCCTGCCGCTATTGGCAAAATATGAATCTTCACTTGGCTTTTCTAAATTTGTCAAGTTCTAGATCTCTTTTTACCACTAGCCCCATACTTCCTTCCCAAGGGCGTACCAGTGCCTTGACTAGTACATTTATTAATTATATCATCTGCTATATCTGAAAGCATTAAAGTTATAATTGGGTATGTAGTTACACACTGAAATTTCATAGTGAAATCAATGGGACTTGACCTGTGAACAAGACTGCAACCATAACCCTTAAAACATATTGATTTCAAAGGATTTTGAACATGCACAATTTCATCTCCAATAGTAGATGCAATTTGCTTCAGAGAACCCTTATGTGTCTTTTTCATTCTCAATAGGCCTTAAGTGGAGGGGGCTTAATGACATCAGGACGCTCATGGACTCTCATGTTGTCTGAATGTGCAGGTGGGGGAGAATGATATAGTGGCCTGGTGCATTGGCTGCAGGGCTTGATAATTTAGTTACTTAAAATCTTCCTTTATTTGATAGATTCATATCCCAGCCTTCCTTCAAACAAGAGCAAGGGGTGGCTTCCAAGAAGGGTAATTAAATATCATTATCAAACTAAAACAAGTATTAAAAACAACAAATCAAGGAATATGTAGTGGACACTGGAGCATTTATAGGAAGTCGCTGATTCCCTTCTGAGTGTGTTGAATGCTATTTTAGAGGCTCTAATGGCTTGCAGAAACATATTTCATATGCTTGAGGGGGCTACAATCTGAAAGGGAGCTTGTGTTGGTTTAGTCTGGGAATATGTGCAAAATTGCACTAACTGCTTGGTCTGTGTCTTGAGTTTTCCTTTCCCCACACCTGATTTCTGTTCAGGGTTAAAACTTGGATCTCTGTATAGCTGTATCTCTTCATGTTAACCTCTAAAACCAGGTTACTGTACTTAGTAGTGTAGTTTATCACGCATCCACATCTCTTAACTTCATGTACATAGTGTTTTTGAACTGTTTAAGAGTTGCCATAAAGTCGTACCTTGGAAGTCAAAAGGAATCCGTTCCAGAAGTCTGTTCAACTTCGAAAGCCAACCAGAAGCCGTGGAAGCCCCATCAGACATTCGGGTCCAAAGAACGTTCACAAACTGGAACAATCACTTCTAGATTTGCAGCTTTCAGGAGCCAAAACATCTGAGTACCAAGGCGTTCGGGATCCAATGTACGACTGCATTTCAAAAAGTGCGTCTTGAGGCAGTGAAACATTTTACACTGAACTGTGTGGGCAAGGAGTTTTCTTCACGGTCAACACTGGAAAGCTGACAACTGGAAATGGAGAAGACTCTGAAGGGACCGCAAAAGGAACGGCTCTATGTGGCTCACTTTATATTTCTCTGAGCAGTAGCTGTGTTATACTGCTTTGACAAATGATGTTTTATTACACAAATGTTTCCTTTCCCGTAAACCTTTGCTCTCTCAAGGATTGTACAAATGCAAGACAAAACTGAATGGCATTTCTTTAAACATGATGACAACTCTTTCACCCTATAATTATGATGTAATGTGGAGCAGGTTAGAAGCTAAACTTCATCTCGTTTGTATTTTCACAAAGTAAATAACTTCATGGAGTCAGTCAAATTATACTGTAATACTTATACTGTTGTAATGGAGGTATAATGGGATTCTGCTGTTTTGAGGAACTATTGGTTAAGCAATAGCCTGAATAATTCACTGTTAAATTGGCTTTGGAATATTACTTCACAGACATAAGTAGCTTGTTTTGTAAATGACCTAGAACAGTCTTTACCTCTTCAAATTCCAAAATCCATTGAAAATAAAAAGTGACAATGCTGGTCTATTATTCAGATTTATTTTACTTTTTTTTCTTTCTCCAGTTATGTAATCAGAAAATTAAGGATAAACCAAGGCTTCTTCCTTCTCCCTTCCCTTTCTCCCCTTGTGTTTCAGAGCTTAATTCCTGGCCTGGGTCCCCATTTATTAGCCTGGTCAGTTATCCCCTATTAACCAGAGTTCCCTGGTTTGGACATAAGGGGAACTCTGGCTTAATATAAGCCAGGAATGAACAGCTGAAGCTGGCAAACTAGAGTAGGAGAGCAGAATTGCAAGCCCAGTACTTGTTCCTGTCTTCATAAACCATTGTTTATGAACCTGGGAAAATGGTTCAAACCAGCTCATTATGGAAAGATATGTGATTTCTGTTGAAAACTACAGCTCCACACAGAAGAAGGAAATGTATGCTTACTCCCAGAGTTTTCTCATGCTCTTCTAGTGAAGCACAGCAAGGAACCTTGGAATGTGATCTACATGTTGTCTTTTTGCTACATAATTGCTATCAGGAGAACGTCAAGTGGGAGAGATAGAACCCCCTTTTAAAGCTCCAGTCCTGTATGAGCTGTGATGTGTTGTTTCATTCTAAGATTCTTTATTTGCAGATTCAAGGCCCTAGAGTTGTAAAATTCAAAGTTGGTGCTCTGCTGGGTCTTCTATTAACATCCTTGCTGAACTTACACAAGGTTCTCCTGGACGGGAAACACCAAGCAAAATCTTGCAATGCATGTTCACATGAGTTGTCCCTATATGCACCATAATGTCAATAAGCAAGTACAAAAAGTCGATTCATAGACCATTATATAGAATGATACGAATGGAACATTTCCAGAAAAACAAGTCCAGTTTAATAGCTTAAAACAATACAGAAGAGAAAACAACATCTAACAGAGAGATAAAGGTCACAGTACCAGGGATGCTGAACGGAGGTCATATGCATTCCACTTCTATCAAAAGATGTATCCACTTAGTTAAATGGTCACCCAAATGACAATAATGATGCAGATGAAGATGCACATTTAGATTTGCATCTCTGCATTGTTGTTGGTCTACTTTCACAAGTTAATCTCTTGCTGGACCTGGAATTCTGTATTTTCTAGCACAGCAGTGGACACATAGCCTTTATGTTGTTCCCCTAATTTTTACAAAGGGGGAAAGGTGTATATATAATTCATACTAGAAGTGCAAAAATTAGCCCCTTACAAGTGTCTTTCATAGGAGTATATTTGTTTACCACACCTTACCAGGGAGCAAACCTGCAGCTATTTTGATTCACACAAGGGTTTGATTTACTGTTCTACTATATCTTTTCATAAAGCTAGGTTTAGGATTGCTACATTATTCATGCCTCAGGCTTCATCTGAAACAAGTAGCATATCCTGGTGAGTAAATAACATAACCTGACTGATGGTTTACCGCTTTGCCAAAAGGCGAGGTATAAAAGAAAAACTCACACTGTGTACGATCAAGGAAATTTTACTCCATAGATTATAGGTGTCTTTTAAAAATTACAAAAGGAACAGATTGTTGGAGATAAATGATCAACTCTTTCATAAGGGAACAGAATTGCAAAGTACAGAGTTTGACAGGGTGTTCTTCAAGCGAAGTGAAGTTACGAGGCAATTTGAACTGTCTCTGTAATTGTAAGCTAAATCCACCAGATGGCATAAGGAAATGAATGTCATTAACTGCACATGTCCCCTGTTCTGGGTTTAGTCCAAACTAAACAACTGACACTAGCATACAGAAAGAAGAAAAGCTTTATTACACCAAAGGGAAATAAAACAGGAATAAAAGATGGCCCTCGTAATTAAAATCTAGGACTGGATCAGATGAAATACTTGGCTCGTAAGTCATAGGGTAGCATTTGGGAGTTTGTGTGTTTGTTTGATTTTTTTAGATGGAAGATGTATTCAAATGGGGCATTTAAAAAGTTTTATAAAATTATGGAAGATATGGAGAGAATGAATAGAGAGGCTTTTACAGTGGTACCTTGCTTCTTAAATGCCTTAGTACTCAAACAACTTGGAACCCAAACACTGCAAACCTGGAAGTAAGTGTTCCGGTTTGTGGACTGTTTTCAGAAGCCAAATGTGCTCCGTTTTTAGTGTTACACTTCCGATTTGAGTGCCACACTTCTGATTTGAGTGCTACACTTCCGATTTGAGTGTTATGCTGAGGTCTGCCTGTTTTTGCTATTTATTTTGCGTTTTTGTTTTTTCAGCTCTTTTGTTTTGTTTTTGTGACTGTGTGGAACCCAGTTCAGCTACTGATGGATTGATCATGTGACTGCGGCATATTGTTTAGTGCTTTCATTTTATGGGTCAATGGTCTCGTTAGATAGTAAAATCCATTAAGTTTGAGAACCAAGGTACCACTGTATTCCCCCCACCCCCCAGATTATCTAGTGAGGAAGACCATCAGTAGCTTTGGGGGTGAACAAAAGGAAGAAATATTTCAGGTAACTAGAGCCTTCCCCAACCTGGTCCCCTCTACATGATTTGGGCTACAATGCCATTGTCCCAGACCACTGGCCCTGCTGGCTGGGGCTGATGGGAATTGGAGTAACTTAGTTTGCACTGGACCCAAATCTGTGCGACTGAGCTCCTGTTGCCAAGATGCTTCTCCAAGGAATTAGGTGGATTGACTTGGGCTTGGTGGAAGGAAAGGAATAACACATATCTCCAAGGACCTTTGGTGCAATAGCACATATCACCAAGGACTTCTATAATGATTAATGAGAACCCTCTGTCCCCACAGAAGCCCTTCTAAGCCTGAGTTTAGCAACAAAACAACTTTGCAAAATTGTATTATTCTTTCAATTACTAAAATAGTTGTGTGATTTCTTTGGCAGATACATGGCATATTATACAGACGATGAACTTTTATTTTTGAAGCACTGCAGTGTGGCTTTGTGAACAGCATCATGAGCTTTGAGGGGGGAGGCGCAGCCACAGCAGCATTTGATATATAAATAAAGTTGGCTTACACAGTGAAGGGATGTTCTATTGCAATCCCCCCCCCATAATAAATAGAACCCTGAGCCTGTAGGATCAAAATCTTTCTATGCTAAGATCCATCATTGTTCCATTAGTAAACAGACTATGTCACTAAAGGTGCCCCTGGAGTGCGCTTATGCATTGCTACAACTCTGGTGTTAAATATTTGCACCCACACTTCTATATAACTAAAGATGATGAGTAATAATAATAATTATAATAAATCAGGTTTGAGGTGGGGGGGCAGAAGCACCACTTCCTTTACATAGCTTGCTGGAACGAACAAGGAAATACTAAGGAACTGAAATTGCAAGGGGAAATTAATGGTGACAAACTCATTTTGCATCATAAAAGTTGGCTTAATTGTTCCCAAGTCCACTAGAAATCTGTTATACTGAAGTTCAAAGAGTGTGAATTCATCACTACTTTAGGTTTATGAGCAGTTAGCACCAGGCACTCGATATGAGGCCTTGCACACAGCTGTTACATCTCTCTTGGTTCTTCTGCTGCTAAAGGCATCAAAAGGCCTCTTTCAGACTCCAGCAAAAGGCTGGTGAAGACCTGGTAAGGATAGATGTGATTAGGTCTTTGGCTTATAAAATATTTCAAAAAGAAACACCTCAGAAAAATTGACCAACCTTCTGATACATCTTAGTTTGAACAGAGTTTGCATCATGATTATTTCATTAAAGGCCCAGGAAGTTTGGTAAGGGGCACAATCTTTCTGATGGATACATAACTAGTGACAACTAGCACACCAGAATTTCTCAGTGTCCTTTTGTGCCATTTAGAATGGTTTTTATAATTGCTTCCCTTTCCTGTTTTTCTTTTCTTTTTTGCCTAAAGAGCAAAATTTAAAACAATCTATGTAACTAATTCAGAGGTTTGCTTTTAGGAAGTCCTTGGAAGGGACTGAAGGGAATTTGGTTTCTTTTATGTCCTGGTATCTTTGTGCTTGCTCAGGCTGCTGCATCCACGTGGCTGTTTATTCCATTTTCAGAACTTTCCCCTAACAGTTAAGTTCTGCATTCTATTTGAGTTTTCACAGGATGTTCAATATAGTGGAATGTTGTGAAAGTTTGGTGGTCATTTTCATGTTATTTGCTTCCAGAAAAAAAATCTGGAAGTTTGCAAATGATTTAGAAATAAGTGCTAAGCTTGCAATATATTCTACCATATTGCACTATAGTTCTGGAAGTGGCATTTACATTGTGTGAATGCTCAAATTTGAAGAAAAATTTAAAATAAGCTGCCATGTAGATGCAGCCTTAAACTTTTACTGATGTCCACATGCTTCTTTATATCAGGAGAGGTGGGGAGCCTCAAGCCCAGGGTCTGATTGTGGTCCCCTAGGCCTCCCTTGTCCATCCCTTGGGACTCTCTTGAGGCCATGCTCTTTTGCAATGTCCCGTCTCCCTTGGTCACACTTCTCACCAGTTCTGCTCCTGTGATGATGCTTACCTGGATGGAGAGGTGTGCATGTGTGGAAACCTGACATTTGTGTGGTTAGAATGTAGCCTACTGTAAAGACAAGAGTCATATCCATTGCCCTGCCCATTGCCTCAGATCCTGCCTATCTTGAGCATGTCACCTCTTGAAGGTTTGCCTATGTATTCCTTGGGAGCTGAAAAGGATTATCCACCCCTTTTTAATATGGTAGGCCTTGCCTTCAGGGCAAAGGCTTCTAATGGCCACAGCATCTTTGGGAAAGCCTGCTTCCAGTTGCCTGGATATGGCTGGGACATGGCTTCTTGCCTACCCTGGAGATCCTTCTCACTCACCACTGCTCAGTCATCCTGACTGCTTATGGATTCTTCTTCTGGCACCTTGTTCAGAGCCAGACTTGAAGGTTAGAGTTGGGTTTCATGGAAAAAAATATATGATAGCTTGTTTTAAAAAAGGACAAAAAATTGAAATGAAAGTGGGGGGGAATACAACATTTCAGTCAGAGGGACAATCCAGAACAAAAGTCAGCAAACCCCCCCCCCACTAATACTAATTTTTCTGGTAAGTAAGCAAGGACATTGCATAAATTGTTGAGCTGAGTAGAGAACAGAGAATATTTCTGGCTGAAGGAGAAAGATTGTGGGAAAGAGTAGCAGAAGTAGATGGTAGAAAGAGCCATCTGAAATAAAACAGGATAAAATGAACAGGGAATGGAGACAAGCAACTCAGTACACAATTGTTGGAAATGGACCTAAAATATATACAATAGAAGGTTGCTCCAAATATACTACTTCTTGATCAGATTGATCAAGAGCAAGGCTCAGCACAGGTCAGAAGGAGCCAGTATTAAATTAAAAGTCTTTCACACAGATCCTAAACCAAAATTCCTTCAAAGAAAAAGAGCTATTAACTTTAATTTGTCTTAATGCTATGGAGGTAGCTTAGGATCACAACTGTCATTTTAATGGCTGACTGGACATGGTGAATATTTGAGATTACTTCTCTACTTCAGGCACATTTGAAAATTTAATACCCCCTTGTAAATGCTGCTACATGTACAAGTGGCAAACCTATAGTTCTCTCTTAAATCTGCATCCAGAGAAATCCCAGCATGTTGATCAAAGGTGGAGAAAAAGGCTTACAGAATAAGAGGTGGAATTTGACTCACCCATTGCTTGAAGATGGGTAGGAATACTCCACACTTTATTCTTCGTTGGCTCTTGTTTTTGCACAGTCACTCAATGCTGGTAGGAATATAACTTAACACCTTATTGTTGTATAGCACTTTTTCGTCCTTCAGTTTTTCACCTACTGTATTTTGTGTGTAGCAGTCAGTGATATTGCACACTTTGGATTCTGTCAGAGTCTGAAGGTTCAGGAACAGAAGAGAATTGATGTTTCCTTCTCTTTCTGAACTGCAGCTTGCCAAGGAAAGTCCTGTCTCTAACTGTACTCCCTGCTGTTCCACCAGCGTTTGTTAAACTGACGAGAAGCAAACTGTAGGGATCATCATCAAGCATTTCACATTGCCTATAGTGCAGATAGATTTTCCATTTCCTGGGACACCAGGACTTCCACAGTGGACAATAAAATATAATATAATAAAATGACAAGCTCTTTGAAAGGTAGCAATGGAAGTTCATGGTTTGCAAAAGTGACAGTACTAGTATGCAGAACACAAAATAAAATAATCTACCATTTTCTGAATACTTCACTGGTTCAGATAATTATACTGGTTCAAGTGTTTGTTGTTTTTTTATTTTCCTAAGCCATTCCCTTGGACTATTTCTACTATCCCATTATTGTTGTTTGTTTGTGTGTTTATTGCTGAGGGTCCATAGATCGACCAGGATCAACCAGGACACCCTGCTATTGACCAGTAGATCATGCCACATTTTCCCATGAGTGCTGGGTGGATTCCTGCCACAGTCTGAACAATTTATGTGAGGGGCCTTGGATTACTACTATATGTTGCATATTAATATGATGCACCGAGGGAAAGAAATCTCTCACAAAAGATAACAAGCAAACAAATCCTTTTCCATGATGCCATGCCCTATGTTGATATCTGAACTTGTTTTAAATGCTTAGTACCAGTGAGCCACTCCTGAATATGCATGGCTGCTCCCTGGTGAATAAAGAACTGCCCCGAAGCTTGGGTAGCACCTATTTTAGGCACTGTCAGCTTTCATTTTATTGATGAGAGTATCTGTTTTTTTAAAAGGTTTCTTCACATTCTAAAACTCACATTGTGGATATTAGAGACTATATATCACTCACACATTGAGTTCCTATGCCAGGGACGCAGCTGACCCGGATGTTTGGGAAGAGTCTGACTCTGGAGATGTGGGAATGCAGTCACAGATATGTCAAGGGTAGGTTAGTTTGGCCCCCCTTCCTCCAGAATTTCCAGATGCAGATAGAGCAGCAAACTCAGAAAGCTCACAGTCGAGGGGGGAATGAATAGACGACCTTGAGGGGGTTGCTATGTAACCAGGAGGGAGGCAGCAATTAGAGGACTCTTCTTTTGAGAGCGCAGGGCGGGGGGGGAGTCCATGCACCTTCTTCTCGAACCAGGAGAGCTGAAAGGGTTAAAATGCAACAGAAAGACAAGAGAGGAAGGACTGGACTTTGGCACCCTTCGTGTTATGGAAAGGGCAGAGCAGTAAGCAAGGGCAGTGGGCTCAGTGCTGCTCTTTCTGTGTTAATTGTAAATAAACCTGCCATAAACCTGCCAGAGGCTCATTAATTCTTATTGGAGCTTGCTTGCCAGCCTGAGATCTTTCTATCCTATTTATCTGCCCTGTTGCCATCAAGCATGGCCCATCCTGCTCCTGATGCCCAAGTGGCAAAGGGGCATATTTTCCGAGGAGTGAGATCTAAGTGCATGGAGACCAACATGTTTAGACCCCACGGAAATGAGCTGTACACTTCATTTTCCCCTTTAGGAACATAAATGATAATCAAATGCATGGATGTTGGGGGCTGAGGGACTTCACTGTGATAGCAGGACAGGACTCATACGGGCTGCATAGGGTTCTAGGATAACCTTGCAAAACAACTTCTTTGAAGTGCCTGCATCTCAAATAGCAGGCGTGTATCTCTTAATAGCAGAACTTTGTCCAATAAAAGAATCAGCAGGCATCATTTGGGCCAACTAGAAATATAAAATAAGCTACACCATATTTACAAATATTGTTCCGAATGCTGACACATATGCAGTGCTTTAGCAACCCTTTACCACCATTTGACTGGAAAAAGAAAACGCACCAAGCAGGGAACACAAAGGTTAGTCACAAGAGCCGGAAATCTTTGTACTAGCACTGTACTGAATGCTAAGAATTATCTGTCATCACCCTGTGTTCATGGCTTAAACAGATGTCTTTTCTAGGGCATGATGAAGGGCTTGTTGACATGACAACCCCGTAATTCAGTCCCTATAGCTATAATATAAAGTGATGGTGTTGACCTTGAAAGCCCTATGCAGCTTGGGAGCAGATTACCATACATATGAGCCTTCCTGGGTGTTAACATCAAAAGTCGTAGCAGCAGATAGAATCATGAACTTGGCAGATTGGACATACTTAGTGGTGGCCCAATACATGTGGAACTACCTCCCAAAAGAAGTATGCTCGATCGCCTCCCAGCTTTCTTTTAAGTGGACCCTGAAGCTTTTACATAACCCCATCTTTTGTTAAAATGTGTAAAATTAAATTATTACTGCTTTGCAGTAGCAGACGATGTGGTGGGGCTGAAATGCTCCCCTGTCTTCCTTCTGGCTGCATTGCTGCTGCAAAACAAGGGGGAGAGGAGGAAGCAGTAACAAGGCAGGCGTGGTGCAAATGCAGTGGCAGGAATGCTGGATTGGTTCCATCAGCATGTTTGCATCACATCAAGCTTGCTGCTGCTCCTCTCTGTCCCAATTTGCAACAGTGATGCAGCTGGAAGGGGGTCAGGTGTGCAGCACAGATCCACCATACCATCTACAACTGCTGCTTCAACAGTATTTAGAACTGATCTGAGATGTAATGTTGTTCTGTTTTTTATATTGTTCTTAAAATGTTGAAGCATTTTTATAATTTTATACTGATTGCATCCTGCCATAGAATAAAATTATATTTTGAAAGGTGGCACAGAATATGTTGAAATGAATAAACAGAGTTAAAGCTTTTTTAGCTTCTAAAGCTTTTAAGAACCATAGGTGAAAAACTTTGCAATACTTTGCAGGGAAAAAAATGAAAAAAAAGAGATACCTATGTCAGTAACTCTGTATCTTATTTTCATTAGTGTCTTTCAAAGTTCTGCAAAGAACTGGTCAACCGGAATTCTTTTCTCTTTTTTTGCCATGTGTGCAATTTATTATGATTCCATCAAGAAAAATGTAGATAGGTCATTGTTTTCAATGATAATACCCTCTGCTGTTATTATACAAGAAAGATAGTTTCCCACAGTCATTCGTTTTTCAATGGCAACAGAATCTGCGCTGAATTTTTAAAAAAGTGTGTCGAACACCTACTTTGCTTTATCTCAGTTAGAACTGACCCGTTGTTTTTTCCACCCATAGGTCTTAGTTACTTCCTTTGAGGGGGGGACCCCCACATTTATTTATTATGTACCGGTATAAACTTTACAATGACATATAAATCAGTTATTTGTAAAACATGACTAAAATCTACCGGATGATTAAAGACAAATGCATATAAAAACACAATTCAAAACAAAGCTAAAATTAATAAAATGTTTAAGATGGCTGTAACTAAAGCATGTGTTTGCTGAAAAAGAAAGGCTTTCAGCTGCCATGTAAAACAGTCCAGTGAAGGCACTTGCCTAATGTCAATATGTGGGGCGTTCCAGAGCAAACCCCAGTTGCAACCAGCAGTGGGTGACGGGGTGCAGCTGCTCCACTCACCTGATCTCCATCCAGCTAAGTTGCTGCATCACACCAAGACAAAGAAAGGGAGGGGCATGGAAGTAATGAGCTTGGTGCAGTGGAAATGCATCAGCAGGAGCACAGAGGCAGCTCCAGCTGTGTGTTGGCACCACACCAACCTTGCCGCTGCCCCTTCACCTCTTTGTCTTGGTGTGTTGCAGGGACTCAGTTGGAAGGACATCTACTGAGTCGAGCAGCCCTCCCATGCTGTCCACAGCTGATTACAACTTCCCAAACATTTACAGTTGGATTACACATTTCAAGTCCATTACCCCCCAGCATTCCCCCTTATCCTATTTATGATTGGTTTATGGAATAGCTGGACTATGTGTCTGTATGCCTTCCTAATTTCCAATGAAACAGGATCTTTTTACCCATCTGGAATATGGCAGCTATGATCCCAAGGGTAGTAGTATGTCCAAACATTTCACATCCATCAGGTAGAAAATGAAGGTGTTGCAGGCAGTGGGAAACAAACATGAGTTGCAATAATGAAATGAATGATGTTGGGAAACGAAAACACAAAGTGTATGTAATTTTAAAGAATGTAATGTGAAATGAACGAGATGTTGAGTAACAAAAATGGATGAATAAACAAAACATTGTTTCTTGAATACTTTAAACCTATGCACACTTACCTGGGAGTAAGTCCAACTGGAATAAATAGAATCTGTGAGCTAGCATACAGTACATACATAGGACTAGGCTACAGATCTTTAGTCCACAGAATGTCTACAGTTATTTTTAGTGCATGAATTCAGTATAAGTTGGTAGCAGGAAATTTACATTGGAATGAGAAAAAAATTGGTTGGATATTTGTCAGTTTCTGTAACACCTTGCTGCTAAATATATGCTAGGTTTAGTAAAAGTCGTCCTTAAATTACTATGCAGACGCAGAAGATGACAGTCATTTCAAATCTCACTTTCTCAAGTTAGAAATAATGAAGAAGTGGCGGGGGAATCCAGGTTATATAGTGCTCATGAAGAAAATGCACACACGAAAACACACTTTACTGCACTAGTAAAAGTTTACACAGAAAGAAATCTATACATCTTAAACACCTTAACCCTATCAGTAAGTTCATAGTTGTCGTCCTCTGCCATACCTCGGGGGCAGCAGTATCTTGGAAAATACCAGAATATTATCATGCATTTTGCTTTTCCCACAAGCCTCCAAATGTGAGCCCTATTCATAGGATGAATCTGCTTTCATTTAACATGTAGGGATTCATGTGCACAGAATCAGACCCACTGGCACTGCTACCAATTTCTTCATGCTCAGACAACTATTTAAACAGTGTGTGTGTGTGTGTGTGTGTGTGTGTGTGTTGGGAGGAGGGACTGCTAATTCCCTGTGTTCCTGGAACATGGATTCAGTGTGAATAGGGAGGCTGTACATTTTCACAGGGTTGTAGCTGGGATTCTGACTGTGCAACACTACAAGAACATATGAAGAGTCCTGCTGGAAAAGAGGAAGGGTCTATCTAGTCTAGCAACCTGTTGCTTACAAGAAGTTGACTAGCTCAGTTGGTTAGAGCATGGTGCTGTTTATGCCAAGATTTCAGGTTTGAGCCCCATACAGGTCACCTGCATATTCCTGCATTGCAGGGAGTTGTGGTTGTTATTATTATTTATTGAATTTATATCCTGCCCTACACCTGGGGGTCTCAGGGCAGTTCACAGAATAAAGTTGGACTAGATGAACCTCAGCGTCCCTTCCACCTCTCCAATTCTATGCTTCTAAGCAAGACATGGATGCAATAGCCCTAGCCCTGCTGTTGCCCCTCAGCAACAAGTATTTAGAGGCATGCTACCCCCCATTCTGGATGTACAGCCATCATGACATGTAGTCTTCGATAGCCTTATCTCCCATAAATATGCTGAATGCCATTTTGATGCTAAATTGGTTGCCCTCACCACAGCTTGTGGCAGTGAATCAGAGTTTAACCATGTGCTCTGTGAATAAGTACTCATGTATGGTCTTCCCTGAATCTCCTACAACTTAGGTTTGTAAGGTGATTCCAGACCTAGTATTATGAGTGAGAGAGGAAAAATACCTCTCTTTTCAATTTTCTTCACACATGAATAGTTTTATTCACCTCTGCATTGATCCTCTTACCTTTTCTTCTAAACTAACCCCCTCACCAAAAGTGGCAACCTTTCATCCTAGGGGATTTTATCCAACCCCCACTGAAGACTTTTCAGCTTGTGCTTTTCAGGTTGCTATTGCTTATGACTCGTGTTCATTTCACCCTATGTTTAACCACAGTCTTGGGGCTCATATTTCAGGGAAAGCATTCTAGTCCTGTTCTAGTCTTGTGTTTCTAACCCATTTGCCTTCGGCCTACTGGACTAGTAATTTCTTCAATTTGTCACTAGGCTGAAATTTTATTGTGCTTGTAACTCAGCCCTCTGGCTTAACGCTTCATTTTGGTCCAGTGCTTTGGCTTTTGACCTCCCAGCCTCTACTTCCGCTTTGCTCCTGGTTAGTTTACTATGTGAGACTTCATCATGCCCAGAGTTATAAAGTTAGGTGATGCTGCAAATAGCTGTTTGCATCCTGGTCCTAACACTAACACTCTGTCATCCTCATTCCATGTTGTCCATGGTTGATGTGCAATTTGGTGTTTGTCATCAGCATCCCAGGCCATTTTATCGTGGCTGCGAGCCATCTGCAGCACAGAATAGCGACATTGTGCTGGGGTAACTGTTCTGGAATTCAGCATTCATGGTTATTTAAAGCCTAACATAGATACTCTGCTAGGAAGAAGAAAAAAGGGAGGGGGAAAATAAAGGCCCAGCTGCATTCATTTCAATGATTACATATCCAGCTATGTCTGATTATGCGAATGTAAAACACAGCTGCATTCATTTAAGTCATTACATGTTGAAACGTGTAGGGGCTGTACTTTGGTCTTTCAAAAATTAAAAGGAGTTTTGCACTGATGGTAGGAAGACTAGCTTTTGGTCATTCATGTGTGTTTGGATTATAAGCATTTAATAATTCATTTATCTCCCGGTAGTTTTTCTAGGCTAGGAATATATATTTCTCTCACATATTTAACAGTCTGTTTATTTCCATTAGAAATGAAAAGACATATTTTTAATTGAGGCATTGCCACTGACCTGTACAACATAGATGATTTTGTACCTGCAGCATACTGTTGTAATTACTGCTACGGCTCTATAATTTAACGTTCATTTGCATTGGAGTATTCCAGGTTCCATGAAAACACTGGTCTTCAAAGGGCGAGGCATCACCTGCACTTGTTTGGCACTTGCATTTGAAGTGGGTCAAGCCTAGCAGCTTCCTTTTCCAGGATAGATGAGCAGACAATGAATGGAAAAATAAGAGCTATATGTTGTTTAGTCATTTAGTCATGTCTGACTCTTCGTGACCCCATGGACCAGAGCACACCAGTCACACCTGTCTTCCACTGCCTCCCGCAATTTGGTCAAACTCATGTTGGTAGCTTCAAGAACACTGTCCAACTATCTCGTCCTCTGTCATCCCCTTCTCCTTGGCGCCCTCAATCTTTCCCAGCATCAGGGTCTTTTCCAGGGAGTCTTTTCTTCTCATGAGGTGGCTAAAGTATTGGAGCCTCAGCTTCAGGATCTGACCTTCCAGTGAGCACTCAGGGCTGATTTCCTTAAGAATGGATAGGTTTGATTTTCTTGCAGTCCATGGGACTCTCAAGAGTCTCCCCCAGCACCATAATTCAAAAGCACCAATTCTTCAGAGATCAGCCTTCTTTATGGTCCAGCTCTCACTTCCATACATCACTACTGGGAAAACCAGTATATAATATGTATCTAGTACATATTAAATTATTGTTGCTGTTGTTGTTAAAGCTTGCTAGTTGCTTGTTGCCACCAAAAGATCTCTAAGTGGCTTACAATATATTTAAATCACCAGCATAAGTAAAAAATGCATTATACAGTGGTACCTTGGGTTACATACGCTTCAGGTTACATACACTTCAGGTTACAGACTCCGCTAACCCAGAAATAGTACCTCAGGTTAAGAACTTTGCTTCAGGATGAGGACAGAAATCGTGCTCCGGCGGCACGGCAGCAGCAGGAGGTCCCATTAGCTAAAGTGGTGCTTCAGGTTAAGAACAGTTTCAGGTTAAGCATGGACCTCTGGAATGAATTAAGAACTTAACCTGAGGTACCACTGTAATATAAGCATTTTTACAAGACCTAATATACAAGATTGCTCTTGGAATCCCTTCCTGTTCTACAATTCTGTGATTCTATGTAGATTAAAAAGGCACCAAAAGGATTCTACCCTGCTCCCATCCATTTTATTTCATTGCTGTTAGACAAGCAAAAGTGAGATCTGCTAACAGCCCCCCCCCCCGTTTTAATGTATTTTAACTGAACATTCAAATGTTCTGCAACAGGATCCTTCTTCGAAGGACATACCAGGGGAGAGAGAGAAAAGAGCAGAAAAAGGGGCGTCGGAGGGAGCAGACAGCAGGTGAGCTTCTGCAAGATGACAAGCAAAAATTTACAGTCACTGTGAGAGACGCAGAAAGTAACAAGTATAAGTAACAAGCTGATAATCAGCACAAATTATTGTTGAAGGGAGATTGTCATTGAGCAGTCCCATCATATTATTATGCAATATTGTCCTTATTTATTCAGTCATCCAATCGTTTTCTATCACGCTTTTCAGCTCACAAGCTGGGATGGAGGAGGAATTTGTTTTACACATGGAAATTGGTGGTTCTGACCTGATTTGAGCTTTCCTAGTAGATTGCCGGCTGTATCAAGTGAACATTCACGTGTGAGCCGATTGTGCTTTTAAAGTTCATATAGAAATAAATCCCAAGCAAATTAGCTACCTCGAATACAATATTGTCTAAAAAATAATTAGCTCCCATGACAGCAAATTCAAGTTTTAAGGGGGTGTTTTGAAGTGGAAAAATAACAACATAGTGAATTTATGTTAGGAATTGGAAGGCAGGTGCTATAACCTTCCAACCTTCCTAACCGTCAGATTAGGGGATTAAACTTTATATTCCCCCTTCCCTCCAGGGAGCTCAGAGTGACATACATGGTTCTTCCCCTCCTAAGTTTCTCTGCACAACCGCCCTGTGAAGTAGGTTAGGCTGAGAGAAAGTGTTTGGTTCAAGGTCCCCCAGTGAGATTCCAGCTGGGTAGAGATTTGAATGCTGGTCTATCCTGAACCCTTATCCAATACAACAATGTGCTGCCTTTGCAACTGATGTTCTGGACACACTGCTGAATAGACTTGCACTGGATCACATTCTCGGGCACATTTGGACGCCTGCATTTCTGTTTTATCGACTGCTGAATTCCATCACATCTGCTGTGATTTCACCACGTCTTTGCTGTTCTTGAAAGTAGAAACCATAAAGAAAAAGGGAGGCAAGAGAGGGCTGGTTGAAGGAAGGGTGCAGTTGAATGGGAGGAAAGCTTTCTGTCCTTGGCAATTATAAAACTCTTTTCACTGCAGCTCCCATTTCTGCTGCTAGTCCACTAATACTGTCCCCCTCTGCTGAGTCTGCTGTTCCAGAAACAGTATTTTCTGTCAGCAAATGACAGGAGACATTGCTTCTGGCAGGGCTGATGCAGTGGGAGGCCAGTAAACCAGAAGAAACTGTGTGGTAAAAGAATTTTTAAGGTCTACTGCCTGCAAAGCAGGAGTTCCCCAGCACATAATAAGGAAAGAAGAGATTTAGTAGTGTATTAGCGTCATGATGGCTTCTGACAGGTACTGTATGGTACAATAATGTTATTACACTATACTCTTTCTTGCTCACGGGGCTATAAATCTGTGTTTTAGTTATGAAGCACTATCTTTTGTTCCATTCTCTATAAAAGATGTGGCTTTCAAACATACGGATGTTTGACAATTTTGTTCTGCTAATTCTCTCAAATGGGGGATGTTTGTGTGAAAAGGGGAGGAAGGAGGAAAAGAAATGGAAACCTATCCCATTCACATGCTCTGATTCTCCCTGCTGTTCAGAGCACTGAATGATTTAGTGAAAAGCCTTAATGGCTTTACATTAGGCATATATTATAGATATTAACAAAGGCATAAAGTCTAATTAATCAAATATACTGCACCATATCCCAAGGCGTTTTCCAATGAAGTCATTTAGAAGAAACAAAAGAGGCAAACAAATATTGGATGTGGCTTGGTGGGGATGCACGGACACTTAGACAAAGGGTATCAAACGTCTGGCAAAGGGACCAAATCCAGCTCTCTAGGCAGCACTGTCCAGTCTTTGGGATTTTTTTCCAGGCCATGTCCCATCAGTGAGCAACCACAGACTACAACTCTTACTAGCCCTGATCTGCTCCCCATGACCTTCAGTGCTTTTGGCTGACTGGGGTGTATTCTTTGAACTGTGTAAGTATCTCTTGCTTCCCTGGGTGTGTGGGTTCAGATCTCTAGAAACCTCTGGCTTTTATATGGTTGCATGTGGAGGTCCCCAAGCCACCCCCTAAATAAATCACAATTCACACAGAATTTTTGTTTAAGGTTTTTGGCATAATTTTCGCCACAACTTTATTAAAATATATAATGTGAGTGGTTGCTTAGGCATTGGTTACGACTATCTGTCCCTGCCCCAGGACAGAACTGACTTCTGGATTCCAGCGAAAGCCAGTAAAGGAAAACAATATTGGGGAGAGAATGGGGCTGGGCACCATACCCTCACCCCTCCCCACATGCTCCCAGGGGCTTGCGCGGCCCAAGCCCCTTGCCAGGGATTTGGACAAAAGCGTGGCAAACCCCTGGATTCCTCTAACAGAATTCCCTTGCAGCAGCAGCATTGGAGGGGCAGGAACAGCGAACCCTTACCCCTCCACCAACCAAATTTTAACCAATGCCTAACCGCAACCTTACAAGTTGTGACGATTTGCTACGCACTAGGCAAAACCCAAATGGCACCAGCCAATCAGCCAAATGGACAAAATTCCTACCAGGCCCCTGCTCCAAAGCAGATGACCCCATGACAGGCATAGCAATGTCAAACGCAACAGCCCTAAATTAGGGAGGGTAGGTGGGCGATCCAATGCACACAGCAAAAGAGACTGCACCATGCTGCATGCTAAGAATATATAACCTTTGGGCCAACCCACTAAATGGTAACATCAAAATCTCCCTAACAACCCAAACTGACCCAATCACAGTCATGGCCATCCAAACGGTTCCACCCAGCAACCAAGGGGGGGAGTCCTGCTAGACCCCACCGCAACATGTGCCCTCCACGAAGGAAACACGCTTTGTTGTACATGTTAATGTTCAAAAGAGAGAGTAAAATTAATCCATAAGTGGTATTTGGCCCCAACCAGCAGGGAAAACGTGGTGGGGCGTTTCCGCCCAGGGCTGCCTCCCCCCGGGCATGGAGGCTCTGATGCTGGCTCCCCTGTTTGACAGCTGTGTGGAGGGTGGCCGTCTGCCAAGTATTGAAGGGGTGTTGGCTGGTGATTCTCAGGGGTCCCTTTACAGATCCCCACCTCAGTTAGCAACCAGCCCGAAGGGGCCATGTGTGTGGTGTGTGTAGGGGAGAAGCAGGCTAGGCGATGTGTGGCCCACAGGTTCTGTGTCAAAATGGTGCTCAAGCGGGCAGCCTAGTGGTGAAGTGACCACTGGCACCACTTCCAAAATGGTGCCAAGGCTTGTGAGCTCCTTACGAAGTGCTCACTTAGGTGGGACCCCTACCAGCATGGGAGAAGCAGTAGTGGCTTCTGAGTTCTAGCAAGATACTAGAACCTGGAACCTGACCCTACAGTTACACAACCTCGGCTGTGGCAGGGTGGTGGTGGAGGTGGCAGAAGCCAAGTCAAGCAACACCTTCTTTTCCATCTCAGGATGGGCCATCTCTCTCTCTCTCTCTCTCTCTCTCTCACACACACACACACACACACACACTGTTTAATTAAAAATAAGGACTAAACATGATTCAAGATTGAAGGTGAATTTTACAATGTTGAAGGATAATTCATATGAACCTGCTTAGGATTTGCCCTCAGTTTGTGAGGCCCTTTCTTGTCAGTTCATCTCCTGCCAGCTGATATCCATCTGGTGGATACAACAGAGGGGGCTATTATTGGTTGCTGCCCCTAAATTATGAAAAACATCCCAAGAGAGATTTGTCTGGCATCTTTTTACCAACTTTTTAAAGGTTCTTGACAGTTTTATTTCAGACTGTTTCATTTTCAGCAGGCTACCCCAGCCCCCTTTATAATGAGCTTCCTTGAGTTAACTTAGCTTAGGGGCCATGCCTATGTGTTTCATTTGCAACTCCTGTTGTGTTTTATTCAGTTGGTTTATTGCTGCTGAGGATTGCTTGCTGTTCTTAGAATTGCATTTTAAGCTTGCTTTTGTCATATATATATAATTTATTACTTCATGAGTATGCCTTTGACATTGGAAATTAAGCCTACCCAGAAATGGAGAATGGTGGCATGTGTTTTTATCTTGTTTTTGGCTTATCAAACATTTAATTTTTTAAAAAAATGCTTTACATATTTTAACTGGTGTTTTGTTTTTTGTTGGTAATTTTTTTGCTTCATTCTTGTAAGCTGCTTTGAGGTTTTTATTACAATCCAAAGGTACAGAAATCTTGTGAAATAAAATAATAAATGGATAAATGACATTGGCAACAGCAATAAATTTACAGGTATAATTTGAAGCTGGAGCCTGAGTCAATATATATAATTCATGAAATCTGGACCAGATTTGCACACCTGATCAACGATTACCTCACTAAATGGCAACGGGGAAATGGGTGTTGCTTTCTCCTAAGTTATCCATTTCAAGAGGATGAAAAGGAACCAATGCTAGATGTCCTTATAGGGCTTTAGTCAGGATTACTGGCTGTAAAGTGCCTGGCATGTTGTAATAGCTGAAATTTTCAGGCCTGGCAAAAGGACTTAGTGTCTATTGTGCTAACGAGAACTGTCTAAAAATCTATGAGAAATGAATTATTTAAAATAGAACGAACGACTCCATCACAGAAGTGCAGAAAATTGCAACAAGGGTACAAGTGTATGACATTATATGAAAATTAATCCAGAATTTCAGGCAGAAAAACAAAGTGAATAACATTTAAATAAAATTGCAGAACTCTTAAAAAAAAAAAGAAGTATAGACCAATTACTTGTGGGTTATTGTGGGGATCAAATGGGGAGGAACCATGTACCACTTTAAGTTTCATGGGGGAAAGGCAGGTTATAAATGTAGTAAGTATGTAAGATTATCTCAAGAAGGCAGAACAAGACTAGACAAGCTGATGGTGCCTTCCCCAGATAATTTGCCTACAATGAGGGAGGGCAGCATATCTGGAAACATTTCATTGGCCATCTGGTATCACCTGACTGTTTAACCCAGGGAGTTTATAGGTTGCATTATGAACATTCCAGCTGATAATTCTGTTCACTGACCAGTTTAGTGCACAGAGCAGGAAGCCAGTTTCCTGATCTACATAACTTCTGGACTGAGTCCTGCAGCTTCTGTCATGAAACATCTTCTCTTAGGAACATATATTTGATTCTTTGTAGCAGAGTCTTTAATCAAAAGCAAATCCCAGAGTAAATGCCCAGAATCGCCTTCCCCACAGTTCCAAAAGTAACAACTTATTATCCTGGACCAAAATGTTTCTTCTCACTTTTTGTTTTGTACCCCTTTCAGTATTGTTGTTTTTAAAATTTGAAAATCACCAACTCCATGCTGCTAGATATGGTGTTTCATGGCATGTACATCCACGGGCAGCCTCCGGCTTTGAGAATTCTTCCTACAGGTCACTGAAAGATTGAAGAGGCGACATGCCCTGTAAATCCGAAATCATCTGGCATTATTGAACATGCTCAGGTCACCAAAACCCAACAGCACGTGCATTTTAAAAAGCCCATTCTGACTACTGAGAGTAATTAGCTCATGTTTATATGGTCTTTCTACCCACAGGCCAGAACACTGCTTTCTGATAGCTGGAAACCAATAGATCAAATAGGCAACACAGGTGCATAGCTGAACAAAGGCTGACTGACATGAAAACACCCCACAGCAGCCCATCATGTACACTACAAAGGATGACCTACAGGCAAACAAAAATATATGATATAAAGTATTGCACAGAGTAAGAAACTAAGAAGAACTCTGCTGACTGGCTGTGCTCACAGGGAGAGGGCCTATGGCAAATTGTCCCTAGAAGAGGAAGAGCAAACACTTTATTTATGATTTTGCTGCAATTGTTACTCACAGAATGACATATTGCTATATTAACCACAGATGCATACCAGGGAATAATGGCCTATTATGTTTTCCCTTTTTCCCCTTCAAATTTCCAGTCTAATGCCTTTTTTGCAATAACAGCAACAATCTCCTTTAAAAATAGTAATGAGATGTACAGGGGTACTTCGGGTTACATACGCTTCAGGTTACAGACTCCGCAAACCCAGAAATAGTACCTTGGGTTAAGAACTTTGCTTCAGGATGAGAACAGAAATCATGTGGCGGTGGTGTAGTGGCAGCAGGAGGCCTGATTAACTAAAGTGGTGCTTCAGGTTAAGAACAGTTTCAGGTTAAGAACAGACCTCCAGAACGAATTAAGTTCTTAACCCAAGGTACCACTGTATTGCATCTCATAGTAAACAGTGCAGACTGTGAGTGTGTCACACTTTTGATTCATCCATGGCTATTCCAGCCTTGTGTAACCTCACGATCTTGCTGGACTATGACTCCCATCATCTCTGGCCATTGGCCATGCTAACCAGGCCTGAAGAGAGCTGGAGTCTAACAACATCAGGAGAGCACCAGTTTGGGAAAGGATGACACACTGCTAGTACATAACACTCCACTTAGTTTCTACAGATGGAAAATTGAAATTACTTCATGGAACTCCCTTTCCCCATGATCTGTTATGAAGTCAAAATGATGTCCCCTTGATTAGGGTCTTATAATTTACCCCATTTCTCTTGGTCTAGATGTGAGTATAGAGAACTCATGAAGGTTGAGTGGGCCTGTTGTCTCCACACTCCTTATCTCAGTGTACTAATATTGCACCTTGATAACTTCAATGATTTACAGTTAGTCAGGTTTGGGGGAGTGATGCATGTGTGTGTTGCTGGGAGAGGCCTATTTTTTAAATTATTATTAAAATTGTATACCGCCCTATACCCACAGGTTTCAGGGCAGTTCACAGGATAAAATCACAATACAAAAACACAGAATACATAATCAAAATAAAAACAAGAACAACCCAATAACCTCCCTCCAACACATTTTAAAAAGGCATTGAATGTCAGTCTAAAGAGACAACCACCAGCAGAGAAGAAAAAACCTCTTCAGAGTTTTGGCTGTGCTATGTATTCAGTGGTCTGTGTTTACCTGAACTTCAGTCTGGACTAAGGAATCTGAGCCCCTGTGTTCTGATTCAATACATGATATCCAATCACAGAACATTTCAGGATTTGGCTCTCTGCCATTGGCCCTTAAACTCAGAGTTATGATTTGCAGTTTGGCGTTTAGACAGCCAATCATGTTGAGAGTGGGAGTCGCCCAGGCCTTCAGAAATGTATATAACCAGTTGTGTTGCCCCTGTTCTCCAGTTCTGTTAGTTCAATAAAGGTTCTTGCCATCATCACTGTGTCTTGCTTTGTGGGAGCCCACGTACACTTCAGGCTGGACTGTTAAAGGAAAAAAGGATCCCTTTCATGCAGAGCCCCCTGCCTAAACATATATAGCATGTGTGCACATAGTCTTACTCGGAAACATACTGCTAGTACGTGGAGGTCAGGCTGGAGAAAGCAAGCATGAATGTGCTCCCTTTCAAGTGTTTTTTAAAAAATATATCTCTGCACTGGAAAAATCTGAAAGGGCTAATAGTCATGGAGATAACTAGGCTTTCAAAGCCTGTTGCCATCATGGAATTGCACAGTTGGAGAGAACCACAAGGATCATCTAGTCCAACCCCCTGCAATGCGGAAAACCCACAATCCTGAGATTAAGAGTCTTGTGCTCTACCAAGTTAGCTATGCAGTTGGAATGGAATAAAGGCACACTGGGTTGTTTTGGGAAGCCTAACCACAAAGTTAGAGATTACCTTTCAGGAAGTATGGAATGAGGAAGGGCCTTATTGGAGAGCCTTGAGGCATGGCTACTGAGGCCTACTTTGGGGATTGTCAGCTGCCAGAAGTTCTTCTGCAAGTTATGCTTCATTAAAAGGCAAGCTTAGATTGCAGGGCTTTATACAGATCAACACCTATCATGAGATAGAATGCTTATCAACAACTCCTGTTTTCATTAGGGGGTCCCCCCCCATTTCACAACAGTTCTACCTCTGACTAACTTCTTGGATATATAGATAAATGGAAAGTTGAATTGTTGTTTGGTAACTTCTCAGTATCCAAAGTGTAAGCAGGCATAAGAGTGCATAAGGAGCTACTGTGAATCAGCCCATTCTTAGGTTTCAGTATTTCGTGCAATATTCAGTTGAGTGAACTTTTTAAAATGTGGGCATCATCAGTTCTGGCAGATAATAGCCCCACAGAACATTTTGCTTTTTATGTCAGCTGCAGCCTGATTTAGCCTCCCAAAATGTCCAGCGGAATGACGGAATCCACAGGTCACAAACAAAGCGGCTCAAAAAGGGTGATATGTCACAATCAGGGCAATACTAAAAGCTTAATTTATATGAAAGCTGATGTCTGTAGCACTTGCTTCAAGAAAGGGGACAAGAGAGAAAGAGATAATACCAAGCTAGGATGATAAATCTGCTCAGAGATGCAGTAGCCTCTGCCAGGACTGATGATTTTCTTTTTTAAAATGTCAAACCTCTCACATTTTTTATCTGGAAGGCAAAATGGTAATTTTCCATAGCTAAGTGTCCACGTTTGCTTTCCACATACAAGTGTTCTTGACTAAGTTTTGTTTTCAATCTGATTTTTCTGAATGCTTGTTGCTAACTGCTCCTTGATTAAAAAATTGAAAGGCAGGTTACTACTACTTCTATGGCTACAAGCCACTATGTACAAGCCACTCTCAGTGGCCATATTTATTTAATTTACTTTATCGCACAACATTTATGTGCCACTTGATTGTAACAAAACCTCAAAGCAGTTTGCAATAGATATTAAAATAATAAATAAAAACAATTTAAAACATCGAAAGAGAATTAATATTAACAGCAAAACAATAAAAATATGTCAACATCTAGGTGTCTGGGTAGGCTTGCCTGAAGAAAAAGGGTTTTAGGAGGCACCAAAAAGAGTACAGCAAACAGGCAGGAAGTTTCAAAGTATAGAGACTGCCACACTAAAATATAGATTTTATAACAGTGCAGATTGAGTATTATGTTGCACCTCTTATGTGGCACTTATAATAGTGCCAGTTCTGCAGATTGAAGTGGTTGACTGGGCAAATATGGAGTAAGGCCATCCCTTAAGTTACAGGGTTCCAGGCTGTTATGGGCTTTATATACCCTCCCACTTGACTCCTTGGTCTGGGCTAGTGTTGTGCCATGTTCTCAGATGGGTGCAGCTGACTTAGATCTGGGCCACTCAGCTCACCAATCCAAGTCTCAATAATACAGGCCAACTCAACCCCTTCAGCCAAGATCAAGTCATGGGTGAGCATGGTCTTACTATGTACTGATCAATAACAACAACACCAGACCAGCATGTCCCTGAATTCCAGTTCCTGGGAATCACAGGTGAGTAGAGTGATGTTGCTTTGGGGCTTCCCACAGGCATATGGCTGGCCACTGTGGGAACAGGATGCTGAACTAGACGGGCCATTGGAATGATCCATCAGGCTCTCCTTGTGTTCTGAGACTGCAGTAGTTTTGACAGGCCCTCTTCACCTTTAGTCAATGACAAGGGGGAACTTGAAGAATGTTAGCTAACTTACATATGAGGGAGAGCACAACTGCAATTCAGAATAACTCCTTCTGAAGGTCCAGCCACAAGCTGATGCTTTTCTCTCACACAGCAGCATAGTAAATATTTCCTACTTCCTTCTGCCCATGAAGCTACAACTTAATAATAATAAAAAAGAACCCAAGGTATACTGCTTTTTTTGAATGACCACATAAGTCAGAGGTACTGGCTGTATTTCTGAGTAAGTTGCTGAAGTAAAAGTTGCTTGGTGAAAACTAATTTGAAACTTGTTTTCTGGGTTTTCCTGAACATGATCCCTTCTGGCTTACATATTTGGTGTTTATCGTACTACAGATTTCTACTGCAGAAGGTATGAGTGGGTGTAGCTCTGTTTATGATTAATTATTTTTATTTAGACCTTATCTCTGCAGGTGAAATTTTTCCAACGATGCCATCAAGCAAATGCATCTGATGCTTTCTCTCTTAGCAACCTCCCAACATTATTTCCTCATGAAGTTGCCATAGGCTACACCAAATGCGAACTCCAGTTTCAAGGCTCAATCAATGCCAGAGATGCTATAAAACTGAACTGTGAACTTCTGCATAGTATTTGCATGATGTGAGACCAAGGTCCTTTTTCCAAGGCTCCGATTCAAACTGGCTTTTTATTTCTCATGCACGTGTATAGATTCGGCAGTGCATAAAAATGAAGTGAGATTTCCCACCCATTTCACCAGTTACTCAGATATCATCTTCTTTTGTCACTAATAGTTTTTTGTAATGACAGGCAAGGCTAGTGAAAGTAGAGGGAGACTATACAGTGGTGCCCCGCAAGACGAACGCTTCGCAAGACGGAAAACCCGCTAGACGAAAGGGTTTTCTGTTTTTGGAGGCGCTTCGCTAAACGAATTTCTCTATGGGGTTGCTTCGCAAGACGAAAAAATCTTGCGAGTTCCCGTGTTCCCCCCCCCCCGCTTTTTTCCACCCTTTCCCTAAGCGCTAAGCCGCTTATCAGCTGTTCCGCTGATAAGCCGCTTCTCAGCTGATCGCTAAAAGCCACTAGACCGCTAATAGCGCTAATCCGCTAAGCTGTCAATGGGCTTGCTTCGCAAGACGAAAAAACCGCTAGACGAAGAGAATCGCGGAACGGATTAATTTCGTCTTGCGAGGCACCACTGTACAGTACATTACAGAAAACCATGGGGTGCTTTGGTTCTGAACTGTACGTAAATTAACCTGTCATCATTTTGTAGCATTCAAGGTGCTCTTTCAAGCAATTTGTACAAAAATGCATATACCGGGGAGAAAGTGTGAATGAAAACACATACATCAGACAAAACAACATCCACATAAGCATTGTATTAAGGGAAATTGCTCTCCAAAAATATGTACATTGGGGAAAATTGCATACGAAAATGTATATTGGAAGACATTAGCACCCAAATCCTTGTCACTTTTTTTCATTTTCGCAAACTGTTGTGGAAATTTGGAGAACTGAGTTTAAGATTGGAAAAATGAGAGAATGAAGCATTGACAGATTCTCCCGTCCTTAGTTCAGTGTTCCAAGCAAATGGTTAAAGAGAGTCACCTTCTCTCAGAAAACAGCTACTTGGAGCACATTTGGGTCAAATCCAGTTGTAAGTCTGTTTTGGTCACATCTGTACCACTTCACACACATGCAGCTTGAATAGGTCTAATCTATTGCTGGGGGTGAGGAAAAACCATTTAAAAATAAATAGGTAAAGTACTGGAGGTTGCATATTGTGACTACTCCAAGGTCAGTAAGAGATTTAGCTACATGTCTGTTATCCCAAGCAGTGGTGTAGCGTGGGTTATCAGCACCCGGGGCAAGGCAAGTAATTTGCGCCCCCTAAGCCGTGGATTTGCGCCCCCTAACCCGTGGATTTCCCTAACCCCCAGATGTTGCGCCCGGTGTGGCTGGCCCCCCCTGCACCCCCCACGCTACGCCACTGATCCCAAGTGCTCTTGGACTTCAAGTCCCATCATCCCCGGCCACTAGCCATGCTGGCTGGGGCTGATGGGAGCTGGAGTCCCACAACATCTAGAGGGCACCAGGTGGAGGAAGGTTGGGCTATTATAATGCTGTGGTTAAAAAATAAAGTTTTTGTTTCTGACTTTTTTATTTTATTTCTCTCTCATCCCATAAAATATCTCCCATGAATGTTGTGTGCATTTCCTGATAGAAAAACGTGGGGACCTTAATCTGGCCTGCACAAGACTCATTTATTGCTTATTGTTTTCTTTCGGACTCTGAGAAATTACTGGCATTAACAATCCTAAACATGCTTGCTCTGTTTCTGTTTGCACTGAGGCTTCTTCGGTACTATCAGTTGGGTGTTTCAGTTCAAAGTGATTTAGATCTGATCCTTTATCTCAGGCATTCACACAACAACTTGTGTTGTAGGTAGGGCATTGTAAAGCCAAGACCTTGATTCATTTCAGGGTCCTAGAATTATAAAGCTCTATGCCACAAGGTAGGGACGCGGGTGGCGCTGTGGGTTAAACCACAGAGCCTAGGGCTTGCTGATCAGAAGGTCGGTGGTTTGAATCCCCCGCAACAGGGTTCAGTCCCTGCTCCTGCCAATCTAACAGTTCGAAAGCACGTCAAAGTGCAAGTAGATAAATAGGTACTGCTCCAGCAGGAAGGTAAACGGCATTTCCGTGCGCTGCTCTGGTTCGCCAGAAGCAGCTTAGTTATGCTGGCCACATGACCCAGAAGCTGTACGCTGGCTCCCTTGGCCAATAAAGCGAGATGAGCGCCACAACCCCAGAGTTGGCCACGACTGGACCTAATGGTCAGGGGTCCCTTTACCTTTACTTTTTATGTCACAAGGTGGTTGTGTGGATGCATCAGATAAAGGCTCATATCTCCTTTCATGTTTCAGAGGCCCTTGACACTGCTCTGTGAACTATGTAATCTATTCAAAAGAAGAAAATACACTAATGCGCACACAAGTGAAGATCATGGCACATATGAGCATAATTCAACATTCTGCCCATTGTCTTCCATGAAAACTCCTCTATACATACATTTGAATTGCATTAACCCAACACATTTCTTTGCTCATAAAGGAAGAAGAAAGTACTACAGGCATAGGCAATGAACATATTTCAAAGCCAATGAATCATGACCGTAAAAGCTTACAGAAATTATTATTACTAAAAATATATATAATATAATAGGGAAAGCAAATAGAGTGAGAAACTATTATAAGGTATGAATAGAAGACAGAATCTAAAGAATTAAGATTTGGTGATAACATCAGGAATTATAGCTTCTTGGCATGCACTCAACATAACACTGACTTGATGAGGACAAATAAAGAAAAAATATAATGAAATAGTATAAAGAAAATGTTGGTAATAACTTCAGCTGAAATTGGATTTTATGTTGGAACAAGCCTATCTGTCATATAAAGTTCCTTGGAGGTTTTAATGATCATAAACATTGAGATTCAGCTTTCAGTTTCATCTTTCAGTTAATATCACCATTAAAATACTCCTCCCTGATAGTTTTTTTAAAAAATGTTTCTGCTAGCTAGCAGTTCCAACCTGATGCGTCACTGGGGCCAAGGACTCAAAGCTACTGCATTTGAAGGGCAGAAAGATGACATTATGCTTGCAGTGAGGGTGGATTTGTGTACATGGCCATATTTAAGAATTGGATATATGTTAGTTCTCAAATGGAGGGCATCATGCATATAGCAGTCGTACATATGTTCCTTGGGGAGAGTGGTGAGGTGCGAAGGAGGCCACAGCTCCTGGGCCTTTAACAGGGGCATAGAATTTCATAGGGCATTCATACTGTGGAAAATTAGCTTGCTATTTTAAAAGCATCAGTTCAAACAAAGCATAGACCTGGTATAAAATGATTAAGGGCAGCATAGAAGGGTATGCCTCAGTCCAAGTTTCAACTTTCCATTCAATAGAAAACCAGTTAAAAGCTCGTTTCAGGTTTTTCTTTTCCTTTCCTTTAAAACTCCCACCTGGGTCACTGTCCTTTGCTTACTTCTCACTTAGAGAGTTGTCTACTCTCCTGACAAGAAAAAACTCCATTTCATGGGGCAAAACTGACCTAAAACCACCTCACTTTCAAATTCCTACTCATTGGATTTGGGTGAGCCCATTAGTCAAACCACACGTACTTTTGTTTTTCTATCAATTACTGGCTGCATGAACAGCTGAGGGAAGCTAGCCAGGCTACAAATGCAGAACAATGCAAATTTAGAGCCAGAGGTAAGCTTCTGATGGTGAAGTGTCTCTTTAAGAATGGGGTACTTGACTAGGTGAGCGTTTGGGCTGGTCCAGCAGGACTTTTCTTATGCCAGGCTTTGTCAGGGAATTTCCATTTGCCCTTGATACCTCCCTCAGAATGATGTAATGGCCTATATATTGGCTTGAGGGGGCTAATACAACCCACAGACTCCCCACTCTGAAAGACATAAAATAGTGGACCTATGGTGGTTTAATTTTTCAAGTCACACCACCTCCTTTCACGGGACCCTAGTGTGTATTAGCACCATTTAAGAATGACTGTTTCGGAAGCACAAGATCCCCAGTCCCCACTGAAAGATTAACCTGATACAGCCTTTCAAAATTTGCAATAAATAAAGCAGTTATGCTTCAGTTACCTCCTCTGTCTTTCTATAGCCAGAGACATACCATGAACTAAAGCAAGCAACCACACATCAGTCACGCTGCATATACACACTTTTAAATTACTCATTTTTCCCTCCCTTCTAAATTAACTAAATTAAGTATAAAACCTAACTGGAAATCCCATGCCAGAAGTTTTAAGAAAGTGTTAGGATAAGCACAATTCTTGCTGAGAATACTTTTTGTGGAAGAGACATCAATCTAACAGTTAAGGCAGTTATTCAGTATCGAGTGAGGAAAGACTGGGACATATTTTATTAGCTTCAGTTCGTGAATATAATTTTGTACTGCTCATAATTCAAAGGAGATTTGAAAACTTCGGCCAGATTTCCAAGTGCTGGGAAACTGACTTGTTTCCATTACCTGTAATTCTTATCAATTCTTTGTGTTGCTAAACATCCCACCTCCCCCTACATTAGGCTAGTGTAGCACCACTAGCAATTCATTCTGAGCATGCAGCAACATCTTCACTGTGGCTACACAAGTTATGGTAAACCTCCAGTCAAACGACTGCAATGTATGGTGCATGGAGCTGCCACTTATTCAACACAGCTCCATGACTACTAAGTGGAACTGAGCATCAGTGTCATATGAAGGATAAAGTCCTTCATGCCTTAAGGTCCAGCTTGGACCATCTCCTCCTGAACTAGTCCATCCTGTTACTGAATCATCCCCTGACTTCCCCTGCTTTCTGTAGAGCAGTGGTTAGTGACAGAACCCTTTACAGTTTGGTGTTCTGTATTTCAAATGGATCAAACCTATCCATTTTTAAGGAAATCAGTCCTGAGTGCTCACTGGAAGGACAGATCGTGAAGCTGAGGCTCCAATACTTTGGCCACCTGACGAGAAGAGAAGACTCCCTGGAAAAGAACCTGATGTTGGGAAAGATGGAGGGCACAAGGAGAAGGGGACGACAGAGGACGAGATGGTTGGACAATGTACTCGAAGCTACCAGCATGAGTTTGACCAAAATGCGGGAGGCAGTGGAAGATAGGAATGGCTGGCGTGCTCTGGTCAATGGAGTCACGAAGAGTTGGACACAACTAAACGACTAAACAACAACAATGACAAATGCACTTATCCAGGGTGCTCCGCTGTCAACTATGCTCATGCCATTTTCGCACCAGGCAAAGGCCTTACTCTCTGAGCCTTTTAAACCTTGTAAGCCTATGTGAACTTTATATCTGCTCTGATTTATTTCTGATGCTTTGTCTGCTTCTTTATGCTGCCATTTCATTTATTTTATGAGATTGTATCGATTCTGTTATTGTGGCCCACCGTGGGAACACCAGGAGCTATTGGAACAGGTAATATATTTAAATAAGTATATACATAAAATATATAAAAAGTGTTTAATGTACAAAACACTTTACAGTTACTAAATGTGAAAAGAGGTATACAACATCTATAGTGTTCCTCTTCATAAGACCTCTGTTCAGAAAGGTATTTTTGAAAAGTATGTGGCAGTGACGTAGCGTGGGTTGTCAGCACCTGGGGCAAGGCAAGTAATTCGCACCGCCTAACCCATGGATTTGCACCCCCTAACCCTAACTCCCAGATGTTGCGCCCGGTGCACCCCCCACGCTACGCCACTGGTATGTGGTAATAAAAAGGTGGATGGTTAATTCAAGTTTAGAAAGTAGTGTTTTGAAGGACTTTGGCTCAAACTGGGATATAAAGTTTTACAAGACTTTTTTTATAAAAAAAAGGTGAGAGCCTCTGGGGTGATTAAGATTAACTGTGCTGGAGTTTTGGAACAGAACCATTTATACCTAGAACTAGACTTTTTTTAAAGTAAAGAATAACAGTTTAGATTACAACTTTATCTGGGTTTTGATAGAGATATCGTGATGAGGATTTCTGGAAATATGCTTTTTGTGGCAGAAAAAACCGATTGAGACCCAGAGGCTTACCAGCTAAATACAAAAATTTCTATTTTGAATATTTCTATACAGTATTTCTAATTGGAAAATAGTTTGTTATCCTCTGTTATATATACCCAAGCTGAAAGAATGCATGTTGGGGGGTGTGTGTGTGTGTGTGTGTGTGTGTGTGTGTGTGTGAGAGAGAGAGAGAGAGAGAGAGAGAGAGAGAGAGAGAGAAGATGAACATGTTCCTATTCAGTCTTAAATCTATTAAATAGAAAGCCCTACACAATCTTCTTCATTCTTTTGAGGAGTTGTATAAAGTATCCTAACCTTCAGGGTATTTTATTTTTCTAAAAGGAAGCTTGAGCAACCATACGTGAGGGGTTTTTTTTGGGGGGGGGGAGAATAACATTATCTTTATTTTACTTGAGGTGCCAATTTACTGAACCAAATGCACCAGCACAGCAAGGGATGATAACAGTGGAATCTTCTAATCTGTTCAAATGTAGCTAACAAATTTGGCAACATGACGATTTTTGTGGGGGGACCAATTGCGCTTTGTAGATTAATTTCCTTCAAAACGGAGGTGATAACTGCAGGGTTGGAGTCTGAAAATATTAATTTGGTGCTTCATAGTCTACAAAATCCATCACATAAATTGTAATCAGATTTGTCAGAGCCATTTTTCTTTTCAAAGGCAACATTTTAAAGCTTTTCTGCAAGCACAACTCAGCTTTCATTGCTTTTTCTATTATGGGAAGCTTATTTCAACACTGCTGCTGAGGCAATGGAGTACGCCCTCCCCCCAATTGTTGTTATTTCAGTTATAACATAACCATGCATTCTTTTATGTAGACTAGCTGCCTTTTCAAGCACTTTATCTGTTTTCACCCTGGAAGCCCAGCCAATAAGGGCCTGGGTGCAAGCAGTGTTTTTTTTTCCCTAAAAAAAATTTAAAATGTTTAGTGGTACTCTCATTTTGACTCAAAAAATCACCATTTTATTAAACCATTTTATAGTTCAAATTGGGAAAAATAAACACAGTAAATACAACGAAACTGACTAGATTCCAACTCCTACTTCACACATTAAACGCTCACTTCCATCTGAAACGCAGGAAACACCATTATATGAAATGAGGCTGCCATCAGGGGTAGCAATGGAACTGACGTTTCACCATGCTAGAGAACAAACTAAAAAATCTAGTTTAATCTCCTGTTATATTCACAAAATGTACCCCTGCGATCCCTCAGAAAAAAGCACTGGACACCTTTGCAGGTGAAGGACATTTATGGAGGTGAGATGGGCTGTGGGGCACAGAGTGGAGAGATTCTAATCTTTGTAAAGCTGGAACCATGACCAACCTACCATTCTAGCACTCTTGATCCATACTCTTTGAGCATTACCAGGGCTGGCTTGCAAAGATCAGCATCCTCCCACTCTGTCCTGTGATGAGGTTAAAAAAAAAAAGAAGATAAAGGATTCCTGGACAGTTAAGTCCAGTCAAAGGTGACTATGGGGTGTGGCACTCACCTCGCTTCAGGCCGAAGGATCCGGCGTTTGTTCACAGACAGCTTTCCGGGTCATGTGGCCAGCATGGCTAAACCGCTTCTGGTGCAATGGAACACTGTGGCAGAAGACAGAGCGCATTAAAACACTGTTTACCTTCCCACCGCAGCAGTACCTATTTATCTACTTGCACTGGTGTGCTTTCAAAATGCTAGGTTGGCAGAAGCTGGGATAGAGCAATGGGAACTCACCCCATTGGGCAGATTTGAACTAACAAACCTTCTGATCAGCAAGCCCAAGAGAATCAGTGGTTTAGACCAAAGCGCCACCTGGCCCTCTGATACTTGTGTGCAGGCCCTTACAGTGCACTCCTGTATCTGATGGTCTGTTGGAGGATAGCCCTCTATTTGAAGCTATCCTCTATTTGAAGGGCTGTATGGTCCTAGTCCAATATAAAGCTAATTAACAATTAGAGGGGAGAGCAGGGACTATCAGTTGTCCATCAGTAACTGGACAGCATGTATGAGCATGCAGAAAGCAGGCAGATCAGGCACCAGGTCACCAGCTCACATTCTCTCTCACAAGGATGAAAGACATTGGAGTTCCATTTAAAGTGTACTCATTATTCCCTGATTTGCATTGGCACTTAGAAAGTAACGTGTGCACATTTTATGCAAATCTGTGGCCTCTCTTTGGGCAATGTGTACATGGCCACCCAATACAATGACCATTGCCTTGGTGTGTTTAGTGATGTGGTGGAAAAATTATGCTGATTAGATAGAATGAAGGTAAGGTCATGCTGGTGGAGATTATTCATACCACAGACATGTGCATCTGCAAAAACACAACATCAAACTTGCAGGCTGTATTTACAGTTGTCACATTGTTAGGGAACCAGAACCATGTCTTTTTGCCCTGTCTCTTGCCCTCCATGGATTGGTTCAATTTGTAAAGAGAGCCTGCATGTTGGATGTTGTGTTTTTGCAGATGCACATATCAGTCGTACACACAACTTTTGGGGGGGAGACAGAACGGAAGACAATTCATATAGCAAAGCAACGAGGAGGAATGTAAGTCTGTCATTGAAGAAGTAGTAAGCCCCTAGACATCAATACTTCTGTGAAAACATGCCTACTCAGAAGCAAGGTCCAGAGAGTTCAGTGGAACTTCACTTATGTCTAGCCAAACATGAGTTGACAGCCTAAGTCTCTTTCACTGGGATTTTCAGAAACAGTGTTGCAGGCAACGACCTTGCCAATACATAAGAAAACAAACAAACAAAGCATAATCCTGACATGCTCCTCTCCATGAAAAGCAGTTTTGTGTACAGAAACCACGCCTGAAGTTTTTCCCTAACCGTTTGCTAATGTCTGCTGTTGTTGGAGACTCAGCTACGATGACCAGCTGAAAAACAGAAATTATGTAGGAAGTGGATCTTTCTTTCTTTCTTTCTTTCTTTCTTTCTTTCTTTCTTTCTTTCTTTCTTTCTTTCGGCACTCCTTCCTTATAAAAAGAAATGCAGCCCCAAAGAATTTTAAGCAAAGAAGCAACAAAGCGTGTGGGCAGGCTGCTTAACCCTTTCATCATCTCCAAATTAACTCCCTGGTTTTCTCTCCTGTATGATTTAACACACATTTTCAATGAGGGAGATATGTTTGGAATTTAGCAGTGGAAGTTGTTGGGTGATGGTGATGAGCCTGTCACTTCCAACTTCATTGCTCTGCTTAGATTTTTTCCTTTCCTCCTGAGTTGCCTTTGTTACGAGAAAGCAAAATAAAAATGGGGATAAGCATATTATTAGCACAAACTACACCATTTGCCATGGAAAAGAACTAGTGCTTTGCGGCTGCAGAAAACACATTATTTAAAATGCTTATTTTAAAAATAGCGATGATCTAATTTCTAACATGGAGTGAAATACAATTTAAAAATTAAGAGATGGAAGGGTTAGTTCCCTGGTTGCAGAGCTGCCCACTTGGAGTAGGGAAGGAAAGAATCAGATCAGAACTGCAAGATGAAAGTCCCTGGGATTCCTATGCAGCTGAAAAGGCAGGTGGTGGTAATTGCAGGCCAATGTGAGAAATGTTAAAAGGTTAACCAAAACAAACAAACATACAAAGAGTAAAAAGGGCTTTCTTAGACATCATTTTAAAAACATGGTAAGCTACATTGTTTTCAGTTTAGTTTTTGGCTCAAGCAAGAACTTTTACTTATTGATTGAAATAACAACCAGCCCTTGAATATTTCTTTTTCTTCACTGCTGATTGAACACTGGCCGTTTCTTAGTCCTTACCCTTAAATCCTAAGGTTATGTATAGAGGTAAATAAAAGAGTTAATGCTCTTATTATTTCCTAACTACCAGCAACAAAGTTTGAAGTTGAGCATATTCTTCTTCCTATATTATTACATACAGTGGTACCTCAGGTTACAAACGCTTCAGGTTACAGACTCCGCTAACCCGGAAGTAGTATCTCGGGTTAAGAACTTTAGCTCAGGATGAGAACAGAAATCGTGCAGCGGTGGCGCAGCGGCAGTGGGAGGCCCCATTAGCTAAAGTGGTACCCCAGGTTAAGAACAGTTTCAGGTTAAGAACGGACCTTAATTTCATTAAGGATCTGGGCCGGTGGAAGTCGGACACGTTCAGAGGTTATGTACGGAAATGATGTGATTTTGTGTGCTTACGTTTCTTGTTTTCACCCTAGGTCCAGCCGCTATACGCATCTGGATAGTGGGGCACAGTACTGTACATTGGGCTGCTAGCAGAGCTCGACAGTCCCGATTGGGTGATGGCCTTGGCCTTCCGCAGCACATGCGGGTGTCCTGGATCTCCAGAAGGGGGATGCTGTGGAAGGAACTTCTACCGCTTATGCAGAGGCGTATTCTCATGGAAGGCCCTTCTACAGCAATTGTGGTGCAGCTCGGGGGAAATGATATGGTTTCCTCTTCCTGTTATGTTCTGCGTGCTGTTATGTTGCAAGATTTGAGGGAATTGGCAGCCATGGTGCCCGCAACTAAAATAATTTGCTTCAACGCCACAACAGTTGTTTCAATGCCACAATTGGTGGGGTAGTCCCTGTTCAGCTGCCACTGAACGGGTTAGAAAGCAGATTAATTCTGCGGTGAGCAAGTTGGTGGTTGATTTGGGTGGGTTTGTGATTCCGCACCCTCTTATTACGTTCAAAGCCGCTGAATTCTATAGGATGGATGGGGTTCATCTTTCATCAGTTGGGAATAATGTTTGGTTAAATTCGGTGGTGGACAAGTTGAGGGGGTGTTTGAGTTTGTGAGTGGTTGGCGGCAAGCGTAAGGGCTCGAGTGGCGGTTAGGCATTGGTTTAAATTGGTTGGTGGAGGGGTATGGATTGGCTGTGCCTGCCCCTCCAATGCTGCTGCTGCACGGGAATTCCGTTAAAGGAATTCAGGGGCTTACCATCCTTTCGTCCAAACCCCTAGAATCGGGTTTGGGCCGTGTAAGCCCCTAGGATCATGCGGGGAGAAGCTGAGGGTCTGTGTCGCAGCTCCAGTTATCCCTGATCTTGTTCCTCCACACTGGCTTTCGCTGGAATCCGGGAGCCAGTGCTGTCCCCAAGGCAGGGGGGCGGGACAGATAGTCATAACCAATGCCTAAGCAACAACTCACAATTTGTATGTTAATAAGTTGTGGCCAAAATTATGCCAAAAACCTTAAACAAAAATTCATGTGTGATGTGTGAGTTATTGGGGTAGGGGTGTTTTGGGGGACCTCAGCACGCAACCCTTGTGGACATTCAAGAATCCAAACTCCATGCCACTGCCTTTAAATGCTCTCATGACATGCCAGATGATACTTGAAGCCCTGCTCATGCATTACAACAATGAATTAGGGCAAGACATAAATTCGCTAATGTGCAGTTAATCACTAAGGAACAAGAAGACACATTCCTCAGACTGTGCTAGCTGCATGCAAATGAAACAGAACAAGGATGCAGAAGGGAAGAACAATACAGAGAATGAGAGAAAATGACGCTGACTCATGCCCATCCTCTCGAATTTTTGATGGTTGAGCCTTTACTAGTCATCCAGTGGCCTTTATTTTATTAATGTCCTTCCATCATCAAAGTCTATTCTGACCTGCTATGGCTGGAGTGCTAGCTAACTTGCACAGATGTGGATACCGGTTGACTTTCAAAACACCCTAACTTACTCCTTTCAGGTTTTTCTACATAGAGCTGATATACTGGTAAGGAAGCTAGTCATGCACATCATTCTGAATTCCCACAAAGGCACAAATACTTTGCAAGCAATTGTTTCAAAATCTGAACTTGTAGCTCATTAAGATGGTGATATGCTGATATTTGAATTGGCCTATGATGGAGAAGGCTGTTTTTGACCTACTTATTCTACCATGGCTCCCAAATATTTCTCATGATGTGCACCTACACTTCCACGGTCTGTGACAGGCATCCCCAAACTCGGCCCTCCAGCTGTTTTGGGACTACAACTCCCATCATCCCTAGCTAACAGGACCAGTTGTTGTTGTTTAGTCGTTTAGTCGTGTCCGACTCTTTGTGACCCCATGGACCAGAGCACGCCAGGCACTCCTGTCTTCCACTGCCTCCCGCAGTTTGGTCAGACTCATGTTTGTAGCTTTGAGAACACTGTCCAACCATCTCGTCCTCTGTCGTCCCCTTCTCCTTGTGCCCTCCATCTTTCCCAACATCAGGGTCTTTTCCAGGGAGTCTTTTCTTCTCATGAGGTGGCCAAAGTATTCGAGCCTCAGCTTCATGATCTGTCCTTCCAGTGACCACTCAGGGCTGATTTCCTTCAGAATGTATGCGTTTGATCTGAGAGTGTGAGACAGGAAGTCTCAGTACTGTTGGTGTATTGTTGTAAGTTAGTTTCACTTCTGTGTGTGATGCTTTTCTGTATTGCTGCTGAGAGAGCACAGACATGCTGATGGATTCTTTGTATATAGACTGTAAAATAAAGTAGTTTAGAGCTACTGATTGACTCTTTCTTCTGCTATGATATGCCAGAAGACAAGTGTGCCAGTGTGGTGTAGTGGTTAAGAGCGGTAGACTCGTAATCTGGGGAACCGGGTTCGCATCTCCGCTCCTCCACATGCAGCTGTTGGGTGACCTTGGGCTAGTCACACTTCTTGAAGTCTCTCAGCCTCATTCACCTCACAGAGTGTTTGTTGTGGGGGAGGAAGGGAAAGGAGATTGTTAGCCGCTTTGAGACTCCTTTGGGTAGTGATAAAGTGGGATATCAAATCCATATCAAATCCAAACTCCTCTTCTTCTTCTTCTTCTTCTTCTTCTTCTTCTTCTTCTTCTTCTTCTTTGGAGGCAAGGGTCGCTTATCACTGGTCTCTCTCTGAACTGAGGGAGAATTAAAGCCAGAGAGTGACCACTGGACAGATGCCCTGGTGTCTTGGGAAGTTGGCAGCCTTTTTCCAACAGGCACACAGCCTGCGGGGGCGTGGCGCCCAGTGTAGGCGGGGAGGGCAACCGCGATGGCACCCCACTGGGATCGCGCTGCCGGGGGCGCTGCACTCCCCCCACACTTCTCTTCCTCTGCCAGTGGGGTCCGCACTCCATATCTTCCTCCTACATTAGAGTATCCCCTACCATGCTGGGTCTCCCAGTCACCTTTGAGTTTTTCTTGGGATTAGGCACCATAGAATCATAGAATTTTAGAGGTGGAAGGGACTCTGAGCGGCACCTAATTTGACCCCTGCAATGCAGGAATCAAAACTAAAGCATTCATGACAGATGGCAACCCAAACTCTCTAATCTCTTAAGGTCTTCTTGAATCTCAGTTCTGTCTTCAGCAGCATTGGTTAGCCCTCCCAATTTGGTGTCATCTGCAAATTTTATTACCAAATAAGTCAAATAAGTGCTGCCTGTTTGTTTATTTAATAAACAAAACACTGAGGTCATGAATATGACACATCTGGAAGGCAACATAAAAGTACTTAAAACTGGATACAAAAATGGAGGGATTATCCTTTGGCAACAGAAGGACAATTGAAACAAAGTGCTTCTGGTGCTTACTTAATATCAATAGGCAAAAAGTTCCGCAACCCAGTGTAGACACACTAAGCATTTTTTTAAAATTTATTTTTTTGGTAGAATGAGGGTGAACATTATATATGGGCCTTTGGTCTGATCTTTTTTTGTTTCCTGGGCTGCAGAGGAAGAGCTGCCTTCTACTCATGCAATGTTGGACACAAGTGATACTTATTTTATAGACTAAATTTAGCATCCTCAAAAGAGGAAAAATATACCAGAATATGGATTCTACATTTTTTTTCCCATGCATTCTCATGGTGCAATGTTTATGTTCCTTGCTGGCATGGGTTTGAAGGAATATGAAACAACAGGCTGTTCTCCTGGGTTTATTATTGTCACTGCGCCCTGAGATAATGCAGCAGTGATACCAGGAGATAGCAAGGTAGAAGTGATCATTATTTCTGAAACTCAGCCATGCATCAGGTAATGATTTGTTCCTATTAGCTTGGTAACATTGTGTGAATTTTATTAGCCAAAATCAGCTTTACTTCTTATTTTCTTGGCCTGGTTTCCAGCAGAGGTGTTGCTTATTGAGTAAGAAAGAAGCACAGGAGAATGAAAAAGAGAGGACAATATGTGGATTGTTGATTTTCACGTGCCAGTGAGCCTCAGCTAAGATGAAGGGAAAACATCTACCAACAAGTTATATGGGAAGACGTTGTTTATATGTATAGACCAGGGGTAGGCAAACTAAGGCGCAGGGGCTGGATGCGGCCCAATCGTCTTCTCAGTCCAGCCCACAGACGTTCCAGGAATCAGTGTGTTTCTACATGAGTAGAATGTGTCCTTTTATTTAAAATGCATCTCTGGGTTATTTGTGGGGCCTGCCTGCTGTTTTTACATGAGTAGAATGTGTGCTTTTATTTAAAATTAATCTCTGGGTTATTTGTGGGGCATAGAAATTCATTCATTTTTCCCCCTCAAAATATAGTCCGCCCCCCCACAAGGTCTGAGGGACAGTGGACCAGCCCACAGCTGAAAAAGGTTGCTGGTGTAGACCTACCCACACCAAATTGCATTTCAGAGCTGGATCTCTGTGCAAGATCATAGAGAATTACTGAAGCGCAATTGTCTTTCAATGCAGAGACTCTCAAAAAGGTTTTTGGATGTCCCCACTCACCTGGGACTTCAGGTGGGCAGTGTTTGCTGCCCAGTGCGGTCAAAGCTAGCACCTTCTTCCCACATGGCTGCGGGGGGGGGGGCGGATGCCCAGCACCTCACCTTCTAGTCGCATAGGTCTGGCAGGAAGGCCAACTCTTAGGAATGGAGAATATTTATGCTTCCTTAGATTAAGCATAATCTGTGGTAATGCCTCATGAGCTCATATCTACTAACCAGCATAACAATGTAAAGATGTTAATAGCTTTTGCTCATGTCAGATAGCTGAGGAAAAACATATGCAACATTTTCACTTCAGGCATATGCACTGTAAGAGAAGAAGAGGATTGCCTGGACTGAGGAGTTCCCTCCCTGAATAGGGGCAGGCACATTTGTCAATTTCAATTCATCCTAGTTTCTCATTTTTCTAATCTTGCATCCAATTCCCCTCATTTCATTGGCAATTCACATTAAACAAAATCCACATAATCATTATTATTTCAGTGCAAATTTCTAATATAAATGCATTTTTTTCATGCAATTTTGTCTAATAACCCATCGTTGCAAGCTTCCCCCCCCCCCCAATTACGCAATTTGTGTGCTGTTTCCACTCATATATGCATTGCTATGCACCCTTTTAACTGCATTAACTGTTGTTTGGTTGGAGGTGTACATCATAAAATTCCAAGAAGTGTGAATTTTGAAGGATAGCTGTATTTCAGTTCAGAAACTGGTCTGAGAAGTGTGGCTCAAACAATAACCATTTCCTCGCCCATTCCTACCTGTGACTCATGTATTTATCCTTTAGATGCTAAGCTAATGATGCAATGATTCTTCTGATTCAGACAGATGTGTTAACATTTCAACAGAATCTAATCCTCCCAATAATAATAATAATAATAATAATAATAATAATAATAATAATTTAATTTATATCTCGCCCTCCCCAGCCAAAGCTGCTCACCTTCCTCTGGGCTCCCCAGAGCAGCTAACAGCAACACAGCATTCTAAAATCAATTCATTTTAAAATCAATTCAAAATCAAATTAAATTAATGGCAACCATTGGGCTAGAGTTGTGTGAGGATTACCAGAGTAGGGGGTCAGACTGTGCCTTAGCCAAAGACCTGAAGGAACAGTTCTGTCTTGCAGGCCCTGCGGAAAGATGTCAAGTCCCGCATGGCCCTAGTCTCTTGTGTTCCACCAGATCTGGGCCATGGCTGAAAAAGCCCTGGCTCTGGTTGAGGCCAGCCTAACCTCCCTGTGGCTTGGACCTCCAAGATGTTTTTGTTTGAAGACCGTAAGGTCCTCTGTGGGACATCCCTAAGATTTTGCACTCGTTGCATTTCAAGTTCCTGAAATAAAAATCTGATATGAAACCAAACTGGAAAAATATGCCTAAACATTTCAGCATCTGCAAAAAAACAAAAAGCAAAAAACACTTAAGCTCAGCCCACTCAACCGATTTAAATTCATTTAATTACACTTTCTGTAAAGAAGTTCACAGCTTTGTTCTTACCAGATGGAAACAGCCCCTTATGTGCTTAAATTATGCCAGTAGCTATCTTATTTTCTGCTACTTTTCTTTTTCTTTTTCTCAGTGATGACTATTATGCTTTTTTAATATATACATATATTTCCAATAAACACATTATAAACACAAAGCAAATTGTCAGCTTTGTTAACTGCAAGGGGTAAAGGAAGCAGCAGAAATAGCTAGAGTATACATATAAAAGAGCTGGACACCTGCTCTGCGAAGTAGCCTATTTATAGATAAAGCTGCCAGCAGTGACATTGTAAAAAGAAAGTTCTCCTTTCCACTAACTTGGCGTTTGTGGATTGTTGGTCATTTGTCGGAGGATGAACACACCTCTTCGCATCTGAAAGAAGAATGATCCATAAAGCATTGCTTCATGTTGGCGATACAATCCATAGTTAACATCAGAGAGAGAGAAAGAGAGGTGTGGGTGTGCCGGTAATTACCATGAAGTTCCTACAGTAAGCTCCACACTTTAAACATTTTTTTGGGGGGGGGAGGGGAGGGAAGGTGCTGGTACTGTATACCCTTGAGCACTCCCAGGAAAAAATCCCTGGGCAACATCATCCAGATCAAGAGGAGCAGGTGGCAACTTTGGTTTACAGCCACAATCCGTTCCAGAGGTCCATTTGTTAAAAAAAAAACAAAAACAGGTTGTAACCCAAGGCGCGCTTTCGCCAATTGGGCTTCCAAAATTTTCTTTGTTCATAATCCAAAAAAAGGGTTGTAATCCAAAAAAAAGGTTGCAAACTGGGACACGCACTTCTGGGTTTGATGTGTTTGTACTGTAATCCAAAATGTATGCAAACCAAGACATATGCAAACCTAGGTACCACTGTATGTATTTTATATAATTGACTTTTTACCTTTATCTTCTGTATACTGGATTTTGTTTGTTTTATTGCTATGGCGGGTGGCTGATGCAAATAAAGATTCATTCATTCACCCAGATCGATTCAAATTCTCCTATTAAATCAAAGTATACACCTCAAGAGCCATTGGCACCATCTTGCTGCTTTTGCACCACCTCTTTCAGTGCATGGGAGGTATCCAACCCAGTATTTCCAACAGCACAAGCAATGGAATGAATCTGCTGCTTCTCCTCCCGCTTCACATCCCTGCAACCCCAGGAGGGGGGGGGCAGAACAGATTTAGGGGGCACATGGGAAGAGAAGGAAAGAGGAGGTAAGTTTGGTTGCACAATCAAAAGTCCTTGCACTCACAGAACTACTTCACTGGATACCACAGGCAATGCCCTGCCATTTGTAAATTGGTAACACTATCATCCTTGTGTGCCTTTCAGTGTAAGCAGTTGCTCACTCATCAAACATCTATGACCTTTTCAGAAGCCATCTTAGCAGACACCTCTATCCCTCTTGTTTCCCATGGAACTTTTTTTAAATTACAATAATATAATATCTTTATTGTGGTCCAAAGACCCATCAAACAATTTCAGAACAAATTCAGTTAAGACAGCCAAACACAAAAGAGAGAGGAACCAAGGCAGTCATTTTGTTTTGTCTCAAGCATGAAGATCGTTGTTTCTTTTAACGTCCAAGAGAAACTTTGCCACGGCCAGTGTAATATCATTAGACCTGTCATCCAAAAGATATTTAATATGGGAGGCTTCAGATTTTCCTTCAGATTTTTTAATTACAGCAGACTATCTATTGTTTTGTCTTCTTAAAACTATAATTGCCTTCAGACTCCTCTGCTTAGTATGTTCTCAAGAACAGTCCTGCTGGCAAATACTCTGCTTTGCATTCTCTTAGAAATCCTGTCTTTGCATCCCCATCAATCCATAGTCTTCTTCTGTGGAAACCCTCCTACAGCCTGAGAGCATTGTCCCCCTCCTTCACCAGTCACCAGCAGCAGATCTGTTTTTTTTTTTCTTTTCTTTTTACCGTGGTGTAATCTGCTTTGAAGACATATGCTGAAATCCTCTGCACATCTCCTTGGGGACAAGACCTCATGAACACAGCAGGCGTTGCTTTTGTGTAAATATGCATACGGTTGCATGCTTTTAGTCTGGGAAGACAAGCTGTATACCATGCATGAGTAATCCTATTGAAATTTGCAGTTGTAGTTGTATAAAATTGCTAGTAAGGCAATAAATGTAAGTAATAGTATTTATGACACACTTTCAAGTGGTCATTTTCAGAAACGGAATTGCCTTCACAATAAATGTAGAAACTGCATCCACACTGCTCATTGGCCACAGTTAATAATCTTACCGCTTGTGGGTACCCTAGTGGTAAATTTATCTATTCCTCTGAGTTGCTTGATTTCTCTTTCAGGATGTTTTGGACAAACTGCTTTCCCCCTTGTAATATAGAGAAATACTCATTGTTTAATTCATGCAGAAAAGCTCCATGGAATACATGCCTTGACATAATTTAAATTATATCTGGCTCTGCTTTCCTGTGTTCATATTTTAAACTCTGCCTTGTGAACTTTAAATTTAAGCATTTCTGGCATTTGAGGTCAGAAATCTTCACTGCAGAATTGTATATCCTTTGGATAATATATTATAACAGATCATAAATTATCTAAACCTGTTTTACAATTCTGTTGAAGAACCCTAGTTTCAATTTTTGTCCATATTTTAAAATTGGATGCTCTGAAGGGATATGGCTTCTTCTGTCCAAAAGTCACTGGAACTATCTTTTCATGCATCAATGCTAACAAATGTAGGTGAGTGTAAGGTAACAAAGCTACATTTTAACCAACAGCAGTTCTTGCTTGTGTAGATAGCTCTTATCTTGGAAAGATGCTGGAAGGCTAGCAATGAGATGTGATCTTCCAGAAGCTATTGCAATGATTTTAATAGGTAGACCTTGAATTTGAACTCTCTTTTTTTTTTTTTTTTTTTTAAATAATTTTTATTGATTTTACAACATAAAGAAAAAACAAAACAAACATAATGCGACTTCCCCAAACCTCCCCTTCACTGCATCCAAATTTCAAAATTTTTAGCAATTCTTCATCCCATTTTTATATTTAATTCTCTTTAAAAAGAGTTTCTGCTTTATAAATTTCGATTTATAGCTGTAATTCTTATTGTCCAATCCCCTGACATCTTAACATTCCGAAATTTTACAACAATTTTTAAGATAGATTTTAAATTTTTTCCAGTCCTCCTCCACTGTCTCTTTCTTCTGGTCACGGATTCTGCCGGTCATCTCTGCCAGTCCCATAAATTCAGTCACCTTGGTCTGCCATTCTTCCAGAGTAGGTAATTCTTTAGTCTTCCAATACTTCGCCAAAAGGATTCTTGCTGCTGTTGTTGCGTACATAAAAAAGGTCCTATCTTTCTTTGGTACCAATTGGCCGACCATGCCCAAGAGAAAAGCCTCCGGTTTCTTTACAAATGTCCACTTAAGGATTTTCTTAATTTCATTATAGATCATTTCCCAGTAGGCCTTAATCTTTGGGCAGGTCCACCAAAGGTGATAAAAAGTTCCTTCACATTCATTACACTTCCAGCAATTGTTATTGGGCGAATGATATATCTTTGCAAGCTTGACTGGGGTCATGTACCACCTTTGAATTTGAACTCTCAGTTTTGTTAATATAAAAACTAGCTCCTGTTTGCTTCCTGACTCAGTAATCCAAAAACTGTTGCTAAGTAGGGATGGGAAAGAAATTCAATTCAATTCACACTAGAAGGCCACCCTACCTAGTTCACACTTTCCAAAACAATACACAAAATGGAAACACAACAATCCTTTGAAATTTGCACTTCTCTGAATTTTCAGATGTAGTTCTTCCACCAAGTAATGTCTACAGAAACACATTTACTATGCTTAAGTGTGCATAAGAAACAATATATTTGTTTGAATATACAAAAATGTATTAAACTAGGCAAATTTTTCGACAAAAAAATGTATATTAGGAGAAACTCACACTAAAATGTGAATGTACTTTCATGAGGATAAAACTCACAAACTGATATATTCACCCACCCCTCGTTGCTGGCCAGTTAAAACCCTGAAGATAGATAGATCTAGGCATTTCAGTTCACACACTCTTCTCTCTGCCCTCACATATCCACTGAAAAAGGAAGGGAGAGAAGAAAGTAGATCTAAAATATCCCTCTATTGTCATTGTTAGCCATGCGAAATGAATCTCCATGTTCTGTGATAATGATATGGTTAGTTTTTCTACTGTCTTTTGTAAAATTTAAAATGCATATTTCCAAAACTCAATTTTAAATCAGAAGCTAATAATAGAAAGCATGCAAATCATAGCAGTGCTTTCATTATTGATTTAAAATGTAAGCTGAACATTGTTGATTTAAAATGCAAGCTGAACAGTGTGGTGTAGTGGTTAAGAGCGGTAGACTCATAATCTGGTGAACCAGGTTCACTTCCCCGCTCCTCCACATGCAGCTGCTGGGTTACCTTGGGCTAGTCACACTTCTCTGAAGTCTCTCAGCCTCACATAGTGTTTGTTGTGGGGGAGGAAGGGAACAGGAGAATGCTAGCTGCTTTGAGACTCCTTAGGGTAGTGATAAAGCGGGATATCAAATCCAAACTCTTCTTCTTCGTAAACAACATAGGTTTGATGCAGTTCCACAGAAAGTGCAGTGCCGGGAGGGGGGACACACATCATGGGGTATAAAGGTGTCTTGTTTACCGCTCCCCTCTTGCATCAGTGCAAGGCTGCATTGCCTCGTTCCAAATGAGAGAACGCATGGTGGCAGTTGTAGGAGGAGGCGAAAGAATGGGAAAGACCAACATTGCAAATGGGCAGGGCCACACTAACACCCTCTTGTGTGCATGAAGCATACACATAGGGAGACAGACGGCCACACATACCTAGACACACACCTGCAGGCAGGTACCAACATAAACATACTCTCACCTGCAGCCATAGCTTGAAAAGCAGAAATTAGAACTAGAACCAATGACAGGCAGAGGCAACTAAATCCAGTTTTGCCATCATTCGTTCTCTGCAGTGTTCTCCAATGGCAATACTGAGACTGACAGCAGGAAACTGACAACTGATTGTAAGTAAGAAGGCCAGCAGGTGGGGGCAGACTGAGGTTGGTGGAGCAGCCCCCAACTTGCCTTGGTGCAGCAGCCTGCACTGCTTATAACAAATCAAATTTGGCATGGGAAAATCACTAATGTAGGCAGGTATTAAGAATCCAGACCAAATTTCCCACTGGAGATCATCATTGTCAAAGTTCATAGTACCAATCACCTCTTGAGCAGGCACATGTGTGCACATCTATTACTTCTGTTCGATTGGTGGATTACATCTGTTGCCATTAGTTGTACAAAAATGATCAGCTGAAAACAGAGCTGAAGCAGGAAATGAAAATGGCTGCTGCACCATTGCAAAACTCTTTCCCCTCCCACCCATTGATTTATAGTAATCTGCAAACTATGATAGCGGCAGCTAAAGAATGCAGAAGTCAATCTCAACCAGCTCTTAAAATAAGATGGATGAGAGCTGCCAATTAGTTATCATTTACTGAAAAGCTATACAATATTTTATTGCGTGCAGTGGCATTTGAAACACTTTCCATGCAGAAGGAAAGGTTTTGGTCTCCACACACCAACTACGTTAAACATCTAATTGAATTACATTTGCAGCTGTTAATTAACATCATCAAAGTAGACTCAGGTAGATAAGTTGCTATTATTACCGTATAGTGAAGGGAAGGCATTCAGCATTAACAACTAGTGTCTTCCATTTCCATGGGAGTATTAAAATCCCAAATGCGTAATTCGATTTTATACTGCGAGGCAAAGGAGATTTGCAAAAGAGTTTCTGAGGGCGCACTAGGTATGTTCCAAGAACACTTTTCTGTGCTGCTGTGGGGTAGCAGGCAGAGAGAATGGAAGGATTATATTTACAACCCCAGAGACGGGAATAGGAACTTGAACTTTTGAGTTGCTTAGTTTCCTTCATTATTACCAAAACACAGACTGACAGTGGGCTAATATAAAGCATCTTAAAGCCCTGTTTGTTAGTTATTTATGGCTGATTTTTTAAAAAATGTTAATATATTGATTCCCAACAAACTTTCAGATAGCTTATCAACAAGACGACCCATCACAGGCAAGTTTGTGTCCTAGACCTAGAATATAGTAAGAGAGGAAGGAATGTTCCTTGTATCACATCCATCTGGTCAAGTATTGTGAGCTCTGAGAGGTAACAGCTTTCTGGGATGTCTAGCAGAGATACTGTATTTCCTATCACTGCTATCTGATCCTTGATGCCAAGGATTTAACCTGGCACCTTTTAGCATGGAAAAGAAGTGCTCTACCATTGAATGACAAATGTTTTATTGGTTAAGTGGTGATGCTTAGCTATTCCTAAAAAGAACCATAATGCTCACTCTGGTCAAATGATGCTTTGATGGCAATGCATGCAGTGAAAAAAGAGGCCATATCCAAAAGTGAAGGGGGCAACAGAGAACATGCAACCCACTGTACAAGGCAAGTCTAGGAAAAAGACTATGATGCTCTCACCATGGCTTGAGCTGGGCGTCAATAGCACAGCATCACAGGTCACAGGAGCCCTGCTTTCCCTGTTTCTTTGCCATATTTACTCTTTGAGTACAAGTGCTCTACATCAGCAGTGGGGAACCAGAACTAGCTGGTGGACTGGATCCCTACAATTTGTTTCTGTGGGCCAGCTTTGACAAGTGGTTGGAGCTGCCCACCGGTGGACCACTTGATGGCACAATGACATCAGGTGACCTGTTTTCCTCTGCCCCTGTGGTTTGATTTGTAAGCACCACCCATAATCAAGTATATATGTACCCCCACCCCTGATACCAAGTTGTTAGGCTAATTTGGAAGGCGAGTTTGATCAAGGTATGGAAGATGCCAAAGATGAATAGAACATCTGTGTTTCATATTGCAAAGGAATTCTAGAAAGTTGTCAGCCATTTGTCTATGATAAATCAAACACACACCACAATTGCCTCATTACGTAAATCATGTTCAACATACCACAACACACACATAACTGGCTGTAAAGTAATATTACATTGTAATCGTTGGACTTGACAATCTTTGGACTTGACTATCCTTGGACTTTACGACAATAAAAACATATAGAAGATTAATAGTAATATGATATGTTATTGTCATCAGGAACAGTGCTTTGCATTTTTTTGATATGGCGATTAGATTACAGTTTTATTATATATAATGTTATGTTACTTTACAGCCACTTACGTGTGTGTTGTGGTATTTTGAACATGATAAATCAAAGGCAGAATGGGGACAGTCTTTGTCCATATGCTTTCTCAAAAAGCAGTTCAAATTTTGTATTGCAACATGAAGTCTAAGGATTCTGGGTAGAAAAATAGCTGAAGGTAATTCTTGTCCCCCCTACCCCAGTATGTGTGTGGGACTACCCAGTAGGATCCACCATCTTCTAATTTTAAGATCTATGCAGCAAGGAAAGCTTCACTTCTATCATATTCTGAGTTCAGCAAATTGCCAGTGCTGTTTAGTATCCTTCTTTAATATCAATGTCTGGCCTACAAAGAGCCTTTTTAGGCTTCTCATAGGGCTTGTGGATACTCTAACCAAATCACATGGTCTGGGGGTTCCTAGTCATGATATGGCATAATGATGGTAATGGCATGGGCAACCAAAAAGGACCAGATACCTTGTGTAAGGTGAATCCTATCAACTCTTGCTTAGTGAGTCACCAAGAATCTCGGGGCGGGGGCGGGAATACCCCCTGCAAGATTGGTCAGCCTATCCCTGCCTAGACTCACTAGAGCATTTCTACTATCTGAGGCTGATTTGGAGCAGCATGACCAGTTTGGTTGCACTGGGTGTGGAGTCTTGGGGGCACTACAGGGGGTGCCACAACTATGAAGTAGAATGCAAGGCAAGAGGTGGGGGACACTGGGTTTTGGCATCACACAGGGCGCCACTGAAATTTGAAACCCCAAGGTCTGCCACTTTTATGCAAGCTTTCAGTGCTGCTGTTTAGTAGAAGACAAATTTACCTGGCATAACAGATGAAGCTTTCAGCATCCGATAGATGCTAGACAGTAACAGAAATGAACCATCTATGAAAACAATTGACTGTTTGGACTTCGGGTCTAGTTAGGAAAGTGCCTAAGCTAATTATATTTGCCATCGTTTAAAGTGGTAAAGAGCCTACCTTGAAGTTAATTAGGCTTTTAGAGGTATTCACTGTTCATTATTTTACTCCACTGTGTTTTAACACAGTGTACCCACACTGAGTGTACCCACACTGTGGGCTCAGACAATAGTGATTAAGACTCATGTCCAGCATGAGTAAAAGTTTTCTGTTTTCTGTCCTCCTATTTAAGAATATATTATTTTGAATTTGTGGCAGCAGTATTGTTAAAAGATGGTGATGAGGCCGGACTAAAACTATTCCTGATGTATCATTTTTCTCTCATTCATTGCTGTTTCTAAAATGGTCTAGGATAGCATTGTCTCTAGAAAAAAAATACATTATTAGTACTTCAAATATGAGCCAGGGAAATTTATGGGCATTATCTCAACTGCGAAAATAGGAGATAGCATATGACTATCAGTTAAGCGAACAAATTACCAGTCCAATTCTGGCTTAAATTACAAAAATATGAATCTCACGAATTGCCTTTAAAATCAGATAACTTACATTTCCATCACAGGTAGGGAAAATTGGCTCAAGTATTTTGGGTAAAGTAGAGAACATTACAGTTTAATATTTCAGTACCTATATTTATGTCGTTCCAAAGCAGTTCAAGTATTAGGAGATGATGTTGCAGCACAGTTGTATGAGTGACTGTTGCTGCCATTATAATAACAGCCATATAGTACATTTCACCCTAAATAGTACCAAAGATGCTGTACTATAATGCTGAAATAGCAAAGCACAGTCCATTACTTAATTGTTCAAGTTGGAACCTGAATTTCAGACTGATGACAGTGAGATGCACATTGGATAAAAATCCATGCATATTCAGAAAAGATTATAATAGTTCATTTAATAATGAAGCCTAGAAAAAACAGAATAAATGGTAAATGAAGCATAAGAAAATCAGAATAGTGATGCTCAGCCAGCCTACTGCTTCAGATCTCCAAGTTGCCTTTCCAAATGTTGCTGAAAAGAAAGATAGGGAAGAAAACAGTGGTAGACATGTCATTATTGTGTTTTCCCCATAAATGGTAAGATGGGCATAGATCAATGAACCTGCCCACCTCACAGCCACTTCTGAATCATCATTATATTTATTAATGAGCCCACAATAATTTTAACCACTTTATGAGAAATTAATGGCATGAGATTTTCATTGCCGAGTTAAAATATTTCTGTTCTCCAAGGATTTTTAAATATTGCTGCTTTGGGCATTTTGCTACTCATATCTAAAGAAATCTCTGGTGTAACTCCCTGAGCGTTCTCCATGCAAAAGACATAAATAAAACAAATATGTAAGCTGCAGATTGAAGTTTGGATATTGCCATGTGACTTGCTTGCATAGCCACAAACTTGTGTTAGTTTTATTCTTAACTATACACTTTTTTTGGCTTCCTACTACTTTAGGATGCAACCCATATGCACACTTACCCAAATGTGCATTATATTGTACATTCAATTGCATGCCTTCCCCAAAGAAGCCTAGGAATCACAATTTAGTGAGTAATCACCATCCCTGCCTCTATCAATCAAACTTTGAGCTTCTTAAAGCATGAGGGGATATATATTGCCAATTAACAAAGCCTCACTTTGAATCTTCTACAGACCCTTCCCCTTTTTCATGTTTGGTGGAGGTGGAGAGTGTTTGGAAATTTAAAGTCACTTCCTTTACAACCATATCACATCACACAGCTCTACACAAGGGAAGTAGGAAGCAAAACGAACATTGCAAAGCATTTACCACATTGACTGGAGTTTTATTTACATAGTTCTATAGAGCACACAAGTTGCTGGTTTTTTTTACAGTTTTGCACAAGTGGCTTATCATTCTGTTCCATTTGAAACAGTTCTATGCATTTTTCAATGGTAATGATCTCATCTGTTTCTATCATTGTATATTCTATTGCTATAACCTGGCCAGGGACGTTGTGGTGAAGGGTGGGTAAGAAATCTTAAAACTAATATGTATACAGTGAAGGAAAACTATAAGCACATACCAAGACCTCATGCAGATATAGTAAAACATCACCTACTTTTCTTTGTGTTTCATCTGCAGAGGCTGGGAATGAAATCTGCTGAACTTTACTCATCAGCAAATCCCATCACACTCAATGAGGGATTAGAGAGGGTGGGGGCCAAAGTAGGAGCTTGCATTTTACACTGTCCTTTCAGTTTGGCTCTAGCTGTACACAAGTGATGCAAGAGGGGCATTCTCTCCCACATTAAAAAGGCTTCCAATCAATTCAATGGGGTCTACCATAGCACTGCAGTACAGCTGCTTATGTGCTATCCAGCTTATGTGCTTATGTGCTTATGTGCTTATGTGCTTATCCAGATGTCTGGATCTATATCTGCACTGCCCACATGTACATGTGTTTCCCATGCTGGTTTAGGGCATTCTTATGTTTAACTTTGCTTAACTTCCATGTGCCATTGTTGATAGCAGACTTCTCTCTGAATTTGTCCACATGTGCGATGAAGGCAAAAGAAGAGGAGAAACCAACATGGTTTCCTCCAGATTTTGTTGGACTGCAACTCCCATGATCCCTGACCATTGGCCATGCTGGCTGGGGCTGATGAGAACTGGAGTCCAACAACTTCTGTAGACCACCCCATTAGCTACCACATGATACTGACCGTCATGGGTACCACTCCAAGATACACAAACTCTTGAGCCAAACACCATCACTTCATTAGCAGGGCAGATTCAAACAGAAGGTATGGTATGCAATTCACCCACAATATTCTTCTTCTACTCCCTGAAGGCTGTTACTTAATACAGTTAATTCAAGCCTTTTCTCAAACCTAAGATGGGAGAGTAGTGCAGGGGGACAAGAGGGAGTTTGTAGAGTTAATAGCCATGACCTGCTGCCATTCAGCTCTAAATTTTCAAGGCAACATCTGAGTCCTCTCCCCCACTCAAAGTTTTCTTTAATAATCAGCTGGAATTCTTCTTCATGGATCTTTTTGTGTATGTGCTGTAATGTACAGTCTACTATCAGACTCATTCAGATACAGACCAATAGCTGCAGCGAGCTTCATTTCAACTTTCACCTTCACCTTCACCTTCGCTGTGTGAGGTAGATATTTTGGTAGCGGGACATGAAAGGTTGTCATTTTTCTTCTTCTATGAATACAATCCTAGGATGGAAGCATGGAGGATGAGAAAGTAGCCATCTTCTTTTAGAAGACATAATTAAGGGGGAAGTGAGGAACAACATACTAGTTCAACCAAAGTACAGCTAGAGAGAGAGAGAGAGAGACTACAGTAATAAAAATACCCTTTGTTCTATACAGACGGGACATGAGATAATATTGCACCAACTGAGAGCAGTACTGATTTTGCCTAATACTGATGGTTAGAACATTCCCCTTCACGTTTCAATTGCATGAAGTGGGCACCATATAATCACTGGAAAGCAGGGCAATTCCTGAACATCAGTTTGTAAATAGTCTTCCAGATTCATAGAATCAGAGAGTTGGAAGGACCCTAAGGATCATCTAGTCCAGCTGGAATATGCAGCTTTCCCATACAGGGATCAAACCTGCAACCTTGGTGTTATCAGCAGCGTACTCTAACCAACTGAGCTATCCATGCTAAGTCCCTTTGGGAGTCCTGATTGCATGTGAGCAGCTGCTTATGTATAGGCTTATATATTGCACACGTCCATGCCTAAGGCAGGGGTGGGGAACCCTTTACAACGTGAGGGCCACATTTCCTTCTGGGCAACCTTCCAAGGGCCATGTGTGAAAGGGTGGGTGGGACCCTAGGCAAAAGTGGGTGGAGAAATAAATACATTTGTACAGTAGACCTGTTTCTATACAAACAACTCTCTGTCCTCCAGACAAGCAAGAGGCCTTATCAGAGTTCAAGGGCACATTCCAGCCAGGCAAAAGCATTTGGGGTGTGCAGCAGAGCCAGGGAGGGGCATAGCCTGGAAAGATTTGCAGACAGGGAGGCATGGACGACCACAGGTGTCCCCTGGGTTTAAAGTAATCACAGGATGCCCCCTTCATTCAGTTCACACATGGAAATGCTGTCAACATATTAAACTGATAGAGTGGGGTACTGGGCTCCCCCCCCCATGGTATGTATTTTTGTACTTTTATATTGTAAACCACCTTGAGATCCTTGGATGAAGAGCAGTATAGAAATTTAAATAATTTTATTTATTTCACAAGCAGACAAACATACATTGAACACTCACATAAACAGAAATACAAATAATAACCCATATAATAAAAATAAACAAGAAAGAGAAAAAGAATAAAAAATTAATACACCCATGTGACTTCCCTCCTCCAAAATTCATCATCCCTTAAACTTTAAGTTCCTATTTACATTGCATCTTATACATCTCATCTTTAATGCTCTTAAAAAGGTAAAGGTAAAGGTACCCCTGCCCGTACGGGCCAGTCTTGACAGACTTTAGGGTTGTGCGCTCATCTCACTCTAGAGGCCGGGAGCCAGCGCTGTCTGCAGACACTTCTGGGTCACGTGGCCAGCGTGATGAAGCTGCTCTGGCAAGCCAGCACCAGCGCAGCACACGGAAACGCCATTTACCTTCCCGCTATAAAACGGTACCTATTTATCTACTTGCACTTAAGGGTGCTTTCGAACTGCTAGGTGGGCAGGAGCTGGGACCGAATGACGGGAGCTCACCCCGCCGCGGGGATTCAAACCACCGACCATGCGATCGGCAAGTCCTAGGCGCTGAGGTTTTACCCACAGCGCCACCCGCTCTTAGAATATTAATTTTTCCTAGGTCTACTTTACGAACTTAGTCTATACATACCAACATGTTCTCCTTAGAGCAGTATTTACTCATATACTCATCAAAACATTGCCATTCTAGCTTTAGTTTCTTATTTGTCTGATATCTTATGGCTGCTGTTAATTTCGCCATTTCTATAAACTCAGATAATTTACATATCCAATATTCTTTTGTGGGTAAATAATTTCCTTTCCAATTAAGTAAAAGCCTGGCTGCAGCTGTTGCATATAGAAATAATCTTTTCTTATCTTGTGGGATGTTTATTAAGCCCAGTAGATATGCCTCTGGTCCCCCCCCCCTATTGAAAGAGCGGTATAGAAATGTACTAAATACACATTTGAATAAAATTTAAAAAGTAGAAGAAAGAAGAGAAATTAAGAACAGGACATATTAGGAAGGCTAATATGAGGACTGAGAGAGAGACTGCACATGAACTTTTAGTCTTTTTCTTGGTGTTCTTTGACAAAGCTGCTCTTACTGTGTCAGTTTTGTTGCAAACTTTTTGGCCTCTTTCCTCTGTTTTCTTTATTTTATGAGACTAGGGAACATCAGAAGAGCCCTGCTCAATCACACCAAAGGCCCTTGATGGCCCAGCATCCTGTAATCATAGCGGCCAATCCGACAGCTGTGAGAAACCCACAAGCAGAGACTGAGTGAAATAGCAGTCTTCTCACTTGTGATTGCCAGTAACTGGTATGCAGGGACTTATTTTGACTTCTATACTTCTTATAAACAGCTTAGGAACTCATAGTCCTGCTACGCTTCCTAACATGGGTGCAAAATGGCTCTGTGGGTGCTGCTGCTCAGAGCCACTCCAAGTTTCATATTGTGGGAAGCCTCATATTAATCTCAAGGCAGATAACCAATGGTGGAAATTTCCTTAACACAGGCCAAAGGAATGTCAGTACAGTGACAGCAAGAAGGGATAATATCACTGAAACTGACCAATTAAAGTCATGGTGCTTCTCGGACAAATTAGAGCAAAGGCAATTAGTGCTGCTGCCATGTTCAAAACCAGAGAGAGGAAGAGGAATGCGGAGACAGATTTGTGGAAAACCTATATGGGCTCCTTAATAGCAATTGACCACATCCCCAAACCTACGCAGAGATAAAGAGCAGAACTGAGACAAATTAGTGGCACCCCTGGAGGGCGGGGGGCATGTAGCTCAAGCCCAAAAACCAATTAAGCTTAATCTAGGGGTGCCAGGGGAGTGACAACAGTGACACATCAGAAGCCAAGCAGCCCCACAGATGTAATTTTCTATATGAAGTGGTGCCAGATACAGGAGTCAGTATTATATATGTTATGCTGGCTGAGGGAACAGTCTGAGTGCAATATCACCTCATGAAACCTGCTAGTTGAAAGGAAGCCTCTTATTTCCTATGGAACTCATTCACAATCCTGTCTGTCTTTCTGTGTAAGTTGGAAACCAGCTGCTGCCCAGCAGAGAGGCCTTCCTGACACTGGAACAAGCAGTTGTGCTATTATGGAGTGATGATTAATATTCTGACTTCACAGAATGAAGGTGTTTGATACAGAATGGGGTTGACTCTTACCTGTCAAATTTGGCCTGCTAGGGAAAGGAGCAATAAGGATTTGGCCCGACGGTTAGATCCTGTCCCCAACACCTGTCACACAGGCTCAGTTAAGGATAGACAGACCAATTAATGTGCAATCCCTCTCAGTTCTGCATTGGGACAGGACTAAGTGCATCGTATCCTGTTTCCCAGACGAATTCACAGAGCAAGGAGCCCAGGGAACCATGCTAGTCTGTAGGCATCTGGATTACTCATGTTAAGTGTTTAAAGCACATAAATCTGTTTTGGTGGAATGGATGCAGTGTGGCAGCCCCTGGACTTTCTAAAGGGATCTGCAAGATGGCAGGTTCTGAAACACACCCACAATCTGTTTGGGGACAATTTCGAAATCTGAGTTCAGCAGATTCCTCCCTCATCCCTAGGCTCGATGCATGAACGATGAAATGGATGGCAGCCACTGGTACCCATTCACCAGGAGCTTAGAACACCCTCTATGCCTATGCAAGATGCAGAGATCTCAGCTGTATGAAGAAAGCTTCCAGACCTACCAGTAGCCTTTTTATCACTTCTCATAAGACAGTCAAATACACCAGTCCCTTTTTATTAGTATTTCCTGAAATTCACTTTAATTCTGCTATGAGATATTTTTTGAACAACAACAATAACAACAATAGCCACAAACCTATCTAATTTGGGGGGGGGGGACATTCCTACCATGCTGCTCCCAAGATGGTGAAAGAGATGGATGGGGGAAAGTGGCCGAATGTGGGTCTAGCCTGATGAGTGAGAATATAGATAGAAAATGAAATATACAACACACCCGCAGTAACAATTTCAATGTGTGGAATTCAGCTTTCTCTTCAGTCTCACAGCTCCAAAGGGAAGAGATGAGAGGCTTGGCCAGTCCAAGCTAATATTTCATTTCTCTTGCAGAGCTGTACTCTTTGTCAACATTCTGTCTGCCGTGATGTCAGGCTTTGAAGTCCTGATGATTGACTGGCTTGCAATACACTCGAAGTCCCAGCAATGAGCTGCTCACCAGGACTTTGAAAGCAGGGCCAATATGGTCTGGTTGGGCAAATGGAGAGGCGTGGTGGGCCTAATTGGGCCACTGGGTTGGAGGCTCCCCACCATACAGTTTCTTAAGGTGTCTTTTTCAATGCCTGTTTAACAACATAGCTAAATGAAACCTTTGCATCCCAGTTTGCTGTGTTTCTGAATACTGACTTTTAAGGGGAAATCAGTAAGGCTTTTACTTTACCGGGAAAAATAGCCATTGTGGTTGTAAACAATGTTAAGAAGCCATTAGACTAAATGTGATTGGGTCATGCTTCTTTGGTCTTTTCTCTCTCCATTGGCCTCTTAAATGTCCATTTAGGTTAGTGGTTCCCAAACCTTTTGAAGCCACCACCATAAACTCGTCCCCAGTGACACCTACCCTATAAAAAAGAATTATTCATAATGAAGGTTTGCATGACCCACTGTGGAGGACAATAATACAATAAAATTGAAAACAGTAAAAATTAATTGCACATTTATTCCAAATCCAATTTAACCTATGCAGTTTAATTAACTCAACAAAATGAATGAACTTGATCTGGTGATACCATCTTTTCAAAGTCTGATAGTCGTTTACACTTCCAGCATTCCCCTGCTGCCATCTTGCCTTTTAGCACCCCTTAGGAAATCTCTGGGAGGCAGGAGTCTCCATTTTAGAAACCACTGGTTTAGGGCATTATAGGCACTATATTAGTTTCAGGGAAACACTGAGATGGGGAGCTGATTTTGCTGGTGAACTTGTGCCAATGTTTTGAACTTTATGGATAAAAATTAATCTTCTAACCATAGAGAAGCCAGTTCTTCCCATGCAATTGCATACAGAAGTTGGAAATTTCACATAACTTTCTGCAGCTTGAGAAATGATTTAAGGCCCTTTATACTTGTCCTTTCGGGAACTTCTTAAGAAAAAGTCAATGCAAACATTTAAGTGTCTGTTTCTGAATATAGATGCTTTACTGAGCAGAAGGAACAGACAGTTGTTCAGGATGTTTACAGTGATACAGATGTCAAGGTAGTCATGACTCAGACAGCAGCTGATGGATTTCATATTTTAGATCCCCCCACATTTCCTGCTATTGACTGCGCTTGGTAATAATTTCTTGTTTTATGTCAGTGTGAACTTCCAAAATGTTTAGTGAAAGCACCATAAATATTCAGAGCTGCATATTTTAACACATTGCACTTATCTGGCTGTCACTGAGTATGCATGAGGAAGGATTGCTTTCTTCCGTTAATGTATGTATCAAGATTCTTTTTATATCCAAAGCTTAGGGTGGGTTGCAGGATATTTTTAATCAAAGGGTTTTTGTTTGTTTTTAAGTTAAAATACAGCAGAGTTTTATTATTATTTTTTTAAAGGAAAAAAAATCTAAGCAACGTGAAGTATCAAGTGGATTTAAATCTCAGTCTACAATGGCTGGACAAAATAGCGTTTAAGTCCTGTAAGGCAACAGTTCCCAGCTGGTAGTCTGTAGACACCAGGGGGTTCTGCGAAACCCACCCATAGAGTCTGTGACACAGGCCTATCAACTGTCCGGGACACCCTGTTTTGGGGTGCTATGCTCTCACACAAGTGCACAGAGCCCAAAACTGCATGAAATAGCAGCATGTGAGCTTGCACACCCAAAAATGTGCATTTTGGGGCACCGCAATCCGCTTTCACATGGGTCACGTGAAGATGTGTGTACCGGTTTTGCCCTGGTACATGTTGGAGGATATGGTGGCATCATTCACATAACAAGCACTAACACAGAGATATCAACATTTTCAAAAGTAGGGGGTCTGTGGATTGACTCTTGAAAAAGAGTGGGTTCACAGTGCTTAGCTAACTGGGAGCCACCTCTAAGGCATAGAAATAAAACAAGATATGAGCACATGCAAAAGGTTCCAGCGTGAGGGTACATAATTTCCTCTTCTGAGACTGAATCTGAACCCAGCCTCCATAAAGGCTATGGGCAGAAGTCAGCATCATTTTTAAGCCCATGGGCTGTCAGGATGCTGTCAGTGGCTCCTGCCTGATTGCCCAGTACAGAGAAAACACAGGCTTTTTAGTCCTTTTTATTATTATTCCAGATGCCAAGGCAAGGCAGCCAAGCACCATTCAGTATCTAACGCTGCTTGAGTGAAGCTCCATGCCTGTCTTCTCTGTACTTCATGAGGCTCCTCCCCTCTGTTGTGGTTGCTGTTAAGGGCCAACTGCCTTTGGGCCCTCTGCTTTGCTATTCTCAGTGAACAATTGGTTTTGGGGAAGGTAACGGGTCCTGGGAGACTCTCCAGTGACAGCGTGTCAGTCAGTTGCTGCTCGGGCCCTGCCTGCTCAATGCTACCTAGCTCCTCATTTCCCATTATTTCCCAACTTCTTGCCTCTTCTTCTTCCTCTGGGGTGTGCCCTGTGTCAAACCAGTCCTGTAGATCTATACTATCTGCCCCTTGCTCCTCACTGGGGAGGTGGTGTCCACCACTCCTCTTCATCTGCCCGGTCCCTGACATGGGTATAGTTGGATTTCTGAGCCAGCATGATGAGCACAACTTCCTTTGGTCCTTCCCTCTCCCCTCCCCTGGTTCACTCCACCCCATGAGGCTAAAAGGGAAAGCACACAAGCACGCACATACACACACAAACTTCCAGGATTGGGGTAAAAGATTCAGAATCTGAGCCTTGAGAAGTACAAACGGTAAGGATGAAAAAGGAACTGGGAAAGATTGTGACTCTTCCAACTTCCTCCTTCAGCTTTATGCGCTTATCAATGCAGAAAGATGTAACCACCCATTACCACGTCATGGCAGTGAAGTGGGGCGAATTCAGAAACTTTGTGGGTACACATATGCATCACACTGGTGACTCCAAGACTATGTGGTATAGGCCCTTTGTCCTCTTCTCTTTCTTTCCAACCCCTGCACAGATGAATAGCACAAAGTGTTTATATGCCTAGGAGCAAGTCTTTTATTTATCAGGGGAAGTAACAGCCATCAAGAAATTTATAAACCCTATCCCTTGACTTCTCACCATTTAAGCTAAATCACGTCCCAGTAGCCTTCAAGAAACCGCAATCGAGGAAGCTAGCTAAGGAACACACACAGTGCCAGCATGCCAAAACATTGAAAACAAAATAAAAACCCCTTGGATGTGCCTGCAAGACTATAATCCAAGATACAAATTTAAACACAATTATTTCTGAAATAATTATTGAATAGGACTTTTAAAAAAAAATATTGGCTTGCTGCAAAGGGGTCTAGCATGAGTTGAAAGATTTGTTTGTACCAAATGGTGTGTGTGTGTGTGTGTGTGTGTGTACATGTGCGTTTTCTGCTCCCCTCCCTCCATATGCAGTAACCAACACCATATTTTATGCCATTCCCAAGGGTCCCCTGGTCCTCTGGATTAGCTTTTTAAGGGCACTGGAAGGTGCAGGAAAGCACTTTGTAAAGTGCTGCTGGGAATTGTAACTCTCTGAGGGGTACGGTACAGAATTCTTGGAGGGAAAGAAGTTGCTTCTAATATGCTTTAAAGGTAAATAAAGCCTTAGCATCCAAGTCCATGTCTCACTGCAGGTTGATGGTACCTTGGAGCAGTTTTTCCCCCTTTTATACCCTTATTTACAAAAGAGTTGTTTCTGTATTGCATAAGCCTATCTAGCAAGAGAACCTGTACCATTGTTCCAAAGTGAAAAGCCAAAGTGGAACGTATTAGGTGGCAGTGATGTTACGTGGTGAGCTTTTGAGTCTGACCTAAAAGCTTTCCCGCTTTTGTACACGGTTTTGTTTTCCTGAATGGTAAGAGCAGGTGCTTTCACCCTGGGATGTAGAGCTTAATTGGGTTGCCAGTGGTTCTGCGACTGTGCATTTTTACTTTGTGGCAAGAAGACAGCAGGACGGAATGCTTCTAAATAAAAACAAATAATTACATACAAAAGTTCCGATTCCTATTTCCCTCCCTTAAAGTGAACTCTTTCTCTCTCTCTTTTTAACTTAATAGCACACATTATTATATTGATGATGCTGGCTGGATTAAAAGAGAAAACTGGAGTAGCTTGTTAGATGACTACTTTTGTACACTGTTTGGCAATCTTTTCTTTTGAGTTTTTGTTTCATTTCTTTCACTGTATGGGAGGCTGTGTGTGCACAAAGACATCATTCTGAAATTATGAAAATGTTTCTGTTTACTTCAGTGTGAATTGGGATTGTGTTGCAAGTAGAATGCTCGGTGCTGGCCTTCTGTACAGTGGTACCTCAGGTTTACATGCACTTCAGGTTACATACGCTTCAGGTTACAGACTCCACTAACCCAGAAATAATGCCTCGGGTTAAGAACTTTGCTTCAGGATGAGAGCAGAAATCGTGCTCCAGCGGCACGGCAGCAGCAGGAGGCCCCATTAGCTAAAGTGGTGCTTCAGGTTAAGAACTGTTTCAGGTTAAGAATGGACCTCCAGAACGAATTAAGTACTTAACCCGAGGTACCACTGTACCACATTGATATATTAAGGGACAGATAGCTACGACCAATGACTAGTGATGGTGGAATTTGATTGTGCAAAATACTGCTCCTGATTAAAACCCCTACACACATTTAGCAGAGGAACAGCTTGTAGATATACACATCGGTGAGTGTGTAAGAGGAGCAAAGTGGGTCAGTGAAGTTCACAGAAGAAATGTGCTCATAAAGTAGGTTTCTATTGGAATCGTATGGAAGAATGCACAGGGAGCTGAAAAGACATTGATGCGGTTAGTAGCTATAATGAAAATAGAATTGCATGATTATATGTACATATTACATGAAACTTCTCAGTAACACCTTAGGAAATGTGATTTTGTGTATATATATACTGTAAACATCCTAAAGAAACACAAGGGATGCAAGGATGGGATTGTCAGTACACATATCCACTGCAGAATGACTTTCTGGAAATAAATACTCTTAGGGAGTTCAGTGAAAGCAACCAGTTATTTGGAAATTGATTTAAATTGGTTACAGCTTGAAATGGAGAATACCAGATGAGTACTAGCACATTGGTCAATACTTTCAGTTGTTATCGGTCGCAACTCGAGTTGTTTTAAACTGTTTCTAATATTATTTTTAATCCTGGGACTTTAGGTTGAAGGGCAGGTAATAAAACGATGATGATGATGATGATGATGATGATGATATACAATTAAGCCACCATCACCCTCAAAAAGCAAAACAAAATGTTTTTTTTAAAATAAGGATAATGATGTGTACATACACATATTCTTTCAAGCAATAGGTCTTTATTGGTTCAAATGAATGGAGAAGCAACATGCACTAAGGTGAGGATACGAACTAACCTAATCAGACGGTTCAGCACTTGAAAAAATGCAAGAAATACCCTCATATTTTGATGCTGCATTTTGACCAATGGAGTGGAACCCTAACATGTCCACAGAATACAGGATTAGCTTATGGGAAATGTCCAATGCTTAGTGAGACCATTAGTCCATTGAGCTCAGAATTGTCTAAATTGGCTGGCAATGGCATTCCAGTATTTCAGGCAAGCACCTTTCCCTAGCTCTACCGGTCTTCAATATGTCAGAGAGGTACCAGACAGTCCGTCTGCATGCCAAGTATGTGATCTCTAGCACTGAGCTACAGACTTTCCCCAAGTCATATTCATGCTGACTTGATGTCTTCAGTATTAAGCAGTGACTTTCATGTGTGAATGAGCCATCAGAGATCAAAAACCACACAAACGAATACTTTTCATATCATCTCACAGAAGTTTCAAAACGGCTCAATTATTTATTTAATTTATTTGCCCACTAGGGCCAGCTGTGATTCATTAAAAACTGGCTAAGCAAGTAATAAGAAACGGAGTTCCAGTATTCTGGACAGAGTGAAAAATAAACTACAATTCTGTCACAGATCTCTTTAGTTATCTTATTCTAAATTAAAAACTCACAGCCTAGTCAGCTATTCCTCAGGGAGAAAACTCTCCAACCCCTTTATTATTGTAACTGGACTTTCCAAGACAGTGGACACCAGATTGTACACCATAACTGTATACAGTATTTAAACAGGTGATCACGCCATAAATTTATATATTGTCATTGTCTCTTTCTCTGTATACGTGAGTTCGCAGAAGTGTACTACAAAGTGAGTGAGATGATGTTGCTATCTTCTTGCCCAAAGGCCAAGAGGCAACAGGAGTCAGAGTAACTTAAAGAGCCGTCTTTATTCAGGAACAACATATAAAGAAAACATAGCAGCTCTGATGATACTAGAAGATTAACACACCCTAAGCCCAGCTAACTGGATTAAGTAGAAAACCACAGCGATCCAACAAGGAAGGGAGCTTCTATCAAGGCATTCTTGTAAGGCCATAAATATAAGACTCATAGGTCTACAACTGATTTACAGCCTCTGTCCTAAGAAGTCCTATAATAACTGTTTTCTTATTCATAACCACTGCACACTGACCTGCTGTTTTCAGTGAAATAGCTACTGTGACTCCAAGGTTTCTTTTCTGGACAGTCACAGACAATTCAAACCCTGTCAGCTGATATGAAGTTTTCTATGGCTGTTTTGGTTCAAACATACCATCACTTTGCACCCAAAGTGAAAATGGAATGAAAATTAGCATTATTCATTTACAGTGGTACCTCGGGTTACATACGCTTCAGGTTACATACACTTCAGGTTACAGACTCCGCTAACCCAGAAATAGTACCTTGGGTTAAGAACTTTGCTTCAGGATGAGAACAGAAAACGTGCTCTGGCGGGCGGCAGCAGCAGGAGGCCCCATTAGCTAAAGTGGTGCTTCAGATTAAGAACAGTTTCAGGTTAAGAAGGGACCTCCGGAACGAATTAAGTACTTAACCCGAAGTACCAGTGTATTTATTCACTGTACCTGTCAGTTGCCTAAGAAACATCATTCTCTGGTCAAGTCATAATATAAAATCACAAGTCCATATAATGAAATGCAGCACAAACAATACAACAGTAAAACAGTTTTGAAAATCTAAAAATCAGATAAAGTCTGAGTTAATTAAAAAAAACAAAAACAAACCACTGGTGCTTTGGTGCTTAGACCCTGCTTGCAGTTTTCCCACAGGAATCTGGTTGACCTCTGTGAGACCAAGATGATGGATCTAGCAGACGCTTCTTATGTTCTTTAAAGGACCACAGAGGTGGATGAGCACATTAAAAGCAAAGTACCAAAGATTAAAAACACAGTTTTAAAAGCCTGTGATAATAAAAAAATATTTAGCTGGAACTGAAGAGACATCAAAAAAAGGCAACTGGGCAAATCTCTCTGTGTAACTGAGGGGGTCTCTGATGAGAAGACACCTTAGTTGTATCTCAGCTTGCAAGGGCACTTAGAGAAGCACTTTTGATGAATCAAAGAGCACATGTTAAAATATTAAAATGTTCACAAGTTACATGAAATAAATGGGTGGCATATGCTGTATTATTTTATTAATATTTTAAAAAGATGATAAAAATGAAGACTCACCATGCCAATCACTACTCGTTCTAAGTTAATGCATGTCATACAGCATATGCCACCCATTTATTAATTTATTAATTTTCCAAAAACAACAAAAAATAAAAACATTTGACTTCCCCCTCTTCCCTTCCCTAGTTCCATTGTTTATCATCATACCGCATGTCCATTTTAAATTATAAAATCATTAAAATTATTTATTATCCAGTCCTAATGTCTTTACAAGTATTTTTAAAATCCTGTTAATGTATTAACCTGTGTACATTGCTTCTGTATGCATGCAATAAAGTCCTTCCAATCTTCTTTAAATTCATCGTCATCTCTTCCTCTTAATTTCAAAGTCAATATTGCCATTTCAGCATATTCCATTAATTTTACTTGCTAATCTTCTTTAGCTGGGACACCTTCTTCTTTCCAATGTTGTGCTAATAGTATTCATGTGGCTGTTATTGAGTACTTAAATAAGTCTTGGTATATCCACTCCTGTAAGGCATGGTGAGACTGCAGTGGTCACCTGATGGCTGGTTGGTTTTGTCACTGCTGCATACTGGGAGATAGAGGGGAAGGGTACCATGATGCCAAGGCTGGCATGGTGCAAATACATTGACAGGGTCACTGAATTGGCTCCGCCTGTGTGTTTGCACTGCACCAGTCTTGTGTCTCCCCCTCTGCCCTCTGCCCTCCAGTAAGCAGCAGTCTGACTGGCCAGACATCAGCTGAGCCACCGCACCTCATCCTCTGCTTCCCCCGAGAACCTAAAAGGAGATGCCCTTCTAGTAGAGCTTCTGCTAAAGAGGAACAAGCCTTTTACTATAAGACAGGTAGAGCAAGATCCTTATAGCTGATCAAGACTGCGCAGGGGTCCTTAGACTGAAAGTAATCTATTTCTTACAGCAAGGAGTTTGGATCATGGACATATTTGTTTCTATCTATATTTTACAAAATTTCTGCCCTCAAAGTGACTTCCATATTAGAAACCCAAAGGCACAAGAAATAATGAGATTCGTAAGTTAATACACAACGTCAATTAAATCACTAAAATAGCAGCATAAATCTGCTGATTTGTTTTAAGAATACATCAGTACAGCAGGAAGTTAAAACAGATTGAAATCATGGAAGAATGAAAGAGTTTTTGCCACCCCACTAAAACTCAAGTGAGAGGGGGCATGGCCATAACCAAGGAGGAGACAGCTGCCCCCACCAATCAAAATCAATAAGAATAAATACAAATCTGAGGTTCTGCCCCCTTAACAAAAGCCTGCCCCTAACAAAAATCCTGGTTACGCCCATGAGAGGGAGCCATCTGAACCTATTTCAAGAGGGAGTTGCTCAATATAGTGCCAATGCCCAGAAAGCCTATGTTCATGATTCCACCAAGCACACCTCTGAAGGTGAAAGAACATGGAGCAGGGCCTCAGACATTACAGTACAGTACTGGAATAAGTTCATGTGGGAGATGATGGCCCTTCAGATAACCTGGTCATTGAGGGTTTTATGGGTAATAAATCACAGCACTTTGAATATCATCTGCCATATTGTTGCATTAGTCACCCAGTTTGAAGAGATCTTTGGGGAGCACTTCAAAGTCCAATTGAGAGTTCATTGTCCCAAATAATTTGGCATCATCTGCAAATGTTGCTGCCTTGCTATTTCACTGTTGTGGCTTGTAGCATTTGTGAGTGAGGTAGCCTTGGAAGCTGAAAGAAGAAAGGTGCACTTAAATGAGCGCCTAAACAACAACTACAAATAAAGCAAAGGTGGATGAAAGGAAGGTCGCCAAAAAGGTTACTGTAAATAATAAGAAGTTTGTAAGCAACAAAAGGTCAGTGAGGAAGATGGGCCTCTTAAGTGATGGCAGCAGCAATTTATTGACAAAAGAAGTAGACAGTTCTATGAAATTGGATGAATTCTATTGCAGCCCTAACAAAAGAGGGCAGGGTGAGATGCCAGAGCCAGACATAAATTTCCCCAGGGCAAAAATTAATGGCAATAATAAAAAATAAATAAAAAATAAGAATTGTGGCAAAACGGATGCTCTAGAAATAAGCTCATCTGAACTCTGAAGGCTAACAAGACTTGAAGCAGCTCTAAAGGGAGGGAACAATCACACAGCAATAGGAAGAGGCTTTGTTTCAAACAATAATAAGAGGGCTGGTTAAAAAGGCAGCCATCACCTATTCATACCCTAACCTGATCTCAGAGGTTATCTGGAAGGTCACACGTCACCACAGAAGCCCTAATGCCTCCATTGCTACCTTCTGCTGATGTCCAGTAAGGACATCAGATGTGCATCCCTGTGTTCAGCCATTATCCTTGAAACAGTTCATGCATCTAAGTGGCAAAGTCTGCCTGGATCTATTCAACTGCCTGGATCTATTCAATAGAATTTGCTCTGCCTCTGTCCATGAAGCGAGTCCTACTTAGAATGGTGTGGTGGGTAAGTTCCCCCATACTGTTGTCACATCATCATAGCTACAAACATAGAATCAAAGAGTTGTAAGGAACTTCAAATTTCATCAACCTCCACTTCTGCCCACCAATGCAGGAAATGCACTGAAACAACATCCCTGATATCGTACTGGGAGGGCCATATAGGCTTGTGTTTATCAGATGACTGTTTGGAATTCTTAAAGAGTGATCAAAAGGGGTGGGTGAGAGGGAGAACCCAAATAGATGGACTCAGCTGTTCCTAGCCAAGCTTGCATACTCCAGGGTTGATGAAGTTTGTGCCCTACTCTCAGATCCACAGCTTTTCCCAGCAGGTCCTTAACACCAACACCCCCCAAGGCTGCTTCCTTTTCACCCTCTTTGATGCCAGAGCATTTCACAAGTGCTACAGGGTAGCAAAATATGATGATGATGATCATGATGATGATGATCATGATGATGATAAATTTATACTCCATCTCTTGGAGGTAAAATCTTCCTCCTCAACACTAAATCTCTCTCCCTCTTTACACTCTCAGAGAGTGAGATTCAGTTAATATTCTGACCCCCTCAGATTCCCTCACAGGAATCATAGGGTTAGAGTAAATGCGCTTTACTTTTACCTTTGTATTTTGATTGTGCAAATGGCTTTGGCTTGGGGATTGGGATTGGCTGGTTGCTTTGCTTGTATGTACATTATTTTGCTAGTAATTTGTACTAAGTTTCTTTGGGGAAATTAGATACAATGGATTTTTAAAATAATAATAATAATTGAAGTGCACACATTCATGCAGCATTTAGTCATCAGAAGCTGTAGAATCTAATGTGCCTTTTGGAGGTGGCTAGAAACATTTCCTAAGACATCGACCCAGTGGCATAAATACATCAGAACTGACCCTGGACTATTGTTTTCCTGTGTGGTGTCCTTCCAGCTGACTAGCCTGTGCCACACAGCGGAGACAGAAATTCAAAGCAAGTTTTCAGGCTCTCCAAGCAGGAGAGCAGCAAACTCCTCCAGACTCAACCAATTCCATCTTGTTTTAAAGTACAGAAGTGTTTGTGAGATAGAGCCTCCCATGGTGTGCCCTCTTCCGTAGTTCTGTAGCTTTGAAAGACCCTCTCTGAACTGCCTCATACTGACTGCTGTGCTCAGTAGTGCAGCTGGAAGAGACCCTTGGGGGAAAAGAATAGCTCCAAATCTTTATGAAAGCTCTAAAGCACAGAGCACACCCCAGATTTCCTGAAAGCTTTCTTTTACAACAGCAGATGTTGCTACTTGCACGGCAGAAACAACTTTGTGCTCTCTGAGGAAGGAGTTGGTGGAAACCTATGAGAGTAGCTAGGAAGGGTTTGTTCCATATTTATTTTTATTTTAAAAAATGAACTAAACACACTTGTGATTTATATATGCTGGGTTCTGTCGATGCCGTAAATTACTTGCAAAAACACAAGGACAAGTATTCAGGTTGGACTTGGCCACATTGATTTTTATTCCCCACGACTGTGAGAGAGATTTGCAAATGTTTCACTTTTCACAGGGAGGGTATAAAACAGCATGAAAATGCCTGTAACAAAAAAAAAAAAGTTTATTTTTAAAACCAACAGCAGCCGCAGTGACTTTCTCTGAGAATGAAGGTTTGAATTCTCCCAGCACCAAAGACTTCCCTCTTTCTTTCCCTTTATGTATATTTATGAACTATGTGCCTGTGGGGGAAGGAAAAGGATCACATGGCCTGCTCCCTCGCTCTTTTTTCTTATTTCCTCACGATTGAGTTTGAAGAAACTGTGGCTACGGCTTTCCTTTTCACAGCATTGATCGGGCACTTGTGGCTGCTGCTACATACTAATGTCTGTCAAACACCTCACTCGTTTTGTAGTCTGGGAATGTTTCTGTGGTTTGCAAGTTGCCAGTAGCACCCAGTCAACCTGAAAGATACCATTCTTTAGAGCAGTGCAAGTGGTTCTGGGCTTCAGGAAGGAGGCAAGAGAGCTCTGACAGGGGCTTTGAGTCCTCCTGCCTCCTTCCCAAAGCTGGACAAGTGCTTACCAGGCTTTGGGAAGGATGTAAGAGGGCTCTAGGACCTAGCCAGAGCTTCACACCTTTTTTTCCAAAGCCACTGCTTAAGCCAGTGCCGTGAAGGTTGGGGAAAATGTTTGATTGTATAGGAGGGGTGGGGAACCTGCGGCCTTCCAAACATTAATGGACTATGGATGGTATTCAGCTAAGTTTTATGCAGGGTAAAGCCATTGAAATTAAATAACATGACAAAGTTAGGTCCATTAATTTCACTGGGTTTGTTCTGAGTAAAACTTAGTTGAATATTGCCCAATTAACAAGTTGCGGTGCCTGCTGGGAGTAATGATTCAGCAACATCTGGTCATCCCCCTTTGCTTCATAGTGAGCTTTCCAAAGGCACCACAAGGCAATCTGTGGGGTTTTTAAAGATGTATAATGTTTTCCAACCCATAGCTGTATGCATCTCTTATGTTTCTGGGTGTACCATAGTGAATGTGCTATTTTTTAATGAATATGTGGTTTTAAGGGTATGTGCTTATTTTCTAGATGAGCTACCCAAATCCATCTGTTTGCAATGCTAGTTACTTTTGCTGTGAAGACAATAGCACCAACTTGCATGTGCACAGGAAGTAAATGCTTGTGGGGCTGGTTCTAGACACATCAAGAAGCGCTTCAGTTTAAAGCATTGTAAATTTAAACAGGGAAAACAGGTAGAGAAAAATGGAACTCCGCATCGTCATCTGGTGGCACAATGTTAGATCACACATACGACGCATATAAATCGCTTTGACGCACAGCGTAAATTAATAATGCAGAGTTTTAAAGAATAAAAGCTTTACTGAGTTAAAATAAACTTCTTCATAAACAAGATGGTTCCAAACAGTTTGATTGAGATTACATACTGACTCTGTTCACAACTGAAGCAGACTGACTCTGCTGAAAAACTTACAGAGAGCACAAAGTGAAAGTGGCTACTAAGTCACATGTCAGAATGACACAACAGTTAGTACCAGTTACAGATAGGTAGCCGTGTTGGTCTGCCATAGTCAAAACAAAACAAATTCCTTCCAGTAGCACCTTAAAGACCAACTAAGTCAGTTCTTGGTATGAGCTTTCGTGTGCATGCACACTTCTTCAGATACACATTGTATCTGAAGAAGTGTGCATGCACACGAAAGCTCATACCAAGAACTGACTTAGTTGGTCTTTAAGGTGCTACTGGAAGGAATTTGTTTTGTTTTGACAACAGTTAGTAGTTAGGCCTGAATAACTTTAGTAGGCCCAAATGATTGTGCAGTCCCAGCACTTCCCAGCCTGCTTTGCTGCTTCTGCTCTCATGTGTCTTTGTCACATGACACGCTTTTCCTTTACCAATCTAGCTGAGTCCTGGGTCTTAGTGCATAAGATACTGTGCAAGTCTCAAGGGCCAGATAGAGAGGCCTTGAGGCCATGTTCAAGCCCTTGATTTGGGCTTCCTTACTTGTGCCTTAAGCCAAGATCCTCTTGTTAGTGCTGGGGCTCAGCTACAAAATGTAGCATTCAGAGTAAACACAGATCCATAAGTCAGGGTTGGACCTTTAGCTATGGACCTATTTAGTAGTGGGAACTTTTTGGAACCTGCAGGTCCCACAAACATTTCTCATTTAACTTTTTGTTTGTTTTTTTGAGAAAAGGCTCACATCTCAGACTGCGGGTGAGGTTACTTTAGTATTTATAGACATTTCCTCACCACTGTATACGCATAGCTTGCCACCGACGCATTTATGATTAGGTGAAAAAGGGTTTTTCATCCCTCGTCTGTTCTGTTTGCATAAGTTTAGATGGAGATATCACACCTACACATTTCATTTCTCTAAATTGAAAATTTGTGTGTGTGTTTGTGTGTTGAACCAAAAGTGAAATGTTCTGGAAGGCCTGCAGATGCAAACCCAAAACTAATTGGTAGTTGTTGCAAGAATGAGCTCATCTATGTTTATAGTCGCTTGCTTTGATATATGCGAATTGGCTTGCTTTGATGCTGTGGGTCCTGGGATGCTGGGCTCTTGGCCCACAGAAGGGAGCTATCTGTAAGCCTTGGATAGTTGCCACCTATGGCCTCAGCGGTCAAGTGAATTGATGGGAAGGTCTTGACAAACTGCTTTGTGTATAAAGAATGTATAAACGTTTGCTTGGGTGCCAACAAGTCATGATGACCTCTCACTGTTGCAGTGTTCACCCCACAACTGTAAAGGTGTTGGGGGCTCCAAGGGCTATGCTATAAATCTACACCTCCTTCTTTTAATAGAGCACTAGAATTGATAGCTCTAGTGTTTTCAACATCCTCCTTTGGTATCTTTGCATCAAACGACTCCCGAGAGCTCACCTTTGGGCTGGTGGATTAGAACTGTATATAAGGGAGAGTGGGGGGGAGGGAGGGAGGGAGGGAGGGAGGGAGGGAGGGAGGAAGGAAGGAAGGAAGGAAGAAAGAAAGAGTTAAAAACATTTGGTACAAACAATCAATAATAACAACAACTATCATTTTACATTTTCTTCTTTGGCGACCACTCGTAGCCAAGTAAGATTGTCTGCAGACGCCTGCGCACGAATTTGTTTTATGTGCGGAGAACAGTACACGATGACCAATGCACCGTCTTCGCAGTAAGGCTTTGCTTGTTCTGCCAATGAGGACTTCTTGGTTCATTGTCCAGCTGCTCCCCTTTGACCTTACTGCCTTGGGTGACCCTGCTGGGAGTATGAGACTCCCTATGGCTTCACTCACAAGGATCATAGGAATGTGCAAGCCCACTCACCGTGACAAGGTGATGATCCAGCGAGTGAGATTTTTATTTCTTCACAGAAACACAGGCAGGTTTCTTCCAAAGCATTTCAAGCCATATGTTGTGTTTGCACATCTTTGCAGAGGTTTCTAAATGCTTGTTTTTTTTCTTTTCTTTTTTAAAGTTTCCAAATCTTTTCAGAGTTTTAAACTTTTTCAGCATGAGCATATTCCAGCAGTTTCTTCCTGTAAAAAAATACGGTTACATTTTAACACAGGGTAAGGTTTGTTTGTTTTTGAAAGAGAGAACAATCAGACTGTCATAAGAAACTAATCATACTAAAGGTTGCCACATTCAGCTCAATCCAAAACAGTCAAACCTTTTCAAACATTTAAACCATTATATACTAATAGTAACACCTTGAATCTGGCCTAGTAGTAAATCAGCAAACACTGCAAATCTCTAAGCAAGGCTGTTGTACACTACACAGCAGTGGTGTGTATACACACACACACACACACACACACACTACATTGAGCTGGTCATTACAACTTTTCATGTGCTGTTTTTAGTCTGATTTTTATCTCAGTACAGTCGTACCTTGGAATCCAACGCCGCAAACCCGGAAGTGTTCTGGTTTGCGAATGTTCTTTTGGAACCCAAATGTCCAACGGAGCTTCTGCGGCTTCTGATGGGCTTCAGGAGCTTCCTGTAGCCCATCAGAAGCCGTGATTTGGTTTTCAAATGTTTTGGAAGTCAAACGGACTTACGGAACGGATTCCATTCGACTTCCAAGGTACAACTGTAATTTGCAATAATTTGTTTGCAGTGTTTTTAAATGCAGTGTGAAACCCCCAGAGAGCCTCTGCCACATAGTGTGTGAGCTGTATAGGCCAGTGGTCTGCATCCATTGAACAGCTGAACTGAACTGTTACCGGTATATGCATAGCTACTGTTAGGTATTAATGTTAAACACTATACCGCCTAGAGAAAATATCAAGTACCTGAGTTGAACTTTATTTTGTTCGGCCAACCATGTTTTCCTTTTCCTTTGGCCTTTCAGTTGGAAAAAGCTATTCTGTTGTGAATTTTGAAACAGCTACTTTTATCCAGAAAGAGTTGCATAAAATTACTCAGTGGAATGATTTTATATTTAGTATTTCTAAATATTCTCGAATATGGATGAAGGAGTTCAGTTATTGAGGGACACATTGTGGGAGATGTTTCTTTCAGGTATTCAAAAACGTCTTTGCATTATCCCTTTTGCAAAGAGGATTTCACTTCAGATCCTTGCATGTGGAATGCTATTGAAATGCAAAAATATTATGAAAAACACCATTATTTTTTAAATGAATTCCTTGCTAATGGCGGGTTGTTGTTTTTTTTTACACAAGGCTACTAAAAGGATGCAAAGCAGCCCATTTATCTCAAAATTTGCATTTTAATGACACTAGGCAGAAGGGCAGGAAGGCATTAGAAGTTAATTTTAGAATACTGGAGTGGGGGACCCTCTTAGGACTTTGTGCTACAATAGAAGAGGCCTGTCATGGTGATAATAATAATAACTACTTGCTTTCATTAATCATGTCAAAAAGAGAACTATGACACTGATTAATTAATGATTGGCAAGCCAGTCCTTCCTAATGGAACTCCTCGTTCATCGACAGTACCACTTTGGCTTTTTGTGAACAAGAATCAGCCTTTGATTAATGTATTATCATTTTTCACTGCTCTCCAAATGAAGCTTTCTTCGCCCGCTACCCCCAAAAGCGGTGCATCTTAGTTACGTTTGTGACAGTAGTGATAGGTTGTGTGAAGAGTTATTTTCATGGTTGGCATTCAGGATGATGCAAACCACCATTATAGCAAAGTGTGGCCAGCTCATGTGGTTCAAACAAGTGTTTTTGGTGAAGGGGAAATGCTGGGCTCACCCAAGACTCACTGGTTTCAACATGAAAACTACAGGATAATCCTGTACAGATCTCCTGAGATGTAACCCCCACTGAGTCAACAGGGATTACTTGGAGGTAAGTAGCTGTCAGGGAACTGCCATCGGAGAGACAGGTGGTGGACAGGCTCCAGGAGAATAGGAGAGAACCTGCAGCAGAAGAGGGAACCAGCAGGGGGAGTGCAGGAGTCACAGCGGAGGGGAGGCTCTGGGATGCTTCCAGTGAGAGTAGTGGAGAGGTAACGGGACCCCCGTTGGGAACTCCCACCCTTCGCCGGAAACTGTCACGCAGAGAGTCACGAAGGCGCATGTCCGTCAAACAGCTTTTATGTTGGCGTAAATTCCGTAGACGCCCACTGTCAGATACTACCAGCGACTGACGGAGTCATGCTTTGGGGGCTCCGTTAGTGCATCGGTTTGGATGACCAGCCAAACCCCAGAGGGATCAAGCTTTTACGCACAAGCAGCTCATTATCCCATCACAGCAATCTGACAGTCTTTGAAAGCAGCTTGTGCAAGCAGAAGGCATCATGAGCGAACCAGCCGGAACCGGAGGAGCAGGAGCTGGAGCTGGAGCAGGTCCAAGCCTGGAACAAAGGTACAGGGCGTTGGAGGTCCAGCTGGCGCTGCAAACGGCGAGGCTCGAGGAGAGGAGGGCTCAAGATGCAGATAAGGGGAAGACCACCCCACTTGCCAGACGGGTGCCTGGACTGGTGCAGAAATTTGGGGGGGATCCCCGGAACTATCAAGCCTTTAGGACAGAGATGCAATATGCTCTCAATCTACTGTTTGATGACTTCCCCGACGAGAACTCTAGAGTGGCGTACGTGATTGGCCATCTAGAGGGAGGGGCGAAGGACTGGGTTCGGCCCCTGATGGCAGCCAATAATGAAATCTTAAAGGACACAATGAAGTTTTTTCGCGCCATGGACTTGATGTTTTCCAGCGAGATCGAGCAGGGAGTGGTGCGCAGGCAGTTAATGGCGTGTAAACAGGGGAGCCGATCTGTACGTGAGTACTGGACTGAGTTCACCATGCTGATTCATAGACTTGGGTGGGACCTTGCTAGTGAACCTATTCAAATGCTGTTTGAAGAAGGTCTCTCTCCGGCAGTGAAAGATGAACTTTCCCGGGCGCCTAGGGCGGAGTCTATGGATCAGCTGACTAAATCAGCGCTGTCCATTGGGGCACGCCAGGAAGCTAGAGCTATGGAAAAGCGGGAAGGAAAGGGGGAACGTTGGAAGGACTTCCGCATTCCAGAGATTCCGGAGCAGCCTTTCCCGCCAGCAGAGCCGATGGAACTTGGAACAGCGCGCGCGCAGTTTCAAACACCAGTGAAGGGCGGAAGAAGGAGGGAAAGAGCGGCAAGAGATGCTATCTCTGCCAACAGCCAGGTCACTTTGCCAGAGTCTGTCCGCAAAGGAAGGAATGGCAAGGTATGGCGGGAACTGTTGGGGGGAAGGAGGAAGAAGAAATCACGGAGCAAGTAAAAGCCAACGCCTGGTTGCCAACATCAGGGCACAGCAGCCAGGCCAGGGAGTAATGAATGTGCCCACGCCGGAACCTCCAAGACCAGCGCTTGTGATAGAGGTGTTGCTGGAACTGGCAAACGGACACCCACTGAAGATAAAAGCGCTATTGGATTCAGGTAGCTCATGTAATTTCATGAGCAAAGAGTTTGCAGCTGAACACCAGATACAGACTATCCCATTGAGTAAGCCTTTGCAGGTTACCACGATTGATGGGAGGGAACTGTTGGGAGGAGAAGTGAGCCAACAGACTGTACCAATGATAATGAGGGTGGCACGACACACCGAACTGATAGCGTTTAACGTAGCCACCTTGGGAGGAGCTCCTATTATCTTGGGTATGAGCTGGCTGGCGCTACACGATCCGCTAGTAGGCTGGCATCAGAGAGTGGTTTCCTTTGGATCAGCACATTGCCTAGAACACTGCAAGGAGGGAGAGGCTCAGGCAGGCGCCAGGGCCACTCTAGCAGGGATGGAAGTGATGGACAAGGGGAGGGTGCCACCACAATACGCTGACTTGATTGACGTATTCAGCGAAAAAGAAGCAGATAAACTGCCCCCGCACAGACCCTTTGATTGTCAAATTACCTTACTCCCAGGAGCACAATTGCCAGTGGGCAAGCTGTATGCAATGTCAGACAGTGAGATGCAGGAGTTAAGGGAGTTCATCGACAAGAATCTCAAGCGAGGTTTCATCAGAGAGTCACGAGCGGTGGGGGGCAGCCCAGTGTTCTTTGTGGACAAAAAAACACGGGCAAGCCCAGGCTTGTATGTGATTTCAGGGCCCTAAATGCAGTGTCAGAACCAGTGACTTTCCCTATGCCTAGAATTGATGACATTCTAACACGGGTGAGAAAAGGGAAAATTTTTACCAAGCTGGACCTTAGGGGGGCATATAACTTGATACGTGTGAGAAAGGGGGATGAGTGGAAGACCACTATGTTCACCCCCTTGGGGGCCTTTGAGTACCTCGTTATGCCTTTCGGTTTACAAGCGGGCTCCGCCTGCTTTCAATCATTCATGAATCACGTCCTGGGGCCACTGCTCTACAAGAACTGCGTAGCGTTCTTAGATGACGTCCTGGTGTACTCAGACAATGAGGAGCAGCATGTGCGAGATGTAAGAGAGGTACTGAGCAAGCTGCGAGAAAACCGGCTGTGGGTGAAACTGGAGAAGTGTCAGTTTCATACCAAGGAGGTGGAATTCCTGGGGTACCGGTTGTCTGACAAGGGATTGGCCATGGATCCCAGCAAGGTTCAAGCGGTACTGGAATGGAAAACACCAAAGACCAAGAAGGACGTGCAAAGGTTCCTGGGCTTCGGAAACTTCTATAGGAAGTTCATCAAAAACTTTGCCCATTTAACAGCGCCCATCACGGATTGTCTTAGTAGCAAAAAGAAATTTGTTTGGACGGGAGAAGCGCAGAGGGCGTTCGAACGCTTAAAGCAGGCGTTTGCGTCGGAAGAGCAACTTTTGCACGTGGATCTACAACAACCAATGAGAGTGGAGACTGACGCGTCAGACCGAGCGGTGGGGGCCGTTCTTCTCCAGCCGGGAAAAGATACGTCTGAATGGAGACCGTGTGCATTCTTCTCGCGGAAGTTGAACAAATCCGAGAGGAACTACACAGTGTACGACCGAAAACTGCTCGCCATTCATGAAGCATTCCGGAAATGGCGGCACTTGCTGATTGGGGCGCAGCACAAGGTTCAAGTCCGAACTGACCACAAAAATCTGGAATACTGGAGAACAGCCCGAGTGCTGAACCAGAGACAAGTGAGATGGGCCCAGGAGTTCTCCAAATTCCACTTTGAGATTCGTTACGTGCCCGGCTCCGAGAACGTGAGGGCGGACGCTCTTTCCAGGAAACCTGAGTACTTAGAGGGGGAGGGAGCGCCTGAGGCAAGGCATGTAATCCCAGAAGACCGCTGGGTGTGTGGGGCGGCATTGGTGGGGCAGAGGGAACTGATAGAGGGTACGGAGAACGATGAATACGCCCAAGAGAAACTCAGAGAGCTCCGGAGGACAGAGGAGAACACAGGGGGGTTCGAAGAAAAGAACGGGGCGTTGTATTACAAAGGGGCACTGTACATACCCGACGGGGAACTGAGGGGCAGAGTACTCAAGCAGTTGCATGACAGCCCCACAGCGGGACATTTTGGACAGCACAAAACCATGTGGTTGGTTACCAGGGAGTTTTGGTGGCCCAAGGTGAGGGAGGACGTACGGAAATATGTCAGGGGTTGCGACAGGTGCCAGCGAGCGAAAGGAGAGAGGGTGGCGCCAGCGGGGCTATTACAACCCTTACCCACGCCCGAAAGGCCATGGGAGGCAGTATCCATAGATTTTATGACGGACCTGCCAAAATCCAAAGGCAAAACAGCTGTCATGGTGGTGGTAGATCAATTAACCAAGATGTGTCATTTTATAGCTTGTTCACATGCAGTCACAGCGGAGGAAACCGCCAAGTTGTTTGTAGAACATATTTTTAAGTTGCATGGCGCCCCCTTGAGGGTTTTGAGCGACAGAGGGAAACAATTTACTTCCAGGTTCTGGAGGAAACTTATGAGCTTACTGCACGTAGAACTCAATTTCTCAACTGCCCGGCACCCAGAAACCAATGGGCAAGCGGAAAGGGCAAATGGGGTTTTACAACAATACCTGAGGTGTTATGTAAAGGACAGAGAAAATGATTGGGTGGATAAGTTACCTCTAGCAGAATTTGCCTACAACAACGCAGAGAACGTGTCCACAGGGATGAGTCCCTTCCTGGCAAATTATGGGTGTCACCCCCGGGCATTCCCAGGAGAGGGAGGGGAGAGGTGGAGCGTGCCGGCGGCAGAATATTTTTTTGAAGAGATGGAGGCGATCCACCGTCAGCTTCAACTTAACTTAGAGAAAGCCAAGGAAGAATATAAGAAGCAAGCAGACAGAAATAGGAGGGAAGGTGAAACTATAAGGGTGGGGGACCGGGTGTGGTTGTCCACCCAAGGGCTACCGTTCAAGGGCGGGAGTAAGAAATTGAGGCCCAAAAGATTGGGACCCTTTGAGGTCATACAGCAGGTCAACCCAGTGGCATTCAAACTCAGGCTGCCCAGTCACATGAAATTACACCCAGTATTTCACAGGTCATTACTGTCGCCGTACCGAGAGGGACGTGAGTGGGGGGAGCGTGAGAGAGAGGCCACCCAAACGCCCGTGATAGAAGAGAGAGAGCGTGACATGAACGTGGCAGGAATCATTGATTCCAGGTGGAAGGGGAATCAGGTGGAATATCTGGTAGAATGGGAGGGGGAAGCAGAGTCGGAAAACACTTGGGTACCAGCAGAGGTAGTCAATGATGAGGTTTTAATAGAAGCATTTCATCAGCGTTTCCCAAGAAAACCGCAACCCGTGGCTTGATTTAGAAGGGAACACTTTGGGACCACCGATGAGGAAGGAGAGTTTGAAGGGTTCCCAGAGTCAGGGGTGGGTGAAGAAGCCGACTCCGACGAAGAAGAGGAAGACAGGGAGAGAGACGGTACGCCGTGGCTAGAAGTGTTAGAATCCTCAGACGACGAGGAGAGTTCCTTCAGGGGCTTTCCGCCCTCACCGCCAGTGGGAGAGGAGGCGGGAGGGGGTGAAGGGGGCCCTGGGGGGGAGGTGGATGTCAGGGAACTGCCATCGGAGAGACAGGTGGTGGACAGGCTCCAGGAGAATAGGAGAGAACCTGCAGCAGAAGAGGGAACCAGCAGGGGGAGTGCAGGAGTCACAGCGGAGGGGAGGCTCTGGGATGCTTCCAGTGAGAGTAGTAGAGAGGTAACGGGACCCCCGTTGGGAACACCCACCCTTCGCCGGAAACTGTCACGCAGAGAGTCACGAAGGCGCATGTCCGTCAAACAGCTTTTATGTTGGCGTAAATTCCGTAGACGCCCACTGTCAGATACTACCAGCGACTGACGGAGTCATGCTTTGGGGGCTCCGTTAGTGCATCGGTTTGGATGACCAGCCAAACCCCAGAGGGATCAAGCTTTTACGCACAAGCAGCTCATTATCCCATCACAGTAGCTATGTGTAAGTATCTCCCACTGACACCAACCAGATTTGGAGTGCCTGCAACTGAGGACTCATTCCTAATTTCATTTTCATACAGTGACTCCACAATTCCTGGTGTTCATTAGTGATAACTTCTATTTGCACCCCTGATGTCTGGCACATGTACTTCCCATGAAAAAATGTTATTTCCCTGTTGCCCAACATTTCTCTTGCTCTGCTTGTTCCAGACAAGAAGAGGTTAACTAGCCTGCCATTCATTAACAGTATATGTTGACTCCCTATTCTCTTTTCCTCATTCTCAATGAAGCCAAAGCAAAAAGCTTGTTATATTTCCTGTTATTTGTTTCTGAAGCTACCACCGTAACGCTGAACTTCTGTGTCATGGGAACATTCAAGTGTACAACTTGTTCCATTTTCTGGTTTCATCTAATGGAACATTAGTACTGCTGGGTCATCACAATGCAGCTTGAAATATCTTTGTTTTATTCCTTTGATATATTGCCTGTATATGTGTGTAATTCTAGCATTTCTCAGTCTTGCTCATCCTGTTATTTCACTTGACTATGAAAGTATTTTTGCAACAGGTTGCTTTCCACTTCTCTCTATGCAATATGTCTGGAGATTTTTCTCAGCTGTGGATCAACTATGGAACATTTCTCATAATGAAATAATAACATTACAGGAGAGTTGTGTGCTGGCTTCTAGCATCTCTCTGATTTACATTTATTTATTTATTTTGGTCCCCAGGCTGTTCCCAAGTGGTTTTAGGACTTATGAATACCAGTGTGCTTACAGCAGGCACTATTTGATTAATGAACAATTATTTTGAGTTAATCATTAGATACTTGCCTATGGGGACTGCCTTAATTAGCTAAATGCAAAGAATTTCCTATCTCTACACAGACAGGCTGTGATATTTTCTTTCCATAAAACAAAAATAAGATAAAAAGGATGTTAATCATGCTCAGCCGCCTGTTTGAGCAGCTATTCTGCTGGGATATTTCCTTCCCAAAGCTCAACATCATTTGTGACTTCAGCAGAAAACAGGTCAAGGTATGCAATGTATTAGGGGTCCAAAATATTCTTCATTGACCTAGCAGTCAAAAAATGCATTTTTAAACTGCTTTTCTACACTGTAGGTAGCAATAGAGATATTTTTATATATAGATCTTGACTTCCATATAGCTAAAAGTGGTCCTGCAATGTCCTGTAACTGTATCAGTGCCATTCTTAGATGAAACATCTTAGATTTGAACATGAATAGGAAATATGGTAAGTCCTTAAATGTTTGTCCTGCAATGCATGCAGTAGTGTGGTACCAGGCATACCTCAAAGATATTGTGGATTCGAATCCAGACCACCACAATAAAAGCAAATATCACAATAAAGTGATTCACATGATATTTTTGGTTTTCCAGTGCATAAAATGTTACATTTACACTATACTATAGTTTATTAAGCCAGGCCCCCTGACTGCAGGGATGGTGGTGGGGAAACAGCTCCAGCTCTAGCCAGCTCCACTCCCATGGCCAGAAGAGGGGCAACCATGAGGGGCTTTCTTTCCCTGGAAGTGGCCTGCAATATCTATCTAAGAAAGCTATCTAAGAAAGCAAACACAGCAAAAAGTAGATGGGATTTCCTTGTCAGGAGCCAGCACATTCATAAGCTCATGTTAAGCCACTGTTTGTCTTACATGCAAATGAGGCCAATGGTCCGCATATAATGCAGACCTCATATACCTGTTGCATGAACCTGCACCACATATTAGTTTGCTTGGAAACTGTTGAGCATCTGTCATGTAACCAACCTGCAGACATGAGCATGGCTCCTGAGTACAGTCGTACCTTGGTTCTCGAATGCCTTGGTACTCATACATTTTGGCTCCCGAACGCCAAAAACCCATGAATAAGTGTTCCGGTTTTTGAACGTTTTTAGGAAGCCGAATGTTTGATGCGGTTGTCGGCTATTGTTTCCAGGGCGCCTGAGCCAATTGGAAGCCGCTCCTTGGTTTTTGAACGTTTCAGAATTCGAATGGACTTCCGGAACGGATTATGTTTGAGAACCAAGGTACAACTCTACACAGAAAGGCGGGGTTATTTCACAGAGATAGAATTTCCTTTTAGACATTCACCAAACTTGGAGGATCTGTAACCACTCATGGCCAGGGGTAAACTAGAAAGCTACAATTGCAGGAAGAGGAATCACATGCCATTGTAATTTTAATATATCTATACGCTCATAAAACTTGAACACGCTTCAAGCGTGTAAAGATGGATTTGCTCTTATTTTTGTTTTATGCCTAAAAAATAAAATTAATCACCCTTTTACAAAAACAGAGAGAGGCAGAAAATTGAGATACACAGACAAGGAAAATTGTTTCCATGAAATGTAATAGAACAATATGCAAGTGGAGGAAACAAAATTGACCCTTGTCAATCTCACATGCAGAGAAATACTTTATACAATTCAACTGTAATTACTTTTGTTCATTAGATTAATCTATATGATCTAGTCTTTGGGCATTTTAAAATAGGATGAAGTAATGCCATATTTCTTCTTGTGTTGTAAAGAGGTTTTCTGCAAAGAAGTTGCCAGTGTCTCCCTTTCAAAGGGCTGACATTGCTGAAATCAGCATTTTTATGAGAGAATCCTGGTTTGTAAAGTTTTCATTGCTGTCGCGGATCAACAAGCAGTATGTTTTTGCCATATTTTTATCTCAATATGTTTTAATTTTCTGTGCCAAGCAAAATACCATATAATTGCCATCTAAACCTGCAATGTTACCTTTCACCTCATGGTCAAATATGCATATGTAACAATGACAATGGTTGTTCTCATTTATGACTTATGCAGTATAAATCCAAGCAAATTATCCAACCATATACAGTACATGACTGTTTATGCAACTTCAAGATCTATGATTCAATGGAGTTCTGTGTGAAACCGTATGTACGATGACACCTGGGGCATAGATTGCATCAAAAATTGGGAAAGCACGTAAAAAGTATAAGATGTTTGTAGATGTCTACTTTATGAACTTCCCTCATTTCCAGTCTTGTCTTACAATTACACACACCCCATTACAATTTATGCATAAAGTTTGGTTATCTTACTCCCCCCACCAAAAGAACTACATTAAATAGGAGACACTCAAATTGGGGGAAGAAGACCAATGGAACTATAGATCTTGCTTAAAATCAATCATTAACATTTATTGGCCTCATCTCCGAGACTCGACACCAGGTAAATGAAAGCAAATGAGTGTCTGTGCCAAAACATAGCACGCTGCTCAATGCAAATGAATCATTGCAGTGCAGGCAGAGGCTTTTAACAGACTAGACACTTGCAAAATGCAAAGAAATTCCATAGCAGTAAAGAGGATACTGATGAGTCAGGCAACTGCATGACATGCCATTTTAGGGAGTTCAAGTTTGCTCTTGCCGCCTACACAAATTCAGCCTTATATTCTCTTCCAAGAAGAGAAAAGGGAGCTCGTTGTTATGGTCATATAAGAGTTCACGGACATGTCTTGCAACTGAGCCCATGGTTGGCCTAGTTGCTGAGACTGCACCATATAGCAAATACTTTCCAGTAGCTTCAGGGCTGAGTAGGAATTTTTCTTCTCTGCTTGCATATTGGCCAACCCCAACAGGTTGTTTTGTAAAAAAATATCTTGTACTGGATTCAGGGGACAAGGGATCTAGAGAGTAGCTGCAGTTACCGTATTTTTCGCCCTATAGGATGCACCTTTTCCCCTCCAAAAATGAAGGGGAAATGTGTGTGCGTCCTATGGGGCGAATGCAGGCTTTTGCTGAAGCCTGGAGAGCGAGAGGGGTCGGTGCGCACCGACCCCTCTCACTCTCCAGGCTTCAGGAGAGCCCCACCGCCAGCCCCACAAACTCGGGGGACAGAGGGAGGCGCAGCGCGCCTTTCCCGCTGTCCCCCGACTTGGTTAGAAGGCTGGCGGGGGGGGGGAGAAGCCTGCTCCTCCCCGTCGCCAGCCCCGCAAACTCGCAGCGCGCCCCTCCCACTGTCCTCCAACTTGGTTAGAAGGCTGGCGGAGGGCTTCCCCATCCTCCAGCCCCGCAAGCTCCCAGAGCGATCTCTCTGGGTCCCGGGATCTCTCTGGGTCCCGTTCTGGGGCCTGGGGGAGGGGGAAGCTCGGGCTTCCCCAGCCCCACGCCTGGGGGGGGGAAATAATTTTTTTCCCTTTCTTCCCCCCCCCCCAATCTAGGTGTGTCCTATGTGCCGGTGCGTCCTATAGGGCGAAAAATACGGTAATTGGTCAGCCATGTTGCTGGCAGGGAAGGCTATATTAGTTAAGGGGACAGGTGAGCAATCTGAAGACACTTTTGCAGGTGAAGAAGTGAGTTGGTCTGTGGGGCCCTTGGCCAGGATAATGTCTGTTCTTCCGGCTAAGCTGCCAGGAGTTGTGGGACCTTGGGTGGGGTGGGGCAGGAAAATTTCTCTTCTCACCATACTCACTATGCCTTACTGAGCCCCTTGGAATCTGCAGAGTCTTGCTGTCCCAAGACTGAGAGTAAAGCTAGCTTCCCACTCCTCTAATTTACCCTGCAGATCTTATTAATAAAAGGTGGCGATAAGAACTCATCACTCAGTTCTCACTTCTTTTATTCCTGGGTCCAATTGCAACAAGTATCCATATTTGAGGACAAGACACTAGTTTGGGAAGTGGAGGGCAAGCCACATGGCACACACACAGTTCTGTCCTCCAATGCCTGAGGCAGCTGCCTGCATTTGCCTAACAACAGAGCCCTGAATGGAAGGAAGGGGAAGATGTGTTTGTTCCCAACCTGTTCTGTTGGAAGTGAAGTGTCTGTCCCCATGTATTTATACCCCCCCCCCAATTGTTGGATGATGGTGATGATGATGATGATTTATTACTTATACCCTGGCCATTTGGCTGGGCTTCCCCAGCTACTCTGGGTAGCTTCCAACAGAACATTAAAAACACGGTAAAAGATCAAACATTAAAAACTTCCCTAAACAGGGCTGCTTTCAGATGTCTTCTAAAAGTCAGTTGGTTGTTTATTTCCTTGACATGATGGGAGGGCGTTCTACAGGGTGCGTGCCACTACCGAGAAGGCCCTCAGCCTGGTTCCCTTTAAGCTCACTTCTTGCAGGGAGGGAACTGCCAGAAGGCCTCGGCACTGGACCTCAGTGTCCAGGCTGAACGGTAGGGGTGGAGACGCTCCTTCAGGTATACTAGAACTTGGAACATGGAAGCATGTACAGGATTATTAGAAACTAGATTATTAGAGATGATTCAAGAAGGCTGCTTCTACATGAATTTTGTAAAAGGAAAAAAGAGAGACATTGTCCCTATCTTTACAACAAAAAGAAAAAGCTACCTTTTTAGTCAGGTCATTCAGTGTATGTGAACGGAAGGTCTGGGTCTTAGAAAAACTCATCAGTACATTGTACATTATGATGATTGTGCTAGGATCACAATACAGCTTGTTAAAAATACAAAATTGTTAAGTGTCCACAACGTTAAATGCTTTATTTCACAGTTGTACACATCTGAAAGCAGGATTCTATAGAGAGCCAACTTCCAGGTAAGAATAAATATTGAGGTGTAATCTACCCTGTCATGTAATTCTCCCTTCCTAAACTTAATGGTACATTCCCTTAAATTCTAATGAAGCTTGATATCACCATTTAAAAAGCAATGATGAAACACTTGCCTTAAAAAAACAACACATCAGTGCTTTGAAATATTCTTTTTCTATGTGTGTGTTTGAGGGAAAAATAATTGAATGGAAAGCAATTAACATTTTTGAATCATTTAGTCCCCATTATTTAAAATAAAGGGAGGATAGATGTCAATCATTGTCAAAACAATTTTGCATGGAAATACACATTGGAGTAGATAAAAGCATTAGTGCTGTCAGTCTAAAATTCAGAAATAATATGTGTTTTGCAAGAATCCATAAGTTGCTGGTCAAAAATTTTTGACTAACAGTTTGGGTCTTTTAAATAGAACTATAGAAAAAATATATACAAAGGAGCTGGTAGTATGATGGATGGAACTGAACAAATTTATAACTCTTCACTGCTGTTTTGAATACACCCATGCCAAATATCTACAAATCTGAGTAGCAATAAAGATTGCAATAATAACCATCTGTCAGCGCGCTTTTCCAGCTTCTGTTTTCCAGGCTATAAAGTTCTGCTTCATGTACATATGCAGAACAACTCTTTCCTGTTTTATTTCATGGTAATTCTGACCTGATGCAGCCAAGCATAGAATGAAGTGAGGAGAAAAATTGGACTGGTTATTCTGGTTTAACCCAGCCTTCCCCAACCCATGCCATCCATATGTTTTGGACTACAACACCCATGAGCCCCAGGAAGTGTGGCTGTGCTGGTTGTAGATGATAGGACTTGAAGACCAAATCACCTGAAAGGCATGAGGTTCAGGGAAGCTGGCCTAGCCTGGTGAGCCACTGTTCTGGAACAGCTTGATAGTATAATGCTTAAGGCCCTGTGAGCTATTGCCAGGTGAAAATGAGATCCAATCGACTTTCAGCACTGACAGATTATTGGTCTTGAGGGAGGAAGTGGCTATCTAGAAAGGAAAGATTGCAAAACTGTGTTCCAGATTTATTTTATTTTATTTTAGTTTTTGCAGTAAGGGCTCTGGGGTGGAAGTTTCCCTGGCAGGATGCAGAGATATTTAGCTATGCACTAATTGTCAGGAATTGAATTCTATGGCTAATTAAAACAGAAATATAGGCTTCACCTGTTCCGCTTCGTTAATGCAACACTTGCTTTAAAGATACAGGTAAACGGTAAAGGTAAAGGACCCCTGGACGGTTAAGTCCAGTCAAAGGTGACTATGGGGTTGCAGAGCACATCTCACTTTCAGGCTGAGGGAGCTGGCGTTTGTCCACAGACAGCTTTCTGGGTCATGTGGCCAACATGACTAAACCGCTTATGATGCAATGGAACACCGTGATGGAAATCAGAGCGCACAGAAATGCCATTTACCTTCCCGTCACACTGGTACCTATTTATCTACTTGCACTGGCGTGCTTTCAAACTGCTAGGTTGGCAGTGCAGCAGCAAGCTATTCTACAGACAAAGGTGCAGCACATCTGATCAACCCTGACAAGTCAATGGCAAGAGAGTGCTTGCTGCCCCAAATTCAGCTGGGGAGTCAAGTCTGCTCTATGTGTGGAAAGATTTGGGATCAGAGGAGGTAAAGGAAAAGTGTTTTGTACAGTCAGCTGCAGGGAGTGAGAACGTTGCCTGTGTGCGTGTACAACTGTGTTGACGTTCTTAATATTTATAAAAATTATACATGGAGGAAGTTGGATAGAGAAGAGTTTTTCTCCCTCATATCACTAGAATTGTGGACATCCAATGAGGCTGAATGTTGGAAGATTCAGGAGGACAGATAAAAGGAAGTACTCCTTCTCATGTCACAGCTAAACTATGGAACTCACTCCCAAAGGAAGCTGTGGTGACTACTAGTTGGATGGCTTTAAAAGAGGAGTAGACACATTCATAGAGGACAAGGCTATGAAGACCTACGTGGCATGATGGCTGTGTTCTACCTCCGCTCTCAGAGGCAGTATGCCTCTGAATGCCACTTGCTGGGAACTGTACGTTGGCAGACTGCTGCCGCGCTCACATCCTGCTTCTGGGCTTCACAAAGGCATCTGGGTGGCCACTGTGAGATGCCTTGATGCCTTGATCATTGGCTTGATTCAGCAGACTCTTCTTGCGACCTTTTGTACTCTTTTTTTTTTGCAGCATTAATTAATCTGTATTAATTAACCTTTGTTTGAGCTCTGTGTGGAACCTCTTAGAAGTGCCTTTGCCAAATATAACCTAAACCAAATAGGAAAAGGACTGATTTCTGCTTAGTAGCAAGCACCTCTAAGTGACACTTATCCTTTATTTTAAGATTTATTTTAATGCAAGTTAACAAAAAAACACACTAAGGAATTCTCTATTAATGACAATTTCAGTGAATCAGAAATGCATCTAGCTTTCATTCCGCCAGTGTTTAATTGAGCTTAATAAAGCTGGCATCATTTAGAACTATGAGCCAGTTTTTACCACACTTAGAATCAAGATGTGGTAAAAAGCTGGCTCATAGTTAACTAAGTGATGCCAGCTTTATTTTCTGAGAATGCTGTTGTTGTTGTTGTTTAGTTGTTTAGTTGTGTCTGACTCTTTGTGATCCCATGGACCAGAGCACGCCAGGCACTTCTGTCTTCTACTGCCTCCCGCAGTTTGGTCAAACTCATGCTGGTAGCTTCGAAGACACTATCCAACCATCTCATCCTCTGTCGTCCCCTTCTCCTTGTGCCCTCCATCTTTCCCAACATCAGGGTCTTTTCCAGGGAGTCTTCTCTTCTCGTGAGGTGGCCAAAGTATTGGAGCCTCAGCTTCATGATCTGTCCTTCCAGTGAGCACTCAGGGCTGATTTCCTTCAGAATGGATAGGTTTGATCTTCATTGCAGTCCATGGGACTCTCAAGAGTCTCCTCCAGCACCATAATTCAAAAGCATCAATTCTTCGGCGATCAGCCTTCTTTATGGTCCAGCTTTCACTTCCATACATCACTACTGAGGAAAACCATAGCTTTTACTATATGGACCTTTGTTGGCAAGGTGATGTCTCTACTTTTTAAGATGATGTCTAGGTTTGTCATTGCTTTTCTCCCAAGAAGCAGGCGTCTTTTAATTTCGTGGCTGCTGTCACCATCTGCAGTGATCATGGAGCCCAAGAAAGTAAAATCTCTCACTGCCTCTATTTCTTCCCCTTCTGTTTGCCAGGAGGTGATGGGACCAGTGGCCATGATCTTCGTTTTTTTGATGCTGAGCTTCAGACCATATTTTGCACTCTCCTCTTTCACCCTCAATAAAAGGTTCTTTAATTCCTCCTCACTTTCTGCCATCAAGGTTGTGTCATCTGCATATCTGAGGTTGTTGATATTTCTTTCGGCAATCTTAATTCCAGCTAGGGATTCCGAGAATGCTAGATCACTCCAATTCTACCTGAGGAGTAGCAGCTTTCCTCATTCTATTCCTTAAAATGGATATCTTTCTCGAAGAGTAATTGCTTTTTGCTCATCATCAAAAACAAGGACCAATGGAAAGATACAAGGCAAAGATGGGGCCACGATCTATATATAAATGGAGTGAAGTACAGCACTTAATTTTTGAATTTAGGAAGCAAATTGTGCACATGCATGGATGCTTGAGTAGTCCCTTAGCAAATCTATAGGCCATCCTCCTCTATGACATGTTGGTTTTTGGTGTGTATTTGTTGGAGATCAGCTTTGAAAACAGTTTGAAAACTCTCCCATAAAAGTGCAGTCCAGGGAAAAAGGCAGCATACAGTTCTGCTTCATATATAAATTGATTGCTCCTACTCATGGTTCTCTTGAAATACACACACCACAGTGGCAACAATTGCCTCAATATAGCACTCCACAACTACTATACTAAATCAGCCATAGCCACAGAAGTGAACATATGGAATTATATTAAATTTAGAATGATCATTGGCATAGTCATTACAGCCTGCATTTGCACATCCATCCCTCCGATAAATCCACAGCTAGTGCATTTGGATGCATGTGTATTCCAAATTTCAAGTGCTTTGGAACTCCCAATGCACACCACACACTTAGGCTCATGAGGCATCTAAGCTGCTGGTTGGAGGAGGGAACTACAGGAATTCCAATTAAGAAAGACCACTTGCAGCCTATAATCTTCCTGGATTGAGATGTGACAACCACTCTATTGGCTGCTATAAGGATGGTAAGACTGGATGACTTCCCTTAGTCTGAACAACTTGTTGATGAGGGAGATACCCCAGCCTTCATCCAGCTTTCATGTGGCTTTGAACTTGTCACCTGTCCTGAGATCTGAGAGTTTGTTTCCTGTTCCTCATAGCGTTCTGCGTGCCTCACTCCAAAACAGGGAGACTATGGAAAACTTCACAAAGTAGGTTCTTTGAACCCATTATAAAATATCTCCCTCCCAAGAGATCCACTTCCATGGAAGAATAATATAGTTATTTTATCTTGGAGAATAGATTTGTGTTCATTTCCACAAAATGTGGCCACCAATCACCAGCTACAGAACTCTTTAAAAAAAAACAAACTTCACCAAATGCTTTCCTAACTATTAAGGCTACTTTATAAAGAAATATTTCAGAAACATCTTTCCTGCACTGCATGTATCTTTTACCTGGGGTGTCTCCTGGTTCAATTATTCACCAGTATCCAGAGGTTTCATGTTGTGCTTCATACAGGCTAAGCAGTCATTTGCATTCCAGAGCTACATCCTGACTCTTCTGGTTCTTCTCTGACATCCTTCAATGCACAGCATCCATAATGAAGATCAGGTGACAGTGCGTAACTATACCAGCAGTTCCGCTTCTTGAGGCAGGAAATATTTTTTCCTCTGTGGCTTATAAAGAGTCTGACAGCCCCTTTCAAGCAGCTTAAGCATAAGCAATTAATAGTAGCAATAGAGAGCCAGAGCTGGATTACCTATTATGCTAAGTATGCTATAGAGTACAAACATAGCCAAATTGAGCCCACTGCTGCACCATAATTATTGGAGAGTTTCTCCCTTTCTCCTAATGATGAGCTCTTTTAAAACTCACCAAGCCTCAGAATGTAGTGGTTGTATCTTCCTTGATAATAAACATTTTCAAATACTAACAGTCTGCGAAACATGAAAATGTGAGGTAGTAAATGAAGAAGAAGAGGAGGAGGAGGAGGAGTTTGGACTTGATATCCCGCCTTTCACTCCCCTTAAGGAGTCTCAAAGCGGCTAACAATCTCCTTTCCCTTCCTCCCCCAGTAAGGCTGGGAAACTTCAGAGAAGTGTGACTAGCCCAAGGTCACCCAGCAGCTGAATGTGGAGGAACAGGGAATCAAACCTGGTTCACCAGATTACCAGTCCACTGCTCTTACCCACTACACCACTAGGGAACTTCTGGGTGAATGCCATATGGGTGAACCATTGACATTACTGGGTGCTGCAGGAAAGCCAAAAGAAATATAGCCTAGGAATCAAAGGCCCAGGTCGTATGTTTGTCAGAAAAACATTTCCCCCTTAAAACCCAGCATAAAAAATTAGGCTTAACAATCTCTAAGAAATATATTTAGCTTCAAAAGACATTTAGATTTCTTAACCACACACGTTTCAGCTGCAAAATACTATTAGCTGATTTTCCATGGTTAAATTAGTGAGTAATCTGAATCTTTGCTGCTGGAAGGGATTAGGATGTAGAGAAAGTCCACTGGTGCCTGCTGGTCTCGGTTGACAAGGGATGGTTTTCATCACAGAAATAATGCTTGCAAGTGAAGGGCCCTGGAATGGGGTATTGCAGGACCAGGGTGAGGATGGAGCAGAGATGACCATAGATTGCTGGATCCAAAGCTTTGACATTCCTTCTGGAAGAGTCCAATCCCTTGGCTACACTAGCCTGCATCTAACAAGCCACACCTACATACAGAGAGAAACCTAAAGTGATTTGGTTTTGGACATGTTTTGGAAAGGGGTTGGGCAGCTCAGGGTGGAATCAGCTTATTTATGAACCTAATCATAATTCAAAGGGATATTTTTTTAACTGCAGAAAAACCAAATACCATTATTTCCTCTGCTCCCAAACTGATGGCAGTGGTGTGTCATATCTGGATCCCCTGATCCTCCAATTAGAAAATCTAGTGATTTTAAAATAATAATAATAATAATAATAATAATAATAATAATAATAATAATAAGGCATGCACATGACACTTCCCAAGTCTTGCAGGACTCAGATTTGGCACAGTAATATCCAGTGGCAAGGATCCATCCAGGACATGGTTGTGACTATGTCACCACACTAGTTTTCTTTCCTTTAATCCATCTCAGCACATGCTCCTTGCTATTGATTCTCTGTTCCCCTCACTGTTCATTATTCAGCAGTAACCTCCTTCAGAAATAAGGCTCAATGAGTTCAAACAATGCATGGAGGCAGAGATGGATTAAGTTGCCAATTTTGGTTTCTCTCAGTGTTCCATGTTGCCAACTGTAAGTTCGCATCCTCCCATTTCTGCAGCAGTTTGAAATTTTTACTTTAAGATGTCCAGATGAAAAATTGCACGAATTTTCATGCACATTTCTTCTAATTTATACATTTTTGTACACAATCTTCCCTTATACAGTGGACCCTCAGGTTACGTACCTCTCTGGATATGTAATCTTCAGGTTGCAAAAGCGGCAAACCCAGAAGTATTTTTCCGGGTTTCACCACTCGTGCATGCGCAGAAGCGCTCTATTGTACCACGTGCGTGCGCAGAAGCAGCGCCTCTGGTTATGGATTTTCCAGGTGTGCACGGACCCCCAGAATGAATTAAATCCGTATCCAGAGGGTCCACTGTACACATTTGGGGGGGCAAGTGCTCTCTCCTAATATTTGTTTTTAATGTTTATTATTATTATTATTATTATTATTATTATTATTATTATTATTAATGTGCATTTTTGTGCTGAATTTTTTATTAGAAAACTGCATTACAAAATTCAGATAACTTTGAATTTTGGAGAGCTGTGATGTGATTTGTTTGTTGGTTCTGTATGTGTAAATTAGGAAGGTCTGGATTACAATGTGAACCGAAGACATTTCTCCTCCAACCCTCCATGAAGGTGAGATTGGGGCAGAATTTGGTACCCTCACCCCCCCCCCCCATATTACCATCCTTGCTGGGTCCATCCCAGACTGTTGCAAGCCCTGATCTGAGGTTGGCACTTACATGACTTGAACTGAACACAAATAAGCTCCTCCTGGGAATTGGGAGCACTACATTTTGGAGCAAGCAATCATATGAAGGAGGAAATACCTGTTTACACAAATTAAGTGTTAAGCTATCATTTCAGATCTCCCACCCGATGCTCAGAGTTCTGGGCAGAATGCAGCCCAAAGTAGATGGTCAGGTGAGTAACAGTTCGGGCAGATTCACAGCTAATTTCCGAAGACAGTTTTTAAAAAGCCTGATGTCATCCAACACACTGGCTTTCTAGTGCAGCCTTAGTCTTTGACACTTTACCACTTTCACAGCAAATGATGCTGATTTGGCCCTTGCCTATTATGGCAGGCAGGCAGGCAGCAGTCTCCCAGGTGTCTCCTCCACACCACCAGCCTCTGCACAAGCATGTCCTCCACAAAGTCTGGTTTGCTCTTGATCCTGGTGAGTTGGTTACTGATTTCACCTAGGCTACTTGGAGACTTCGGGGGTGGGGTAACTTCTAGAGGACAGGACAAGAAAAGGTTTCGCTGCTGGCTGCTTCAAGTGGTGGCTTAACAATCTTCAGTTCAGTGACATCCCTGTTGACATTTGGGATAGGATATAATGATATAGCATCATTCTCATGGGTATTCTGGAGGAGGAGGAAGAAGAAGAAGAAGAAGAAGAAGAAGAAGAAGAAGAAGAAGAAGAAGAAGAAGAAGTTTGGACTTGATATCCCACTTTATCACTCCCCTTAAGGAGTCTCAAAGCGGCTAACAATCTCCTTTCCCTTCCTCCCCCACAACAAACACTCTGTGAGGTGAGTGAGGTTGAGAGACTTCAGAGAAGTGTGACTAGCCCAAGGTCACCCAGCAGCTGCATGTGGAGGAGCAGAGACACGAACCTGGTTCACCACATTATGAGTCTACCGTTCTTAACCACTACACCACACTGGCTCTCCTCCAAAGATGGCTGAACTTATTGCTCAAATTCTTCATGCAATATTTTTTCTTTTAACTCAACACATTGATAACTTCAAATATGTACAGAACAATATCAATAGACTGGGCGATGAAGAATATAACAATTTCTGCATTCTGATTGAGGATCACATGCCTGAGTTTGTCATATTATTCCATGGAGAAATATAAGGAAGAAATGTGTATATAATATTTTCTGGAACAGAATATGAAGATGGTTTCTCTTCACTTATTATAGGGCATCCAAGAAATGAACAGCTATAGTTTGGGGAAAATATTACACCATCTGTCTGTATCTTCAACTCCTGCTATTCTACTAATATTTGCTTCAGGAAACAATTCCCAAAAGATGGAATGAATATGCATCACACTGCAATGTCTGGTCACTTAACAAATATTAGCAGTTCATCTGATCAATTACATTCAGCTCAAGTATGATCTACTACTTAGTTACACCAGAATACATCAGAAGTCACTATAAATTCAATACTGTAGCATGGAAAAACTGCTGCTGATTATTTACTTTTAACCATAGCTTTTTGGGGAGGGGGGATACTTACCTTTTTATTGTGATTTAAAATCATATTGACAGTCTTGCCGTGTATTTTAGAGATGTTTGCACAGAGCACCTTGGGATTTTCCTGTACTCTTAGATGACAGCTCTGTAGAAGTGAGATTGGAAACCATTTGTGTAGAAACAGAGTATTTGAACAGAATGCTACTGATTGGTGTATTTTGGCCTCCTTTCAAAAAGGTAATTAAGCATGGACGGTTCTTATATCTACTGAAAAGAATCGTAAATATGATTCAGTGCTCATGTATCCTAGAAAAACATGTTTGCATAATTTTGCTGATTTGTTTCCTTAGTAATTGTTTTACCTTCACCTGACTAGTGAAAGAAAGAGTTGAACAAGCTACAAAAATAGTCACATTTCCTAATCTTTACTACACTGAAGTAAAAACTTTGACTTCCCTTTTTTATTTGGGTAATGAGAAATTAAAAGTTCCCCACCTTCATCTTATCTTTGCTTGACAGCACATTTCATAGAAAACCTTTGAACTCTTCAATCACTCTTTCCTAGTCATGTTTGACTATCGTTGTTGTTCAGTCGTTTAGTCGTGTCCGACTCTTTGTGACCCCATGGACCAGAGCACGCCAGACACTCCTGTCTTCCACTGCCTCCCGCAGTTTGAGCAAACTCATGCTGGTAGCTTCGAGAACACTATCCAACCATCTCGTCCTCTGTCGTACCCTTCTCCTTGTGCCCTCCATCTTTCCCAACATCAGGGTCTTTTCCAGGGAGTCTTCTCTTCTCATGAGGTGGCCAAAGTATTGGAGCCTCAGCTTCATGATCTGTCCTTCCAATGAGCACTCAGGGGTGCTTTCCTTCAGAATGGAGAGGTTTGATCTTCTTGCAGTCCATGGGACTCTTGACAGTATGTTTTTTATGCAGGGACTGTTAATATACAGAATTTACAACTGTTGCATCGGGAATCACTAACCATTAATGTCACTAGCTGGCAATAAGTGATCATATATAAGAAGTACCAAACAAAGTAAAGTATTCTTTATTACTCAGCAATCTCTCTCTCTCTGTGTGTGTGTGTGTGTGTGCGCACATGCTATTTCTATGTCATTTCTATGCTCTCTCTTTTTTTACAGCATCTGGTATACTGATGTACTAAAATGTGAAAATGGTAAGAGTGTTAAATAAATGTTAAAATAGTAAGTAGTAGTAGTGAAAGTCAACTATCGATAATACTTTCCACAAAAGTTGTGACAAAGGAAACAGCTTCAAGCCTAGCAGAGAGATTCATTGGTATGAGGACAGGAAAAACCTCTCTGCAAAGAGGCCAGTTACACAGAGAGTAAAATTCCTTCCCAGCTCTGTGAACTAGCAACCGGTCATATCCAAAGCAACAGTAAATTAAAATGAGGAAGGGTGGCTGGAAACCATGGAAACTGGAGTAGCTGAGGGTGCTGCTGCCAGAATTTAGCCACACACACACACACACACACACACACACACACACACCACTTTTACATGCATCCCAGAGCAGAAAAGTTTCCTTTCTGATCTGTACCAAGGAATGCTGCCTGGAACCACCAGGAGACAGAAAGGACTCCTGTCCCCTCACCTGTGCAGGCAGGGCAAGTATGCCCACTGCCAAGAGCAGCGAGTCTGCATTTATCCTCTCCTTTAAGGTAGACTCACAAGAAAAGGAACATTTCTGTCTTTTAAAAAAAGTGACTTCTATATTTCTGGTTTTCCAATGGTTCATTGCAGCTCTTCCATCCTTCATGTCATTGCATTATTTTAGATAAAATATATATCTCCTTTCACATTTTGTGAAAACATGAAACATCAAATTGGATTACAGTCATCAAGAGTTCTATAGCAAAGTCATCCATTAAGGCAGACGTAGCAGAGTGATAGCTTAATTCCAGTGCTTTAAATCTGTGGCTTTTAACGTTGCAGAATTCTTCCTGTGGCATTAATGAAAGGCTCCCACATATACTTTCTAAGAAAATCACTATACTATCAGAAAGCATGGTTAGATCACCTAGAGATGGAGACAAACTATATGTGTAATGGAAAATATTTTACCACACAGTGAGTACAGCTGGGATAGCCCAGTTGGGAGAACGTGAGACTCTTAATATCAGGGTTGTGGGTTTGACCCCCACGATGGGCAAAAGATTCCTGCATTGCAGGGGGTTGGACTAGATGACTGAAATATACTCGGAGTCAAGAGTGGATTTCATGCTCTTTATTCACCTCATAGTGGTGAGGAGGAATGGAAGTTCCCCCACAATATCTGCTTTATATACATTATTTACACAATGGGCTGCACGTGATTGGCTAATTCCAGGATTCTCCTGTAGACCAATCAGGTTGTGGATTCACTTCCACCTGGAGCTGGATTGGGTGGCTCCTGTGGACCAATCATACTGCGGCATTGTTCTAGGACCAATCAGACTGCTGCATTCTGCATCCTATTGTTCTAGGACCAATCAGACTGCTGCATTTTGGATCCTATTCAACTCAGTACATAACAATGATATTCATGGTCCCTTCCAACTCTACAGTTCTTTGAAAAAGCAGAGAGGGTCTGCTTCTCTCTATCTTTCAACCACCACATGTGCAACCTCTGGCTTAAAAATATTTTTGGTCGGCTTTCTTCTTGGTTCTGATTATCTTTTAAAGTGCCTCCATGGAGATGTCTGTAGATTTCTGAACCACCACAACTGTAACAACAATATACTGATGGGGACAAGAAATTTACAATAAAGTAAGGCAACATATGATACAATTACAAAGTGTACATTTCTGCAGGGCTTTGGGCACAAAAAATATCACCACATTACAGAATGCTCTAAGGAGCTGACAACAGACAGGCTTCTGGATAAAGTCTGGTTTCAAGACCATCCTTAGATGATAACACCTCAGGTGTGCTTCAGGGCCCTGATTGCAGTTTTCACAATCAGGACTTCAGAAATGCTCCTCTCTTTAAAGAAGGATAATACCACTGGCAAGGGTCCAGAATTATAGGCAAGTGACTGCTGAAAGGACCATCCAATCAGCACTTTGCACAACCCGTTATGTGAATGGGAGGGGGGGAGAAGGTGCACTGATTTGTGACTGACACACAGCAAAGTTGGGGAACTTATAGCCTTCAGGATCCTGCTGAACTACAACTGCTAACATCCCTGACCATTGATCATGCTGGTTGGGGCTGATAGGTATTGGGAGTCCACAAATTCCCAACCTGTAATAGATACAGTTTTATCAGCTGTATGCAAACCCAGTTTCTACTCAAACTAGGGGTAGGGGATAGGTTCTGCCTGAGGCCAGTCTACGGAAGAATAATAGAATTGCAGAGTTTGAAGGGACCCTGAGGATTATCTAATTCAAGTCCCTGCAATGCAGGAACTCGCAGAATAGGGCACAGGTGAAGGAGATGAGGGATGGTTGTCCCATCTGGCAAGCAGAAATACTTGTGTTGACTGACCAGAGCCGGGATGGTGTAGTGGTTAGAGTTTCAGACTAGGACCTGGGAGACCAGAGTTCAAATCCCCCACTCAGCCATGAAGCTCACTGGGTGACCTTGGGCCAGCCACTGCCTGTCTGCCATGGAAGGAGATGTTTCAATAGAAGGCTGGGACACCTTTATAAGCGTCAACATTCTCTAAGAATGACATCTGTTTGGCTAACATTTTGAAAATTGGCATACATGATCTAGCAGATGAAATCTACAAATCTGCCAAATTTCAAATTGATACAATAAAAACTGTCACAGGTACATATAGTTACAACATGCTGTAAAGTGACACATTTACCCATTTTATTCCAAATTTTGAAGAGATATGTCACATATGTTTATTTAAAAAAAGTGTGTAAACTACTGATGCAAATTATTCTGGTTTATCAAGGAAGGAAATCCTTTACTGGTTTGCTAAAGATCAATGAGTATTAAGGTTTTTCCGCCCCATTAAAGCCCATGGCAGTGAATACTGGCATATAAGACCATTAATTATGAAAGAAAAAATTCTGCCTGTACTCCAATACAGTGGTACCTCAGGTTACAAACTTAATTCGTTCCGGAGGTCTGTTCTTAACTCGAAACCGTTCTTAACCTGAGGTGTGCTTTCGCTAATGGGGCCTCCCGCTGCTGCCATGCTTTCCCAGGATTTCCATTCTCCTCCTGGGGCAAAGTGCTCAACCCGAGGTACTACTTCCGGGTTAGCGGAGTTAGTAACACGAAGTGTTTGTAAACTGAAGCATTTGTAACCCGAGCTACCAGTGTAATTGCAACGGGAAGAAAATAGTGGATGCTTGTTCAATGCCTATTCCTTTAGTTGAATATGGCACTGTGATGCACTGGTGAGTTGAAGTTAATAGAAATACCATTCAGTATTTGTATATGAATGCTATTTTACTATATGTTGAAATGTGTCTTTTCTTTCAAAACTCATATTTAAGAATACAGCCCTATGCACATTTTCCTGGGAGTAAAAACCAGGAATAGACATTCAGGGGATTGTAGCATAAATGTGATTTCCTCTCAAAAGTTCAGTGAGAATTTTGATACGTTTTAACTGCTGGGAAATGCATTGCAATATTTCAGAAAGTACAAATTTGGTGAATCATTACATTCTGCCTGCCCATTTGTTCAAGAGATGCAGCTGAGTTGTACAGAAATTCACAAAGAACAAATCCTTTTGGCGTTCCTATGTGCAATGTGGGGGCACTAGACATTTGGTTCCCAAAATATTTACTAGTGCAGTTGGGGAACATGGATACTGTTTGTTACGTGCTGGCTCTTCCTGACTTTTCAATTAAATTCCATTTTGCAAGTAGTCATGTGTGAAGCAGCCCTGAAAGACACATTTTGACCCTAAAAAGACTCCAAGTATCTGAAGTAGTACCACCCTCACATAGATATGCCTGGGGGTTAAGATTTGAACGAGAGACCCTGTTAAAGGTCTCTGTGCCCTGTGAAATTTTGGTGTGGCAGCGCATAAGACAGCCTTCTCTGCTGCAGCCCTTAAGTTATGGAACGCCTTCTCCTCTGCAGTGCATCTGGACCCAACATTGAAATCTTTTTGGAGGTGTGTGTTTGACAAGGTGAGCCCATTGGCTTAGAGGTGAAAGATGAGAAAGTTATAATAGTCTTGCCTTTGTAAGCGGTTCTATGTTTTGAGTGTGGCTTCAAAATACAGTTTTATCTATTATTTTAGCTGCTGGTTTCATGTGTGAGTTGTTTTAATCGCTACAGTGATTGAGGTATATCCCCCATGGTCAAGGGTGAGTTGTAAATGTTTATAATAAATTCATAAATATGATGAATGCATAATATGTAATATAGTAAAATACATGCATAAATATGGTTATTCAGTCCAGTGTATTGTCAATGCAGCATATGGGTGCACAAGCCTGGCCTCAAGGGAGTATATACAGAGAAACAAATTGCTTGCCAAAATTACCCTTCAGAAGTTGGCAATAGATTTTTTTTTACTTGTTTCTTGGCATCCAGTACAGAAGACTTTTACAACCACATACTGTAGCCAGCCTTTATAAAAAAAAACCCTAAAGGACTTCTCCCTCCTGGGACATTCCAACAGTCAAGGATTTTTTGTTGTTTGTTTCCCATTCTCATCCTAGATCGGATAGATTAGCTAGGTTATGATGGATCAGTGTAATAAGAACTATAAGCCAATCGATACTGTAGATACTGCAAGATGAAAATAACAATAAAGCTATAATTGAGAGAAGTGAAAATATACCAGGGACTTGCCATGGAATGAAAAAAGAAGAAAGGAAAAATGCCTTGGGTTTGTATCAGAGACATAGACATGGATTTGAAAACCTGCCCTGTGTACAGACACCTGCAGAAACTATGATGGACGAGTCAATTAAAAAGAGGTTGGCAATTGTTTAGATTTGCTGTCAAAACCTACCAATAAAAGAGGAATTCAGGTTGAGCATTGCGGTTCCAGGAATCCAGATTAAATACTATGGTTCCAGAGATGCGTGTTTTTGCTCCAAAGATTCTGGCAGCCGTACAAAAACCCACCTGCTTTCAGCTGATCCCACAAAACTTCACTTCATTGTTGTCACACATCAGTGAGCACTCTGTATATTTTAAACACCTGCATTTTAATGATATTTTACCATTCTTTCCCACCCAGCCACACACTGTAATTCACCAAATCCCACTATGAAAAGTTAGCAGACTAAAGGAAAATGCACGGGCACAGAAATCACAAATGATTAATAGAATTATAGACTTTTGGAGCTGGAAGGGACTTTGCGGTTCCGATACCCCCATCTCTTGTTTGATGTAGGAATATTTCAGCTACAGCATCCCTGGCAAATAAATATCCAACTTTAGATAAAAGATCTCTAGTTTAAGGAAAGAGAACCAATCCACCCCTAAGGTGCGTTTTCCCATCATTGAGAAGTTTCTCCAAATATTTAGCCAACATCTGCTTCTCTGCAATTTTTATCCTTCTGTCTGGAGCAACAGAGAACAAGTCTGCTGAGTTTTCTATTCTACAGGCCCTCAGCTATAAATCCTATGATGCAGTGCATCTCAAATTGGAAACATCTGGAGCCTTGAAGTAAAGTAAGCATTTATTACAGCAGAAAGAATGGAATCACAACTAGAACTAGACAAAATCAGCATTGGAACACAAATTTTACATCGAGATATAACGGAGAATGGTATTCCTTGAGTTTGTACATAGCTTCTTTCAGGGTTCTATTTTATATTAAAATGTGATCCAAACATAAAACCATTTTTATACAGTTGTATTTGAAATATTTTCCCCAAAAGGTCTGAAACCAGTAGGTTTAGAAGGTATGTGCTTTTTTCTTGGGGAAGCACTTGCAAAGGTTTTCTAAATCAGGCAAAACTTTCTTGTAGCCCTGCTCTTTAAAACACACAAAAAGGTTACAGAATCTACTCGTAGAAACTGCATTAAGTATATGCTGGTCTTGAGATGACAAGTACTTAATTTACAAACAGGAGCAAATACAATCAAGTAAATGCGAGAGCTCATTTACAGCACACAATCATTTTTTGCCTTCTTTCCTCTTCTCACTCTTCATCAGAAAAAAAAAAAAAAATGTTGCAGGATTAACACGTGCTGCCAATTATTTCTAGGCAATTAATTATGGTTCCAAAAACCCATCCTGAATTTTAGGGGGCAAATTAACTGATACTGAAAAGGTTAGTATGAATTTAGCTTTGCCACTCACAATTGATTGGTGGTTTTGGAGAGGCTTGAAGATACCTGCTACTTAGGCTGCAATCCTATATATACACTTACTTAGAAGTAAACCCTAGTGGCCTCAGTGGGGCTTATTTCTGAGTATACATGCATAGGATTGTGCTGTCAGTCATTCCAGAATACACATAAGGGAATTCCATCACTATATCCAGTAAGCTACTTTGGCGTTTCAGCTGCTTATTACCAAGTCTTGCAGAATAATCAATAACAAGACATATTGTTAAATAAAGCCAGATATAACACGTTGAATATCTTTTTTTCCAAAGAAAAAAAAAACCACTAAGAAAACTTTAGTCATAGTTTTTATTTATTTATTTACTGGGAAAGATATTGTTTTAGGAGAGATTTAAATCTAGGACTAAAATAATTTTTGCATTCATTTATTGTAATAATTTATGTATGTCTAGTCGTCTGAATTTTATGTTGAGAAGACAAGCAGGCATTTCTGCTCCCTTGTGTTTCCTTTTACTATGGAAGGTAAAGATATATTGTAAGAAATCAGACTGCAAGCTATAAAAGTGTTATGTAACACAGTGCAACTTTAAATTCTGTAATGGAATTGCATCTTGCAATACAAAATGATGTCTAGCTGTCTATATCAATATGAAAAAACAAAGCATAATTTTGAAGTTGGTTTCATGAAAGCAATCTCTTTAGCAAAGAGATTATTATTATTATTATTATTATTATTATTATTATTATTATTTATACCCCGCCCATCTGGCTGAGTTTCCCCAGCCACTCTGGGCAGCTTCCAATAAAGTGTTAAAAACAATACAGCATTAAATTTTAAAAACTTCCCTAAACAGGGCTGCCTTCAGATGTCTTTTAAAGATAAGATAGCTACTTATTTCCTTCACATATGAAGGGAGGGGGTTCCACAGGGTGGGCGCCACTACCAAGAAGGCCCTCTGTCTGGTTCCCTGTAACCTCATTTCTCTCAATGAGGGAACCACCAGAAGTCCCTCAGCGCTGGATCTCAGTGTCCGGGCTGAATGATGGGGGTGGAGACGCTCCTTCAGGTATACAGGACCGAGGCCGTTTAGGGCTTTAAAGGTCAGCACCAACACTTTGAATTGTGCTCAGAAACGTACTGGGAGCCAATGCAGGAAACGTACTGGGAACCAATCCCCACGTAGAGCACATTGCAGTAGTCCAACTAGAGCATGCACCACTCTGGCAAGACAGTCCACAGGCAGGTAGGGTCTCAGCCTGCATACCAGGTGGAGCTGGTAGACAGCCGCCCTGGACACAGAATTAACCTGCACCTCCATGGACAGCTGTGAGTGCGCACCTGGTCCTTCAAGGGCACAGTTACCCCATTCAGGACCACGGAGTCCCCCACACCGACCTGCCCCCTGTCCCCCCAAAACAGTACTTCTGTCTTGTCAGGATTCAACCTCAATCTGTTGGCCACCATCCATCCTCCAACCACCTCCAGGCACTCACACAGGACCTTCACTGCCTTCACTGGTTCTGATTTAAAAGAGAGGTAGAGCTGGGTGTCATCTGCATACTGATGAACACCTAGCCCAAACCCCCTTATGAACAGTGCCCCAAGCTCCCAGCCCCTCTAGATGGTCCAGAAGGATGTTATGAGATGAGGAACATATGAGGAAAAAATCAAGGGTGTATGTACTCTTTCATTCAAGATCATAATGGAGTTTGGGGAAAATATCACTATTATAGTCATATAAGTTCTCCATATTAATGGTAGCATTCATATCAACTTTAGAGTCTTTCCCCATGTGCATTCATAGCCAATTCCAGGATGGAGTCATTTGGTGCACCACCCCACCAGGAACACTGGATTGTCTACATGGCAACATTCCAGAAAACAGGCTTTTAGATTCCTGACATAATAGCTTCTATTTAAACAATAAGAGCTGGTTTCTGAATAGGAAGCATTCTGTTAAAAGTAATCAGCGGTGGCTCAGCTAATCTGCCTTGTTTTCCCTCAGATCTCCCCTAGTTCAGGATGAATTTATTCATAACAAAACAAAACAAAACCTGCTAGATAAGTCTATTTGTGTCCTGGACTACACATTGTTTGATTTACAATTTCCTTAAATTTTTTGTATAATGCACACTCCACATTGTGCACCCATAGGTTTCTGAAGCTTTCCATTTCTTCAGCTCATTCATGTGCCCTTAGCACGATACCAATGTCCATGTATTCACTGATAAAACAAGAGCACACATTTTCCTGCATAAATCAGTAAGACATCACACCTAAGGAATCTTGATGGAAGCCCTGTTCTGTGCCAAATAAGCACGGGATGCCTTTGCTCAGCGGTGGCGCTTTGGCCCATAAATTGCAGCAAAATACTGGGCAAGGTTTTGTCCAGCATCTTCTCTGTGTGATGGGCTCATGGGAAAAAGCTCATGGGAGGGGAAGCCTATATAAGGCTCCTACCCCTGAAGCTCACAGCCATTTTGCTTTGAGAGCTTCCTGCCCACCCACCCTTGGGTTAGAACCTTCACTGAGCAATTTTGGGTCGCTGGTTGACAGGACTAGAAAGGATTTTTTTCTCTCAACCTGATTGGCACTTGGTTGGCTGTGAGCCCTTATTTCACCCTGTTTAGATGCATTTCTATGCTGGTACCAGTTTTGTCCCCCAGCACATAGTAGTTGGTAGTGTAGTAACAAAGGCCAATGTGGCTAGGCAGTGCCTTTGGTCTGGCACATGAGACCAGCACAACCTCAAATACTATGAGTTTACATCTGCCCAGTCATGATACCACATTCTGATCACTCACTGGATGATGAAATCACCCCTCGGCTCTTCATAAACATTCATGAAGCCTCTTAAATCCCACAGAAAACCCGAATTTTGTTTTACATCTTTTATGTATGTGTACACACTCTAATAGAGATAGAAATATTCTCTCTCGCAGACCAAAGCAAAACTCCCACCGAGTTCAATGCTATCAAGATGTAACTTACTGTATACTAATGTGGGCTCCCAAGAACAAGTAAATATACTAATAAAATATTTAACACACTATTGAAGCACTCCCCGTCCTCATTTAATCTAGTTAAAAGTTTCAATGTTCAACATGTTTTGAGCTTAAGTTCTGGGACAAGACGGTAGATCAAGCAAGGCTTTCTGCAGTTTTCCTCCATTAGTCTATCTGCACTTGTTTGGCGACTGAGGGGCCAACTGCCCCTTTTCAGGAGGCTAGGAAGGTCGTTATTTGTTACAGATCACTTTATTAGAGGTTCAGAAGGTAATAATTTCTCAGGGAAACCTAAAGGAGAGAGCTGTGAAGTGAAAATGAGTGGCACAGAAAGAGCTAAATATTTAATATCCTTATACTTGTAATTGTTTCATCCAGTATCTCCTCCTTGGTGGAGCTGTCCACAATTAAGAAAACATATTTTAAAATGTTTTATATACAGATTTTTCTTGTAAACAGCAGTTACTGCATATATTTATAGATTTCAAAATAGGGTTATGGCAATCATTCTTCCACAAACTGAGGAATTTTGCTAATGGGCTTCATTTGAAATTTAGCATCATTTTTGTCAAAATAAGCAGCTCTTCATTCACATCAAATTTTGCTTTTGCTGATTTTGATGTGTTGATCCTCCCCGTCCTCAGCCAAGTGCTTTCAAGCCCTATAATTTAACCTTGAACTTTATGAGTTGATACAGGCACCTCATTCTCCAAACGTTAAGACATTTCAGGGGTGCCAGCATTTACGCTGTGTTTGGTTTTCATGGAAGGAATATCAATGGAGACTGTGGTGTTTTTGTGATATATGATTTTATTTACATGTGAATACAGGCTGAGTGTAATGTTACAAGTGTGTACGTGGATTCCCATGTGTGCAGCCAACACTCATGTATGTTGATACATACACTGCTGAGAGATTTAGGATCTTTTGCTGGAGTTATAACGCACACTTGTCTATGGATATGTGTTTTACCCTCAACTCCATGCCCACTAGTATAAGACAGGAGAGCTCACATTATAAACTCTCCAACAGATCCTGGTCCCTCGTTTAATTTCTGGGTGAGTTCCCAAAGTCATAGCTTTGGTTTCTGTACAAATCAAACCTCTGTTTCTTCCCAACTGCAAATGAACCTAGATAAAGACCCTGGCTTCCTGTTCTCCTACCTCCCCATCATGTGTCTTCCATTCAGTGAAGGGGAAGTGGGAAAGCCTGTCCTGTCCTTCTGGAAGCATCACTACCTGGTTGTTTCTATAGCAACATACCAGTATTTTACCAACTCTTTAGACATGTACAAAGGATGCTTAAGAGGCTGGGCTAGGGCCATGAACTTAGCAAAAAGACTAGTTTGACCACCAGGCAGTTCCTTATACACTAGTACCTCGGTTTAAGAACAACCCTGTTTATGAACTATTCGGTTTCAGAATTCTGCAAAACTGGAAGTAGTGTCCCAGTTTGCGAACTTTACCTCGGTCTAAGAATGGAAGCCAAATAGTGGAAGGGCACTGGTGGCGGGAGGCCTCATTAGGGAAAGCATGCCTCGGTTTAAGAACGGTTTCAGTTTAAGAACGGATTCTGGAATGGATTAAGTTTGTAAACCGAGGTACCACTGTACTACAGACTCGCATCTTACATAAATAAAATCACAGGCTTGGAGGGAACACAAATATATCATTCAAACAACACAATTCTATAACAGTGCAGCCAATATTTTTGAAACCTAGGTTTTCTAAAGGTTTTTATTCTAAACCTACCAGCTGGTTGCCAAGAGGTACAGCAATCCATTAATTTCATTATATGAAAACACATTTGTATTTTGAATTTTCATTTCTACTTTTCTCCTGAGCCCCAAAGCTCCAGTGACTCTTATTCAAAATATATTGAATAGGTGCTTCTCACATGCATTTTTCAGAGAGATGGGCCTAATATCCTGTGTGGCAGCATTAGATGTTATATAATTTGACCACAATGTGTCTCTTGATAGACCATTGCAAACAACCAAGTTATTAAAAAGTTACATATCTGTATAAAAATTCTAACGGATCAATAATTTTTACACAAGGAAAATAAACACCTTCAGCAAAAGATATTTTAATACTTCGTCTTGCTTTGATAGTTTTAAACCACCACACACTTTAAATTTAAAAGAAACTCTGATTGTGAATGCCTTGGGGTGAAATACCCCAGCAATGCTTCTATGCAAGTATTTATTTAAACAAATGAGATATGTGCAAGTTTAACATGAGCTTGATGGCAGGTCTCTTTCCTATTCCACAGTATACACCAGCAGGCTTAGTTTGGTCAAAATCAAGTATACCAGACATTCCCAACCTGCGGCCCTCCAGTTGTTTTGGCCTACAACTCCCATGATCCCTAGCTAACAGGACCAGTGGTCAGGGATGATGGGAACTGTAATCCAAAACATCTGGAGGGCCGAAGGTTGGGGATGCCTGAAGTATCCTTCCAGATTTAACACTGAATACATTATTTCTGGTAAATGAGCTACCATAGCTGTTAGAGGGTCGTGAAAATTTGTGTCATGGGCATTTTAGACTTGTCTATCCATATACTATCTGAAACTAAAGGGGAACATTGGTTGCTAGATATGAAATATATTGGCATTATTTTCAGCTCTACTCCGCCACTTTTACTCATACAGTGGTACCTCGGGTTACATACGCTTCAGTTACAGACACTTCAGGTTACAGACTCCGCTAACCCAGAAATATTACTTCGGGTTAAGAACTTTGCTTCAGGATGAGAACAGAAATCGTGCAGTGGCGGCGCAGCGGCAGCAGGAGGCCCCATTAGCTAAAGTGGTGCTTCAGGTTAAGAACAGACCTCCAGAACGAATTAAGTTCTTAACCCGAGGTACCACTGTACTCAGTTTCTGGATTCTAGGCAGTTCTTTCCCTTTCTGCCCATTTCCTTAAAAAAAAAAAAAAATGGTCCATGAGCACCTTGGGTCATATGCACCATGCCCCCCAGCCCCCCGCCAGGACACAGTTGGCAATAGTGCAAACACATGGAGATGGAAAAATCTTCTTGCATTAGCACCAATCCTTATATTAGCACAAAACTCCAGTGAATTTTGCTCATTATGTTGAAAATGGCACCTGATAGTAGACCAGAAAACCTATTAAGCACCTAACAGACCACAGTACATGGCTGGTGTACTGCTAATGGTCCCAATGATTCTGAGGCAGAGTTGCTGGTATCCTTCTGTCTCAGGAGACAATGGAGGAGTATGCCTTTGGGGGTGTTGTCAAACTGTTGGGAAGTTACAGTGCCTGTTGTGGCTGTACAGGCCAATACAAGAGAGACATGTTTTCTTTACAGATGAGATAGATGAAGGCACCTGGTGGTGGTGGTGCTTGCAGATGCACCATGGCGTTTCTTCTCTGTGGTCTCCTCCCAGTGGTCATTCCTCCTCTGTTCACTGCTGCAGATGCTCAACCTGAGTGTCTCCAGGCACTGTGGTTGCCTGCAAGGGATTCCCACATGGCAGGGTTAATGTTGCCAGCCTTCGTGTCACGTTTGCAGACATCTTTGTAACACACAGTTGGTCTGCCAAGGGGCCTGGTGCCTGACGCCAGCTCCCTGTAGACCACAGCCTTGGGGATCCTGCCATCTTCCATTCTGTGGACATGATCAAGCCAGTGCAGATGCCTCTGAGACAGGAGTGCAAACATGCTGGGAATGTGGATTCTGAGGTGGGAAGGTAGACATCAAAGTTTGCTTGTATTGTGCTTAAGCCATGCTTCAGCTTCTGTTGCAGCTATGTGAATCTCCTTTGGAAAGTTTTGTTTTCTCTATTTGACAAACAAAGCCATACATTTCCCTCTTTTGTTTTGTTTTACCTTTTGCCTAAAATGTCAGAGGTTGATGTAGAAAATGTCTTGAGCACCCATGGAGTTGGGAAATAATAAGGAGGAAATTAAATATGACAATCTGATAATTTATTTTAAAAATTGCAGCACAGCAACAATCCTATTGTAATTCACAGCACCATGAAAACACCTTATGTAACTGACAGCCCTTTAAATGCTCTAGCCATGAGACTGCAGAAACAACAAAACTGCAAATTCATTTTTCTTTCAACCGGGAAAGAAGAGAATGGGAAGGGAATGAATGAAGACTAAAATGCTGGATGACAATGCCATATTAAAAATGTTGTTAATCATTTTGCCATTTAACAATCCACGAGACTTTGTAGCTTCAGTCAAGGTTATGACGTACCTTGCACGATAATTTCTCATGTATTAAGTGTGATACAAACATGTGATATATAAACAGTTTAATGTGAGTAGCAATGTCTGTATTGTCCCAAGCCTCTTAATTTGCATTATTATTTTACACTTATTTTATTGCTTCTGAATAAGCCACAGAGTAACCAAAGTGTGAATTTAGATATGCAGCATATTCCTTAGATCTTTCTAACCAATCAGCTATTATTTCCAATTCATGTTGGAAACAGTAGACCTCTGAATGCTGCTGGCTAGGAATTACAAATGGGAAGGGTGCTGTAGTGCTCAGGTCTTGCTTTCAGGCTTCCCACAGGCACTGTAAGAGCAGGAAGATGGAGGAACGCTGCAGGACCTGGGCATGTTTAGCTTGAAAAAGAAGAAACTGAGAGGAGATGTGATAGCCATCTTAAAATATCTCAAGGGCTGTCACATGGAAGATTGAGCAAGCTTGTTTTCTCCTGCTCTGGAGGGTAGGACTCAAACCAATGGATTCAAGTTACAAGGAAGGATACTAAACATCAGGAAGAACTTTCTGTCAGTAAGAGCTGTTCAACCGTAGAACAGGCTGCCTCAGAGATTGTGGACTCTCCTTGTGTGCTTTTCAAGCTGGGTTTTTATCCAAGCTAGAGAATAGTTCCTTCCAGCCTCCCGTACTCCTCTCTACTGCTACAGTTACATCACCAGCAGTGGGGGAAGGAGAGAAGTATTGGTCCAGCCACTCTTTCGGTCTCCATCCCTCCTCTGTTTCTCTCTGTTTTGCTATGGCAGCTTATGAAGAGAGTCCTGGGAAATGTAAATTTATCATGGTATGACATAAAAATGAATAAAGGTAAGTTGATGAAGATTGTGACTATTGTCAATACATTTATTACCCCCTCTTCAACGGCGGATGAATGAAGAACCTTTGGAAGAATAACAGGAAGATGTAAGTTTATCTTTGAAAATATTTTTATGAGACAAATGATACATGTCAGCCTTTTTGCATCCCTATGAAGTTAAGTTGATTTCATCATCTTAGCACAACTGTGCACCCCTGATTTTTCTCTCTCTCTTCTGCTTCTGTTAAACCCATCAAAAAGCTTATTTATCCATGCCCATTTCTTCAAGGCTGATAATAAACACAAACAAGACCAATGTGATATAGTAAAATATGTTTGAGTACTTCATATTGACAGCGCTTTCACCTTGCTGCATGAGACTTGGCTTCAGAGGTGAGTAGATCACATTCCTATGCAACATATTGTTATTTGCATCAATCTGCTATTGAGGAAGCCATTTGGAGATCATTCTGTAGTTGCTGAGCAGCTGCAACCAACAAAATGGTTGACCTGGGATTAAAACAGAGAGGCTGAAAAAAGAAGCAGCGGAATTGTTTTCAGAGATGGTTAGTGAGAGGCCTAGAAATCTTCTCCCATTGGAGCTAAAATTTGGCCCAGCACTGAGGACAAAGCACCTTGTTTACTCAAGGATTTGCACAGCACTTTTATTTCCTCTCTCAGTATGTATGCCTTTGATAATGAATCATGAATTTAAATCTGCGGAAGCTTGTACCTGAGCAGCCACTGTTCTTGTTACATTAGAATACTGGGATTTTAATTTCTCTTTCACCCACACTCTCCTTAGATGCCACTTAGCGAGGTAACACATCAATGGCTGTAAATCTCCCCAGGGCTTTTGCTGAAAAGGGACTTTAACCTGGACATATGGAAATATTTGTTTCTTTTGAAAGATTTATAGACTGCTTTCCCCAAAAGTTCAAGACATCCAACAACGAAAAAAAGAACACAAAAGAGAGAGTGTCTCTCTACTAAACAATTGCCACTATCACACACACATTTGGGAAGCAAACAGAAAGATTTCTAGTGAGAAGTGGGAAGATTGAGGGAGTCAAACATGGTGCAAGTTATGCATGCTAACATATATGAGTATTATTATTATTATTATTATTATTATTATTATTATTAAAAGTCTAAGTTTCAAGTTATTTGTTTATGAAAATACTTACATTGTGCAATTTTATTTTTAAAAAATCAAAGCAGAGTACAACAAAAATATCACGTTTATCGGCTTAAGGAGACTATCAGAAGAGATCATAAAGAAAAAAGAGAAAATATATGAACAAGATGTGATGTGGAAACAGCAAGATAAGACTGGATAGAATTATGAACTCTGTTTGGACTGATTTAGATTGATTTGGACATTAACGCAGTAGCAAGAAGATGATCAGAATCCCCCTTCGGATCTTGAAATATGGGTCCCCCCAACAAAATTTAAAATTCGGCTTTGTAATTCGGAATTTATGTGATGTGATTTAATTTGATTTGATTGGCCGGTTAATAAAAATTATTAAAAAAAACAACAACAAAAATATCACACAAACATATTAAATCACAGATCACTGGCTAACTGTAAAAGCTCTCTCCCAGCCCTTGTATTTCTTTACATAAGCCAGATCTTGGCATATAAATGTTTGCTGCAAATGTTAAAAAAATAACAAAAGATGTCTGCTGAATCTCTGTTGTGAGAGCATTCTTCAAGACCAGATACCGAAGGCTCAGTTTCATGTTGACACCAGACATGTCTTGCCAGGGCTGCATTCTGATGTGGAGTTTTTTGAATTGGTTTTACTGGTTATAATGCTAGTGATTCTGTTCTATTTCTAACAATCCTTTTACACTATAGTACCTGCTGCATTAGCAGGGACGTGGGTAGCGCTGTGGTGTAAACCACTGAGCCTTGGGCTTGCCGATTGGAAGGTCGGCGGTTTGAATCCCCGTGATGGGGTGAGCTCCCGTTGTTCGGTCCCAGCTTCTGCCAACCTAGCAGTTCAAAAGCATGTCAAAGTTCAAGTAGATAAATAGGTACCGCTTTGGCGGGAAGGTAAACAGCGTTTCCGTGCGCTGCTCTGGTTTCGCTAGAAGTGGCTTAGTCATGCTGGCCACATGACCTGAAAAAGCTGTCTGCAGACAAAACGTCGGCTCCCTCAGCTAGTAAAGTGAGATGAGTGCCGCAACCCCAAAGTCATCCGTGACTGGACTTAACTGTCAGGGGTCCTTTCGCTTTTTACCTGTTGCATTAGGGAACTGTGGCTTTTCAGTCTCTGTACTTCTGCGCAGTGCTGTACTTTAAATGGCCGGAAAGAACTGCATGCCAGGATATCTCCCCAAATTTCATCACATAGTTACATCACAAAATTCACTTTCATTTTCCGAATAAACAGGGTCACAAATGGATTTTTACTGAAAACAATTAATACATCTGTCAGCACTAAACTTCCACTGGATTCCACGAGATTCCCAGAAACAGCCTTTACATCATGTTACAGATCACATAAAACACAAAAATGAAGAGGCAAGGAAATGTTGGGAAGATGGAATGCCTTCTGAATGCATCCCAAGTCAGAAAACAACAAAAGGCAGATGGTCTCAGTGACTGAGCTGGGATATAAGGAATCAGGTGGCTCCAAAGGTATGCTGGACCCAAGTTGTTCAAGGGTTTTGTAAGTGAATAGCAGAGCCACGAACCTGGCTTTGTAGCAGATGGACAGCCTGTGCAAATGTTTTAACAATGGTGTCACATGCTGTCAGCTATCTGCCCCCATCAGTAGTTCTGCACCAGCTGGAAATTCCAGACCAGGCCCAAAGGTCTACCTAGAGGAAATCAAGGCAGACCACACAGAGTGCACTGCAATAATCCAGTACTGAAATGATAATGAAAGTGATTTAGTCCTACAATATTTTATTTAAGAAAAAATTCAAGAACTGATTTTCCTTTACAAAGAACTCATTTCCTAGCACATTAAAGCGTTCGTTACAATTTTTCCTCTCTGAATTATATGACATTGCTTCTAGAGGGAATCGTGAAGACAAGAAAAATATTGCCAAAAAGAAAGAAAGCAAAGAAAACCCACTGAAATTTTGAAATTCAATTAGCACTTCCATTTGGCTAAACCTCTGTGTGTGTTGAGAGGAAAAGAGTGCTGACAAAATATTCCCTGTGAATGATTCACTCAGATTTCAAAATAGGATGTCTTCAAGATGCTATTACTGTACCTTTTGTGTTGGGCAGAACAAGGCAAACTGTTTGCTGTTGCTGCTGTCAACACCAAGTCTCTGCAGAGTGGCAGAGCTACCACTGCATCTCAGACCAGCCCGCCACCCATAGCTGAAGCAGGGGAGGCTTATCTTAGGGGCAAAGTGGGGCATAGCCCTGCCAAGATTTTGACCCTTCCTTCAACCTCCAAAGCCACGGTCCAGTCTTGGTCCTGTCACCCATGATAATATCAATACAGTTCTAGTGACAGTGGCTTCTGACCATCTTCCCTGCTTAGAAAGTAATAAAAAACACTAGCAGTAGATCCCTCCTCTGTCTCCAATAAGAGGAAACAGGTTTGCTTGTTTTGTTTTTGTTTTTAAAAAAGCATGGACAGATCTAGGGAGGGAAGTATGATTTCTGTCCCACTCTCCCTGCTTTTCTCTCTGAGGAGCCATGCCTGGAGGCAGAAAACTTAAGCTCTAAGCTCTTTCAGGGTCTAGTGGGGCAGATCTTGAATAGCCCCAAGCTGTTTCCTCTTTTGTGAGTGCAGGTTCACTGATTGCCTCCCCTCCCTCCCTCTGCCACTCATGGTGTGTGCATGCATGAGAGATTTACCCAGGCACCTTTCTTTGAGGTGAGGTGGGAAAGCCCAGCTTTCCTTCTCCTAACTGAAGGAGAAACAAAACTCATGTCTTTGTATGGCTGGGAAGGTCACAATGTCCCCATGTGTCCCCGTACAGGCATTTTTGTGTTGCCCTTCTTGATGTCAAATTTGTGCCCATATCTTCTCTTGCACAGAAACTGTCCATAATCAGTTTGTTTTATATGTATGCATGTACACTTGCACATTTTAAAGTGCCCACCCTAAAAGCAAATTTGAAAGATGGGACACAGCAGGAGATTGCTTAGATACCACTATGACCACCTGTTCACTTTTCCTAGGTTTCTCCCAGCCTCCCCACTTCCTGGGGGATATTGGGACATCTACACCTCTCAACAGTTAATGCTGTCATCTCTCAACAGTTCTCTGTCTGGTAGGCAGTAGGCATGCGTAGGCAGGAAAGAGAAAAATGTGGGTGCAGTGGTGCCACATGTAAATTGTGCATGAAGAAGAGCATCTGTTTCTGAGTGTTGCTATCTCAGTCTCCTTAGCTCAGGAGAGCTACTTCCATCCCTAGCCCACACCAGCAGCCTTCTTGCTGGCTTTTCTCCATTTGCCGCTGAAGGAGAATTTAAAAAAAACAGTCGCTATGAGCTCCTACTCTTCCCTAAAAGTCTGTCTTTATTTTGATCAGAGAAGAAGGAAAACCTGGAGAAGTTCTCTCTCATTTCAGAACAGGGAGGAATGGTGTTCTCTGGGACTCCCATCTCCACTATATATTTAGAGCAATATCATGCCACTTTAAACTGTCATGGCCACTGGCGGAGGAAGAGGAGTGGTGGGGGGCGCACAGGCCCTGCAGCACGATCCCAACAGGGTGCCATCGCGGCTCCCACCCCCATGCTGGGCGCCCCACCCCCACAGGTGGCACACCCTGCCCCCAGAACATGTGCAAGCCCTGCCGCCGCCTGCTCTCCACCCCCTGGTGCTGGAGCATGAAGCTCCACCACTGGTCATGGCTTCTCTCAAAGAATCATGGGAACTGCAATTTGTTAAGGGTGCTGTTAAGAGAGTGCTATTCCCCTCACAGATTTACAATTATCCCAGTGGTTTAGCAGTCAATCCTTCTTCTCAACAAACCCTTAGAACTGCAGCTCTCTGAGGGGAAGAGAAGTCTCCAAATAATTCTTAGGATCAAATGTCAGATTCCAGGTTTCTTTGAGGGTATGATATTGCCTTAAATGTATAGTGCAGATGGGACCTAAATTAATATTGAGAACAAACTCCCCAGCTGAGTTCCTGGGTAAGGGTAAGGAATGGATGGTTCCCATTTATAGGAGAGGATGGAAAGGAAGTGGAAAAAACTATTAGAAATAGAGTAGGGGAGAAGTCTAGGAATGTATTTTTACGGGGTTAGGCCTTTATTTTCTGCTTATGCAGTATGCTTGCAATGACAGGTGTGGTTGGGTGGTCTTTGTTTTGTTTCTAAAAAGAGAAGTTCCAGGAGCCAAACTTGGGTGGCTGTCCTGCTCCATACAACATGCATCTTCAAAACAGCAAGTGGATATTTAGCAATAAGGGATGTGCATTCTCCATAGGTTAGTGGCACAGTTTTATTTATATATTCCAGACTCGACCCTGGTATACAAAAAAATGATTCTGTGGTTGAGTCATAGCATACATGAAACATGGAGATTTTTCTACTTATAACCACTGACAGCAAGATGAAGTAAAAAAAAGAAGAGCAGGCTATGTAACTAGGCCTCGAGTAGGAAAGCAATTCAAAGAGAGAGAACTAACTTGAGAAACTAAATGGCATAAAGAACCAGAAATGAATACATTTTGTTCTGCTTAATATTGTTCTTGCATAATATACGATTTCTAGGTCAAATGAGGATCTTGTGTATTGCCATTTTGTCCTCATGCTTCCATTTTGTTTCACAGTTCCCATAGTTGTGAAGCTGACAAGGCCTGAAAACAAAGGACAGAGGTGGCGGACTGGCTGAACTAGCCTCAACTCTCCCTTTAGCCCCTGTGCTATTTTTGAATGTGCTTGCGGCCACATTCAGTGAAATCAGGGCACCTTTGTGACATCCCACTCAACATCATTCCTTTTCAGAAATGTCCTTACTACCTCCATCTCTGTTGTTCTTCTGAAAAATTCCCTTTAGTGGACACCTTGTTTTGTGTTTTTTACCACTAGAAATGTAGGGGGATCCCTGAATTTTGTGTGCCCGGGATAGGGGCTGGGGTTGTTTTCCTGCTGATATCCACATTACCTACATTTCTTTCTCTAAGTCCCTAGAATTCTGCCCACCTTTGCATTTGATGCTCCTGCCATTGCCTGGGAATGCCTACCCCAGTTGATTGAGTAGTAATACAGTACCCCCCCCTCCTCTCTTTCACACAAACACAATTGCTGAGCTGCCCTTGGCTTACTGCCATTCCCCTACTCTTCCTCCTCATTTTTCTTCTGGGATAACCTTCAGTATATTGACACTGATTTTGTATCCTTTTGCTTTTTATTCGGTAAAACTCCCTTGTGGGTTAAGTCACTTTTTGTTTGGACTTTGTTTTCCTTTCTTAGGAACCTTATGGAGATTTCCTGCCATCAAGACAAAAGACCCAAAGTTACCCATATGATGCTCCTATTCATTTGTCAAATTGTGCTAGTTTCTGCATTAGCTGTTCCAACCTGACAGCAGCCTATCCTCCAGCAGCCGAAGAGGCTCACTGAATTGCGGTGGAGCCACTGTGCTAGCTTTCTGGCAGTTGGGTCAGTGCTGCTTACTGGGAGGGGGCAAGGTGAAGACCAGGTCAGTGTGGTGCAAATGCAGCAGCAGGGACACGGGGTTGACTTAGATAGTGCATTTGCATCATGATGACCTCCCGGCATCTCACCCCTCTGGAAAGCTAGCATGATGGTTCCACCCCACCTGGTGTTCTGCTTCCGCCCAGCAGAATTAGAACCAAGGGCAACATAGAGAAGACATTCCTCCCAATGCCAGTCATCCACTTGAACAGCAAATATAAATTCAGACATGTCTTATTTACTACTGTTATTATTACAGTTTATTAGTTGCTTGACGTGTGATCTCATAGTGACTTAACTTTTTAAAAAAGGCCTAATGCATGGCATTAAATAAGAAAAAAGAACAATGCATTACCTACGAGTCACACAATAAAACAGAGCCAATAAAACAGTAAAAGCTTCAGCAGCAAAAAAAATAACATCAATAGACAGCAAAATGATCATAATCCATCAAACGCCTGGGAGAAGAGTTAAGTATAGAAATATGTGTCTTGAGCCAGTGTGGCAACATGAGTTTGAACAATAGCAGTGGGTGACTCAATGGGTCACATGCAAAGCATAGATGGAAAGAAATATCGTTCCATTACAGCTGAGTAATGCTGTCTTTGGGCACTGCATGCATTTGTGAATAGGTGCCTTCATGGTATGTCCTTATAGAGGCCAAACTGATATTTCATTGAGCCGCTACCATTTCATACCATCCCAGTAGTCCAGTCTAAAAGCATTGCACTGATGCACCTGGCTGCAGAGCTTGCTTTGATAATGTAATGCTTCTGGAGATATTTTGCTGGCACAGCATTCTGTGTATGCACATTCTAAATATTTGTTTGCTGGTGCAGCAAGTCTTAGGGAACGGCAATTAGTCTCGCCCTGAAGCAGGCACAAGTGACTTCATGACATACCCACAATTCTCTTCACATGCATGTTCATTTCTGAGACGTAGTGGAGTCCTTTTCCTGGATTCTGCATTAATCATGTTTTGTTGTGACACTGAGTATCGGTTGCTTTCCCCCTCCTTAATTCCAGCTCCTGAAAGACCACATATATCAATTTCCTTTTCATTGACACTAGCAAAAAGTCTAGTTCATGTGGCAGTGAAGAATACCCAAATGTGGTTCAATGTCATCTTTGTTCATAACATTGACATATAAACCTAGGCCAACTTCTTTTTTTAAAGTGTTTGCTATTACCATATCCCCTGGTGGCCACCTATACTCCTTCCTTTCCTTCTGGAACAATACAATGTCAGACAAAGTATTGGTCCAGGGACATTGCAGGGGGAACTGGCCATACCAAGTAGGTTTCAAACCAGGACCTTCCACTACCTTACTCCTTGCATCCTGGGTCTTCAGGAAGCCAGGAAGACTAGGCCTTAGAGCATCAGTGGCCAGTGCATGGTCCTCCAGATGCGTAATAATACAACTCCCAGCAGCCCCAGCTAACATGGCCAATGGACCTCAGAGATGGTTGGAGCTGTAGCCCACAGATGAGTCACCCTGTCTTTGAGTCAAGTTATAGTTCCAGCCTGAAGATAATCAGCTGACTCTCTAAACCAACTGGAACACATACATCAAAGCCAGTTCATCAGTCTGAGTAACTTGTCTTGAGCGTTTCGCTCTTCTGTTGCTGTTTTGGAAGTTGACCTTCTGCCTGCTCCCAATTTTGTACTTGCCTCTGGCCCTTTAATTTTTGTCTGCTTGATTTAATTTTTGTCTGCTTTTGTGTATCCTCCAGCCTGCTGGTGACCATAACTGCTGCCTATGGCCCTCTACTCCTCATGTTCTTGATCCAGTGACTAATCTCCATCTTATCTATGGCTGCATTATTGCCCTTCTGATACTTTCCTGCCTTTACCCAAACTGGATCCCACTTATAGCCAACCTTGGGAGGAAGCCAAGGGCAGCAAAAGAGGAAAAGGAGAAAGCAGTGGTATCACTGCTGCACAATGAGCCTCTAGAAATTTGCAAATAAATTTGCCCCCTACAAAACTTTGCCTTTTGATCCCTCCCACCAGCTGATACATTTTAGTGAAAAAAAAATGTGTAAATAACCCCCAGCTACAAATCCTTCTTCAGATTTGCCACCTGCAAATGGGAAAGTTTTTGTGCCAGTTTTGCTTAATTTTAGAAAGACTATCCCCTTTGTTTGTTGCTGGTTTGATGAAGCAAAGCCTGCTGAATGGGACACAGAGTCCTCCCTTTGGCCTTGCTCCTTACATTGCATAGATCTCTCTCACTCTCTCCATCATAATTTTACACCTTGAGAGATTTGAAGATTTGAAGTTGCCAAACATTCCATGAGGTGGAACCTTTTCAGACCTTCCCAAACACATGGACAGTGGGAGCAGGGAGAGGGAGAAGGTTAAGGAGCAGGACAAAGTCATGCAGCTCCTGTCAAAAGAAAGCCTGGGCAAAAGTTAAGAGGCAAAACCCAGAAGCACACAGTGCTGTACAATAAATCTCACGGCATCATTTGTGGAACATTGACTTCAAAGCCTTGCACAGTTTGGCAGGACTGCACTTCATACTGTTAAAAGCAAGCTGAACTAGTTTTGATGGAAGCTGTTTCCATTTATTTAAATAGAAAAATCAGAAGTACCAGATTTCAATAAAGTCACCCAAAGTAATTTTGGAATTGAAATGTAAATATTAGCCCAAGCTTTTAAAAATGAAAACAGAAGGATAGCTCTTCTAAGCATATTATGCACTACATTTGCCAAAATTAAAGGTGACCTTTTTTGTTCTTGTAGTTATAACCTTAGAAAGCTTGGTGTTTGTGGTGTTAACACTCTAAGGTTGCTTTTTTGAAAATCTCACTGCTGGGCATCCAGCCGTTATCCTGGATGGAATGAATCTGAAATTCTTAGCTCAAGTGCTCTTAGCAGATACTGTTCTACATCATTTCAAACACTGAATCATAGGTCAGTACAATTTTTCTGGCTTGACTAAGAATGAGCTAGCATGAAGACTCAATTTTCTAGTGAATTACACAGTAATGCTGTTTGTCCTACAGGGCCTTTTAATGTAAGGTGACAGTTTATGGAGGATCAGCTACTTCTGCTTTCTCAGACTTAAAATAACCAGGCCTTGCTATGAGAAAGTGTTATTACCCCAAAGGAAGCTTGAAAAATAAGGCTGAGGCAGCGCTATAGCAAAAATGTAGAAACCATGCTCTAGGAAAACCTGGGATTCCTCAGGCACCTTTTCATCTGTCTGTCTGTCTGTCTGTCTGTCTTTCTCTTATCTCTTGTCTGTCTACCAGAAGGATCTCCAAGGCAATTTAGAAAAGAAATTTTGGCTAAGGAGAGGAAAGGATGTGTTCTGGGACAAAATGACAAGAGTGGCAATGAGCTTTACTGAAAGATAATGTGCCAGTGTCACAAAGCTGGAATCCATCTGCCTTGAGAGACAATGGAGTGCACCTCTGGGGATGAAGTCAAACCAATATGTTAGCAGCACCAAAGCAGCCACAAACACCTCCCTCGTTCTTTTAGAATGGCAATGGTGCCTATCTGAGATGTGCTGGAACTGAGTTCCAGGTGAAAAAAAGCCCTGTGTGCAATATGTTTGGCACCAGCTGGCCACAGGAGTTGCTGGAAGGATGTGTACAAGGCACCATCCAACCACCTTAGGGGCTCCACCCTGGATTTGTGTAGAGTTTACTCCTTATCCTTTTCTATTCCCAAAGACATCCCACAAGACAGCAAAGGTTTAGGACTAGAGCTTTCCTTCTCCTAGCTGTGCTACCTTCCCAGGTTGATGAGCCCCATCTGCCCTCACTTTTCTCTACAGCATGCACAGAAACTGCCTTCTGGACAATTGGACTCACTACTGATCCCGCCCGTTCAATCCACAAGAGCCTGTCTTCACATGCAGGGGACGTCCCTAAATCACCAAGGGCTGAAGACCCATCAGATACCCTCAGCTGACTTAGATGGCCAGTTGAAGCTGTTCCTGGGGTGTGGCCGCTGTTGCATGCTGACAGCTTCTGAGAGCCACAGGTGAGAGTGCAGGTGGAAGCTACAATTACCCCAGTGTCATGAACAGGCAGGGCAATGGGGAGGAGGAAGAGGATCCCAGCGAAGGATGTAGCTGGGACTGGGACACACTGGGGCAAGCTGGGGATGGGGAAGGGAAGGTTGGTGTAGGAAGTACTCACGGGGTGATTGAGGGTGACAAGGGGATGAGAGTCAGTGCACAGAAACCAGAGCAGCAGGACCCATCACCAGAGCCAGAGGGGGCCCTGTCTTCACAAACACGACAGGCTCTGAGGCAGAGGGAGCAGCGGATGGGATACTCCAGGAGGCTGAGGCAGGCAAGGGCCCAGAGCCCAGCTCCCCAGCTGGGGCTTGGTGTGTGATTCCTCAGCTGGAGTAGGCTTGGAACAGGTGAGGGTCACATGCCTCATCAAGCCCAGAGGCTGCAATCAGCATGCAGAGTATAAAAGGGCAGCAGAGCCGAGGTGCTGTGTCTGCTCAACTGCCCATGTTGAGGGACCTTGACTTGGATGCTTCTGGGCCTCCATGGGACTGTGCTTTGGGTTTGACTCTGGACTGTATCCTGACTGCTGGATTTTGGACTTGGCTACTTGGATTGACCTTCACATTTTGAGCTTTCAGACTTTGAACTTGCTGCCAGGTAGGCCAGGGGTTCAGGACACCCAGAAGGAGCACAACATGTCCCCCCATGTGAGGTACTACCCCTCCCCTAAAACCCTGTCCATGTAATGTGCCCTTTTCAGACCTTCCTTTCATGCTGACACCAAATGTGCAGAGAGGCCTGGGATAGCCATATGCCTTGGGGGCTCTTGTGTTGAAAACAAGGCACAAATGGCTGGGGCTAGAGGACACGAAGGGCAGAGACTGTAAGCTGTGATAACAACCCAGCTCCATTCTCTGTGTGCTCAATATATGCGCAGTGAATACCTGAAAAAGGCTAGAGAAACATAGCTAAGGAGAATATTGGATGTGTTCTATGACAATAATGAGGTATGATAACGCGGCAGAATAGTCTTGGCTAGCACTCTTCGTGAACTGACTGAGCACCGTAGAACATGGACCACAATCTTCTGCAACACAGATTCCCTGGTCTACAAACTGACACAGAAATAGATTCCTGAAGGCAGAAGCTTTGCAAATGATTGCATTATGGAAAGAAGTGAAAATGTTATTCTAGCTTATATGGGAAGTGATAAGCTGACAAATTTCAACATCTCAATTCAGCTTGAGTCAATGCACGGGCGATTTTCTCAGCCAACACTGAAAATAACAACGGCCATGATCCAGGCAAAGTTAAGAATTGTTGGCAGCAATCCTAAACACTTACATGGAAGTAACTCCCATTGAACTTAATACAACTTGAGAGTAGATGAAGGATTGTACTGCTAAATGGCTGTGCTAAAAATGTAATTAACTCCCTCTGCATTGAAATCGATGTGACCTTAAAATGTTTAACTTTGGCTGAATCTAGCCCATTGTTTTTGTTTGTGACCTGTGGGATAGGTTTTACAATGATTTAATGCAAATTATTGAATGTATCTACTGCTGCTAATAGAAGCCATGCTGCTGTAGATCCTTACTATAGATTTTTTATTAGTTGAAGGAGTGATGACTCCTAATGAGTATGATGCATTAGTCATGGCTTGCAGTCTATTCAGTGCTGCTACCGCTTACAAAACTAGATGCTAATTGAATTCTAATTGGATTTTAATTGGAATCTAGTCAGAACCAACCCCGGCAGTTGTTTTCACTTTTGAAATTTAAGATCCCATCTGGCTGATATTAAATCTAATTCAATAATGGCATCTTCTGCCCCCCTCCCCCACAAGCCTTGTGCCCCAACCTAGGAACACAGGTTAAAAAAAAACTTTGTTGTGCTACCCAGAAGAGTGTTGCATATGAAACCACATGGTGTGCAATGGGGTTTTAGCTGTTGCTATTCTCTCTACCCACTTGTCTCCCTGTAGGTTACAAGCTTCTCCTGTCAGACAGTTAACTAAAACACTGAAGTTTGATATGTTTGGTATTCAGGAACAAGGAAATGCAATGTGGGGGGGGGGATTTCACCTGTTGAATATCTGCCTGTTGCACAGCTATTAAAGGCTCAGCTCTGTTGGGGAAAATAATAATACATTTTATTATTTATATCCTGCCCATCTGGCTGGGTTTCCCCAGCCACTCTGAATGGCTATCCTATTTTGTGGGAATCCTATTTTTGCCACCTTGCTAGCTACCTATTGGAGATGCTGGGGACCCAGTTCAGCTGATCTGCATGAGGGAACCTGTATCTACATGAAGAGTGCCCATAGATGATTTGGTTGTAATGTGTTCTACAAATATTTGTGATTTTTAATGGGATTTTGGAATAATAGCTATATAAAAATCAGGAAGGAAGAGAGTGGCTGAATTATGACTTTCCTCCAGCCCATAGGGAAGTCTTTCCCTTTGCTTACTCTGAATAGAACTTTATCAGATCCTTTGACTGAAATTAAATTAAATTAAATTAAAACCTTCACAGAAGCTGCTCATATATTTTCAGGGTTCTCCTATAAATTAAGCTTTTCCTCTTCTAAAAATGAAATTCGATATCCTCAAGATACCGTAGGAGCTAGCAGATTATACAGTAGAGCTGTCGTCAACAAATGGCAATCATTTTAAATAAGTCATGCAAAGAGAGAAAGTATCAGATTCATAACAGAAATAGCAAACATTCAAATGCATAAAACTGCCAGAGAGAAGAAATCCATGGTGTTCTTGCCCTCAGATGTCTGAGAGGCTTGAGCTGTTCCAGAGGCATAAGAAGCTTTTTTAAAAAATAAATAAATGGATAGCATTTAACATTTGAGCATGAAAATGGTATTATTTATAACTTTTTTAAAAATGCTATTTCCTTCTCTGAGCCTACAGCACAAAAGTCTTATAACTAATTAAACTATAAAAGATCTTTCCGTGTGAGGCTATTAATTTTGAGTCCCGGTAATTCTTTGGAACATCCAGAAGATGGAAATACTTATTATGCACCATTAGAAAACATCAGGACAGATTCCTTCATTGGCATGCACATTCACAGTGCTATTTTTCTAGAAAAAGAGGTGCCAGAACTCGCCATGAACGCCTCCCTTGTTTTCTTGCAATGGCGCCCACCTAAGAGGTGCCAGAACTGAGATCTGGTGAGTTCTGGCTGGGGAAAAATAATCCCTGAACATTCCCTTATATCTACAATACCCACAGAGGTCAGAGATAGAGGTCAAATGTTAATTTCTGTGACAATGCACATCCAGATCCTCAGTGCTCTTCCCCAACCCCTAGATACTAGGTTTTGCATGACTTTGGTGTGCCTGAATATGCCTGCATCAGGGTCATATTAAAGGTAGAAGCCTCCAAAGACAATCTGGTATTTATGAACAGTAGGATGTTGTTTCATTAGTATCTGCTTCAAAGGTATGTGCCACTGTGTACCTTTCTGCTTTGAGGAGAATTGCCAAAAATAAGAGCTGATGACAGCATAAAAAGCCCTGAACTGGAGCATCACAGGGGAATAAGTTGTGGAGGGGGAGGAGAAAGGAAGACCTTGGTTAAAAGGGTAGGTTACATAACCCCAGGTAAACTGTATTGCTAAATGCTGCCAGTGCACTTAGCCAGTGTGGGGAAACCAGGAAAATACCATGGCGAGAGATGATTTAACTGTTAGTTTTAGCTTCTGCTGTGAATGAAATAGCTAGTGAGTATTTTCAGAGAAGATGGAATCCATCAGGACAAAAAGAACTTTCTCAAATGGAAAGCTTCGGAAATTGAAATATAAGGGGAACAGAAGTTATCCTTTTTGTTTTTAACCAAGCTGATCGAAACATGGGTAGGGGGCTCTCAAGATGAGGATTGCTGCCATCAATAACCCTGCTCAGAGTACAGTTACACACACTGACCATACAGAGGAGGCAGTGGAATTGTGCCCCCAGAGAGCTTCATGGCTGTGTGGGGATTTGAACTCTGGTCTCCCAGGCACTTGTCCAACATGCTAACTGCTATACTATGTTCTCAGAGATGCTGTCTGAGCTGGGTGTGGGAGGCTGTTCAGTGAAACACAATTTCCAGAAGGTGCAGCTGATGAATTTTTGCTGCTTATATTTGGGGCTTCTGAAAAGTTCTGTCTTATTTTTCCATGCTGTTTAGTATCTACATGAAATCAGGGGACAAAGTCATCTAGGGTTCTGGCTTGGAATATCATCAGTATGTGGATAACACCCAACTCTCATCAAACCCAGGGGAGACAGTGGAAATGCTAAATCAATGTCTGGCTATGATAATGAACTGGATGACGGCCAATAAACTGAAGCTGAATTCAGACAAGAAGGAGGTAGTGTTAGTGGGTGGTGGTTTTTAAAAAGATGCAAAAAATTAAAAGTTGTAACATATACTTGATATAGAAACCCCATTGCTGTAATATGAAACATATTTGCAGTGGGCAGATTATTACCCTCTAAATGGTCTTGACCATTCAAGTTGGTCAGAACCCATTGTTCTGGTAATTGGGGTGAAGACTACTAGGAGATGTGGCAGTGACAAAATCAAATTAAAAATAAAATCTGTTGTTGCCATCCTAGCCATCGGCTCACGAAAAGATGCAAATGGGTTTGTCCCTGAAATCACACACCTCCCATCAACCAAGTGATTATACTTATCTTCTAAAACCTTAGCCCCATTTGGAGTTCAAAGTTCTTGGAGGATAAATTTTGCCTCAGCCCTATCCCCTTCAATGACCTTCCTCAAACTGCTGTCTACTCCAAGTTCCATTAGTTGGAATCAGTGCTGTTTTTCTAGAAAAAGAGGTGCTGAAATGAACACCTCCCTTACTCTCTTGTAATAGCAATGCCACCCACCTTTGAATTGTCTGAACTGAGTTCTGGTGAGTTCCAGTTGCAAAAAAGGCCTGGTTGGAATATATGTGAAGAGTTAACTCTGCATCAATTGAGCATACTATTAAATCTTTACCAGGCCCCACTCACTCTTGAATCTCTCACTGTTTGTAATCATGTCTATTTACCTGGGTGTAAATCTCACAGTAGGATGCAACATGTATAGCTGCAAGACACTTTAGCCCCAAATCTATCAATTCAGTTAAAACCTATTGAAACTAATGGGTGAAAGTGTATACTGTATAGCGAACATACATTCCATTTTACTCAAAATCATATCTCAATGGGACATACAGCCATCTAAGTGTGCATATAATTACAGCCATAGTCATAATTCGGTTTAACGAGAAATTTGCCTAAATGCGCCATCATATTTTGTCTTCTTATAGTGACATGAATGTATTTTGAATAAGCTATTTCAAATCCTTCTGGATAAAATACAGTACAATCCTGGATGTTCTATTTCTTCCCCTCCCAAACCCATGAAGGTGCTAAATTATAATTTACTTTCATCCCATTCAGATGATTTCTGGGACTTGGCAACAATAAGTAACTTTACAAGTTTAGTTTGAAAGATTTGTGAGTTGAAGGAACGAGAGAGGATTGAGGTCTTTCTCTGTTTGAGGAAGCTGAAACAGCTTTTTGGGGTTTCAGAAACGGAAGGCAGTAGCCTGTTGTTTTGCCTGAAAATGATTCAAGAGAGAAAACAGAGGACCCGAAGGAATGGGACAATTTTGTGGGTTGTTTTAAAAAAGGGAAAGCGTTAGGCACAAGAATGATGCATGTGTTTGCGCTTTTTATGAATGAACGAGAATTATAATTGCAATCCGTCAGCTGCATTTAAAGAATGATTACACATCTCAATGCAGAGGATGTTTCGGAGCTTACCTGAATAGGGATTATGTAATAAAAAGTCTTATGAACACCCAGCTGCATCTCTCCTCTCAGTTTTCTATATCAGATGCATAGATATGATTTGGAACTTACTGCTTATTGACTATTAGAAAATCTAATCTTTTTAAAAATGTTGACACAAAACTGCAGTCAGAGTTGTGCTGCGATCCAGAGTCTTACATGTGCTATGAATGATGGACCCATTGGCATTCTGGTCATGCACTATGCCTTTCACTTCATTGAGGACACGTTTCTGCACACCTTACTTTTGATATCTAGACCTGTGCTCCCCTTTTTAATGAATATGAGTTCCCCATGGATATTTCAAGCCCTGCACTTAGAGAATTGTAGGGTTCGAAGGGCTCCCCTGGGTCATCTAGTCCAACTGCTTGCAATGCAGGAATCACAGCTGAATCACCAGGCCACACACCATGATGGAGAACCAAGGGAAAGTGCAGGAAACTGTCTGCCTTCCAGATGCGCCTCACCACAGCTTCCTCCACCCAGACAGACCTGAGACAGCCGAATTGTCTCGTTAAAGACCACCCAGTTGTTCACTATCTGGTAACAAGGTGGAGTGCTCAGTGAGCTGCTCTTAGTGGAAGTAGTAATCAAGGTTGTCAGGAAGTAGCTTGACTACATCAAAGCCAGGAATGAAGGTTTCTTCTACTTCCTCATGAGCATCATTCAGATGTTCAAGGATGTGCTAATACAGCTCGTTTTCCTCCAACCCAACCTGGAATGTCAGTGGAAAGGGCTTGTGAGAGCTCTGGGTGGGGGTGTTTGCCCTGTCTCCAAAGCAGCTGCCTTGCATAGTCTTGGGGCACAGGAAGAGACACTCAGCACCCTCAACATGTTTCATCTGCCCTCTCTTCCCTCCCCCAACACCTGCATAACTCAGCCAGCATAGCCAGGTCTTCTGGCTTGTCTCGCACTTTCTGAAACTGTGGACTCGGCTTTTGTTGTTGTTTAGTTGTGTCCCCATGGACCAGAGCATGCCAGGCACTCCTGTCTTCCATTGCCTCCCGGAGTTTGGTCAAACTCATGCTGGTAGCTTTGAGAACACTGTCCAACCATCTCATCCTCTGTCGTCCCCTTTTCCTTGTGCTCTCCATCTTTCCCAACATCAGGGTCTTTTCCAGGGAGTCTTCTCTTCTTTTTTTTTTTTTTTTTTTTCATATATTTTTATTGAGTTTTTAACAACACAAAAAGAAAAACTTATTTACATCCAAGTACATATCACTTATTTTCATTATCTGGACTTCCCTCAACTCTTCCGACAATCTTTCGTAATTTCCATCCTATCTACACATTTCCTGACTTCAACATTACTATTAAGTATTACAGTTCTATCTCTATATATCTTCACGTAACGTTCCTCATTCTTTTACAAAGCTTCTTTAAAACACACTAACGTTGTATGTTCCTCACATGCAGTTTCCAAATATTCCGTAAATTTCCCCCAGTCTTCCAAAAATTTCTGATCTTTTTGATATCTTATTTTACCTGTTAATTTGTCTAATTCTGCGTAATCAATAAGCTTTACCCTCCAATCTTCCAAAGTTGGGACCTCTTTTCCCTTCCAATTCTGAGCCACCAACATCCTTGCCGCCGTAATAGCATATTGAAAAAATTTACAGTCTTTCCTTGTTATATCCTTCCTTGTTATTCCTAATAAGAAAATTTCAGGTTTTTTAACAAAGTTATATCTTAGTATTTTCTTCAGTTCGTTGTGTATTGTCCCCCAAAACTCCCTTATTTTACTGCACTCCCACCACATATGCATGAATGTACCCTCCTTCTCTCCACACCTCCAGCATTTATTACTGATTTTGTACATTCTGGCTAATCTTACTGGCGTTAAATACCATCTGTACACCATCTTCATTGAGTTCTCTTTTAGGGAGACACAAGCTGTAAATTTTATGTTTTCGTTCCATATTTTGTACCATTCATCTATTTCTATATTGTATCCCAAATCTCTGGCCCATTGAATCATCACATCCTTTACCCCCTCATCCATCGTATGCCAATCTAGCAAGATTTTGTACATTTTTGAGATCACCTTATAATTGCTGTTCACTATTTCAGTTTGAAATTTAGATTCTCTTTCTCTGTACCCTTTTTCCTTTGCATCTTTCTTAAACATTTCATTTATTTGGAGGTAATGCAGCCAATCATAAACCTGACCTTTTATTTGTTCGTATGGTTTTATCCTCCATTTTCCTCCTTCCTTCATCACCAATTCTCCATATGTCGCCCAATTATCTCTCATGTTGACTTTTTTAACAGCTAACACCTCTAATGGAGACAACCAGTGTGGGACTCCTACTTCCAATATGTTTTTATATCTATCCCATACTTCCCACAACGCTCTCCGGACAATATGGTTATCAAATGACTTAAAACCCTTCTTCTTCTCTTTCCATAAATAAGCATGCCATCCGGCTATATTGTCGAATCCTTCCAAATCTAACAGCTTTGTATTCTTAAGGTTGATCCATTCTTTCAGCCAACAGAGGCATGATGCCTCGTAATATATCTTCAGGTCTGGCAGGGAAAAGCCCCCCCTCTCCTTTGTATCTGTCAATAATTTATATTTAATTCTTGGTTTTTTCCCTTGCCAAACGTATCTTGTGATCAGCCTCTGCCATTCTTTGAAGATCGACGTTCCTTTTAATATTGGTAGCATTTGGAATAGGAATAGCATTTTGGGCAATACTTGCATCTTAATTAGTGAAATTCTGCCCCAGAAGGATAGTTTTAATCTGTTCCAAATTACCAGGTCTTTCTTAATTTTATTCCATGTCGGTGTATAGTTGTTCTGATAAAGGTCGATATTTTTGGGTGTCAGCCAAATTCCTAGATATTTCACTTTTTTAACAATTTCAATTCCTATTTGTTGCTGTAATTCTTCCAGTGCTGTTTTCTCCATATTTTTGACCATGATTTTGGTTTTCTTCCTATTTATTATGAACCCCGCCACCTCTCCAAATTTCTCAATTTCGTCCAGTATTCCTTTTGCCGACTCCAACGGATCTTCAGCCGTCAGCACTAAATCATCCGCAAAGGCTCTTATTTTATGTTGGTCTTTTCCTACCGCCACCCCTTTTATTCCTTCATTTTTCCTTATTGAATCTAATAACACCTCCAGGACCATGATAAATATCAATGGAGACAATGGACAACCTTGTCTGGTGCCTTTTGAGATTTTTATTTCTTCTGAGATCACACTATTTACTATCAATTTGGCTCTTTGTTCCATGTATATTGCCTTTATTCCGTTGAGAAAATCATTACCCATATCCCTCTGTTCGATATTTTTCAGCAGAAAGTCCCATGATACATTATCAAATGCTTTTTCCGCATCCACGAACATTAGCATTGCCTGCTTCTCATTCCTGGCAGACAAATATTCTATAATATTTATAATATTTCTCACATTATCTCTCATTTGTCTGCCAGGAAGAAAGCCTGCCTGGTCTTCATGTATAATTCCTTGTAAAACCTTTTTCAGCCTTTCTGCCAATATCCCTGCAAAGATTTTGTAATCCGTATTCAATAAAGAAATTGGCCTATAATTTTTAACTTGCGTCAAATCTGCATCGTCTTTTGGGATAAATGTTATGAATGCTTCTCTCCACGTCTCCGGAATTTCTTTCTCCTTCAGAATCATATTCATCACTTCTTTCATTGGTTGTGACAAGGTTGTCTCCAATTCTTTATAATACCTTGCTGTAAAACCGTCTGGTCCCGGAGCTTTCCCATTTTTCATTTTTTTAATTGTCTCTTTTATTTCTTCCAATCTTATTGGAGTGTTCAGCCTTTCTTGTGCCTCTGTCGAAATCTTTTGTATCTCTTTCTCCTTTAAGTATCTTTCTATTTTCCTTATGTTGTTCTTTTCTTTATTTCTATACAGTTGATTGTAGAAATCCAAAAATCCTTTCCTAATCCCTTTAGGGTTAGTTATCTCCTCTCCACCCACTTTTATTTTATTTATTGTGGTTCGTTCTTTTCTTTCCTTGGTCCGCCATGCCAGCCACTTCCCTGCCTTATTCGCAAATTCAAAGTTCCTTTGTCTTAGTCTTTTGATGTTCCACTCAACTTCTTTGTTTATCATCATTTCAAACTCCTTTTGCAGCACCTTAATACTTTGTTTGATTCTAGCATTGTTTGGCTTCTTTATCAGTTTCTGTTCGTTTTCCATAATTTGTCTTAGTATTTCCTTCTTTTCTCTTTCTCTGTTCTTTCTTTTAATCGAGTTCTGTTGGATAAAATACCCTCTCATCACCGCCTTGCCCGCGTCCCAGACAACACTCCTCTTCGTTCCTTTATCCCAGTTATCTTCAAAATATTCTTTCAATTTCTTCCTGGCCTCGTGGATTACCTTTTGATCATCCAATAAGTGGTCGTTTAATTTCCACCTAAACGATCTTTCTTCCAAACCTTTAAGTTCCAATTCCAGAGGACTATGGTCTGAGATGACTCTTGGTTGAATTTCTACCTGGGATGTTCTTGGTGTCAACTCATTTGATATCCAAATTTGATCAATTCTGGACATTGATTCGTTTGGGTCGGAGTAAAATGTGAATTCTTTTCTCAGAGGATGTCTTAACCTCCAGATGTCTATTAGATTACAGCTCTTTACCATCTCAAAAAAAGGCTTGGGTAACTTCCCTTCCTTTGAGTTGTTATTTCTTAGTCTGTCCATTTCTAAGGAGACCACCCCGTTCATATCTCCCATCAGAACTATCTTTTGGTCTGCAAATTCTGATAACTTGTCCTCCAATTTTTTGAAGAATTCGGATTTGTTTTCGTTTGGTGCGTAGATCCCGACCACCATTATTTTTTCACCTTGCCAATTTATCTGGATTGCCATCATTCTTCCTTCATCATCTTTGAATATTTGTTGTGCTTCAATTTTGCTTTTAACATACATTACCACTCCTCTCTTTTTCTTTTTATCTGAGGATATGAATTCATTGCCTAATCTCTTATTGATCAAAATTTTTCTATGACTCCTTGCTACGTGAGTCTCTTGCAAGCAGATTATGTCTAGATTTTTCTTCTTTAAAAGTTGTTCCACCTTATTGCGTTTTTTCCTATCGTTCAAGCCATTCACATTCCAGTTCCATATTTTTAGAGCCATGTTGTTTTAATTAAGTGTGTTTAGATTCCTTCCTCCTCTTCTTCCTCCCCCTCCTCTCTCACCTCCTCTTCCTCCTGTTCCTCGTTTCTCTGGCCGTTTTTCCTCTTTCTCTCTTCTCCTCCCGATGCTCCTTTCGCTTCTTCATCTTCTTCCGTCGTTAATTCTTTATACTTTCTTTGAAATTTACTTATTTCTTGCGGGCTGGTCAGTCTATGTCTTTTACTCTTGTAAAAAAAGGAGATCCCCTCGGGGAACTCCCATTTAAATTCTATATTGTTCTTTTTGAGGGTTTGGACTATTACTTTATAGGGGTCTCTCCGTTTCAGCAATCTAATTGGGATGTCCTTGAAAATGATTATATAGCCGCCATCTATGATTAGCCTTTTTTCTCTGTTTTTTTGAAGGACCAAATTTCTCATATCCCTATCTTTGAAGGTTATGAGGCAGTCTCCTGGGTATTTCTTCGCTTTGGTCGTTTTGACCCTCATTCTGAAGGCATTCATTATCGTATTTGCTACTTCGACTTCCTGAAGTTCTAACCATTGCGCCAGTTCTACTATTAACTTTTGTCTAATGTTCTCGTTCTGCGTTTCTGGTATCCCTCTCAGCCTCAAGTTTGTTTCCCGTTGTCGAAGTTCATTCATAGAGATGGCATCCCACATTTCTTCTTGAGCTTTGTTAGTCTCCTGAAGTCCCACCTTAATTTTGTCTTCCTCCCGCTTTAATTCTCTTATTTCCATTTTTGTCTTTTTCATCCCTTCTTCTAATACTTGGGTTCTTTTGGATACTTCCTTGATTTGCCCTTTAAGTTCTCTTACTGTCTCATCTATTTTCTTATCTAATTTTCCAATTCTTGCATCTACTTGTTCAATTTTTGATTCTAAATTCTTTTCACTTTGTCTGATCTCACTAAACATTTTTAATATTTCTGATCTAAAATCAGACTCTTGTTTGGACCCCTTTCTTTCTACTGGAGTCCCCCCCTCCCCCGCCTTTTTCTGCGTATATGACATTTTAAAATTTTTGGATCTGATTTCACTAACCGTTTAAACTGACTCTTTGTGATCCCATGGACCAGAGCACGCCAGGCACTTCTGTCTTCTACTGCCTCCCGCAGTTTGGTCAAACTCATGCTGGTAGCTTCGAAGACACTATCCAACCATCTCATCCTCTGTCGTCCCCTTCTCCTTGTGCCCTCCATCTTTCCCAACATCAGGGTCTTTTCCAGGGAGTCTTCTCTTCTCATGAGGTGGCCAAAGTATTGGAGCCTCCGCTTCAGGATCTGTCCTTCCAGTGAGCACTCAGGGTTGATTTCCTGAAGAATGGAGAGGTTTGATCTTCTTGCAGTCCATGGGATTCTCAAGGGTCTCCTCCAGCACCATAATTCAAAAGCACCAATTCTTCAGCGATCAGCCTTCTTTACGGTCCAGCTCTCACTTCCATACATCACATTGGGAAAACCATAGCTTTAACTATATGGACCTTTGTCGGCAAGGTGATGTCTCTGCTTTTTAAGATGCTGTCTAGGTTTGTCATTGCTTTTCTCCCAAGAAGCAGATGTCTTTTAATTTCATGACTGCTGTCACCATCTGCAGTGATCATGGAGCCCAAGAAATTAAAATCTCTCTCTGCCTCCATTTCTTAAAGGTAAAGGTAAAGGGACCCCTGCCCATTAGGTCCAGTCATGGCCGACTCTGGGGTTGCGGCGCTTTATTGGCTGAGGGAGCCGGCGTACAGCTTCCGGGTCATGTGGCCAGCATGACTAAGCCACTTCTGGCGAACCAGAGCAGTGCACGGAAACACCGTTTACATTCCTGCCGGAGCGGTACCTATTTATCTACTTGCACTTTGACGTGCTTTCGAACTGCTAGGTTGGCAGGAGCAGGGACCGAGCAACGGGAGCTCACCCCGTCACGGGGATTCGAACCGCCAACCTTCTGATCAGCAAGTCCTAGGCTCTGCAAATAAAACGTTTTAAATGTGTTACAAAGTGCAATATACATATGTGACTCTAGATGGTGACAGTGAGCTATGCAAAATTCAATGTATTTTTCAAAACATTTTAAAATAAAGCATTTTCACAGTGTTATATATATATATATATATATATATATATATATATACACAACACTGTGAAAATGCTTTATTTTAAATATATATAAATAAATGCTTTATTTTTTATATATATATTTTGTAGATTCCACCTGTGTGTGCTTTCAACTTTTATGTTGGGAATCATCTGCTTCCCAGCAACAGCTGTTCTCTCTCTCTCTCTCTCTCTCTCTCTCTCTCTCTCTCTTTGTTCTCAGTTTTCACTAAGACTTTCATTATGCAGTATAGGAGTAGCACAAATGAGGCTATTGGGGAGGTGAGGGGCATGGACTTGGGTGCATCCTTAAAGCAGGGAAGGTGTGGTCCTGTCTTTCTAGGGATGGTGGAAATCAGAATATTGGTGTAACTATTAGTTTCAAGTTAACCGCTCAGCCCTGCATGTCTCAGATAGGTGTAAGCAGAAGCAAGCACCACAAAAACTATTCAAAAAGGAGATGTGATCAGGTTATTCCTGGAACATTGCATAAAATGTATGAGGAAATGTCTTGGGCAAGGCTGTGGGGAAATTTGGGCTTAATTCTTGGTATCCCATTTCTTAAGATGGAAACACATGAACTGTGTAAAGCACAAGGGTATCATCAATCTATCCAAAGAAATAAGCAGAGCAGATAGGTGCAAATCAATCAATACATGACAGAGGATTTTCAGCACATCTCTGTTCCTACTAATTCCTCCTGCAGAATAAATCAAAATGACAAATCTAGGGCTGGCATCAGATTTGAGAGGGTTCTGGGCAAAGGGTGGATCCACGCGGTTCTGCTGGTGGACCCTGGTAGGCTTATTTAGTTGTGGTAGTGTTGTTCCAGCAGAGCTGGCCTTGGATGGCTGAATCTAAGCAAATTTCCTACAAGGCCCCATGGTTATGTGAGATCAGGACATTGTGGTCAAATAAAAGGGTGCTCTGAACACCCTTTTATTTATTACTTTATATTTATTACTTTATATTTATATTTATATTTATATTTATATTATATTTATAATTTTATTTATTACCACTACCACAACATACACACACATATATATATGGGCCAGGGCAGACATTAGCAGGTAAAAAAAAAAAAAAAAGGTAAAGGATCCCTGGATGGTCCAGTCAAAAGCCACTATGGGGTGTGGTGCTCATCTCGCTTCAGGCCAAGTGAGCCGGCGTATGTCCACAGACAGCTTTCTGGGTCATGTGGCCAGCGTGACTAAACCGCTTCTGGCGGAACCATGACGGAAGCCAGAGCACACAGAAACACTGTTTAACTCCCCTGCTGCAGCGGTACCTATTTATCTACTTGCACTGGTGTGCTTTCAAACTGCTAGGTTGGCAGGAGCTGGGATAGAGCAATGTGAGCTCACCCCATTGTACAGATTTGAACCACCGACCTTCTGATCCGCAAGCCTAAGAGGCACTGTGGTTTAGACCACAGCACTACCCACACCCATACATTAGCAGGACTCCTGCAGTTGCCCAAGAATGAAATTTACTGAGGCCAGCCCTGATACGGTTGCCATATGCCCTATTTTTCCAAGACACGTCCACTTTTTCATGGGTAGAGTCGTCATAGCAATCCATAATTGCCATAAAGTTGGCAAATGTGTCCTCTTTCTTGCTCTTCAGAATATGGCAACTTACCATGTATGCCAAGAGTGGCTAACCCGTGACTACAGCAACCATTATCCCTACCACTGGTCATACTGACTGGGACTGAGGGCAACATCTGGAGAGGTGGCACACATTCCCTGTCCCTGATTTGTGCTATGCATATCATTGAATAAATAAAAGTCTTTAAAGTAGAGATCTTTCCCAGTCTGCACCTGCCTTAGAATTGTTGAGATGTTTTAATTGCTTTATTGCTTGGGTGTTTGCCACCCCAAGCCCCTTTCAGAGGACAGGCACAATATACGTTTAATAAAGAATAGCTCCTCCTATACACAGTGATGTATTGGAGCATATTATTTAAATTTCCTGTACTGGTATTATTCTGCTATGTTCCTTAAGAACTGCAAGGACACCATTAGGGAATTTGTAGAAGTAAATCAAGAGCTTCTAGATACTGCAGTCCTGGGTAAACATAAAGGAAAGGGTATAGCATCAGAAATATATAGGTATAATATCTAGAGGTTATGTTTGAAGCAGCATAGAAGACATGAATTTTCAGGATGACTCAGCAATGTAATTTTTGCTCAGCTGTGACCATTTACTTTTGTCTACTGAGAATTACCATAATTGCATGTGCTAAGTGCAGATAAGCATGCTGTTCAATATACAGTCTATACAAACTAAAGTCAACCCTCCGTTTCCAGTTACTGTACCCATTAATTTAATGCCTGCCATTCTCTGTTGGCCAGGGGATTTTTTTTTTTTTTTTTTTTTTGAGGTATAGTAAAGACTGCAAAGAAGCTTGAAATTCAATGCAAAAAATAATTAGCTAGTATCAATGAGGTTTAAATGAGAAGTGTTAGAAATGGTTTTAGCTCCTCTTTCTCTTTAACAAACTATTAAGCAAAGAGAAAAAGAGAGAGAATTAGTAACAGTGTGAGTGTATAAAGGCCAGGCTGACCATCCATCCTTTTGTGGCACCACTCAGCCTCTCGTGAGATGGAGGGTATGTCCACAACTTTCCAGGAGAAAATTCTAAAACTTTCAGGTGACAGTAGGCTTCCCTTTAAAGGCAAGGTGGCTATGCTTCTTTCTCCTGTTTTCTTTTGTATTGTAAAGCTTTGCCATTGCTTCAGGCAACAAGTAGGCTGTCATCAGCAGCCCAGAGACATCCACTTGGAACATTCTATCCCAACTTGTATCAAAATTATACCACATCACAGTTTCATGCTCCTGGTGATGAATCCTATCTTTGGAGGGGTGGCCTTCTGTCCCATTCACCCCCACACACAAAAATTATCCAGGCTGAATACAGCTCTAGTGGAAGCTGCATCTGAAGCCACAGAACGTTCTGGAGTTCTGAAGGTTTATGAGACTGTAGGAGGAGCTACTCTGGAGACCTGTGAAAAGAATCACTGAGGGAAGTGGGACGCTCTTTGGTTGTGTTCTCCAAAACCCACCTCTGGTTCCAGCTTGTCAATATCCTTCTTAAAATATGGTGTCATGGTGCCCCAAGCTGGACACAGTTCTCCAGGTATGGTCTGACCAAGGCAGAATAGAGCAGTACTATTACTTCCATTGATCTGGACACTTCCATTGACTCATGTTAAGCTTGTCTTCTACTGAGACACCTAAATCCTTTTCACATGAATGATCAACAACGATCAGATGTCCCTTTGTCTTATATTTGTGCAGCTGGTTAATCCTGCCTAAGTGCAGAACCTTACATTTGTCCCTTTCTAAGTTCCTTTTGTTAGTTTGAACCCAGTTCTTTAATCTATTAAAGTCATCTTGAATCCCAGTTCTGTGTAGCATTAGCTACCCCTCACAGTCTGATGTCATCTGCAAATTTGATGAGAATCCCCTTAATTTCTTCATCGGAAAAGGCTGAACAACAATAGGCCCAGGACAGAGCTGTGCAGCACCCCACTTGACAGTCCCCCCCCCCCCGAATGATGAGAAACCATTAGTTAGCACCATTTGGGCAATGAGTATGGGGTTAAGCATAACATGGTTGGAAGGTCGTCAAGGGTAGTGTGAATGTCTATTTTCCCCCCATTAAGAATTTCTACAGTGCTCCCAGTTGCCCGTGGTTCCTGATCTGAAAAGAAACCCTTGGGTGGAGTCACCTTAAGGTATCTTTCCTAAGAATTTAATTGATGCACAGAGAGCTATGAGGTTGCCTACACAGTTCCTGAAAGCAGTGTGCTCACTGATCCTTTCTTCCACCTTTTAAAATACTAATTCCCACACCGACTGCTTTAACTGTAGAGATGTGGTATGTAAGAATTCATTTGAGACAAAAGATGGTAATCTGCATCTCAGTTACTCTCAAAACCTACAATTAAATCAGTGAGGTCATCAGAGCAATTGGAGGACTGTGGCTTAATTTCTATGTAGGCATTGCCAATGTTCACCTTTGCTTACTGGCTACATTGTTATTGCCTACAAATGGAAGAGATTTTTTAAGTTCTATTTTTATCCTGATTTGAAGTAAGCTTGAAGCAAGCTTAACAAAAAAAGCCCCACAATTTTAAAAATGTAACTTCCATTTTTAAAAGAAGTAGTATAACAGAAAATCAAAACATTGAAGAGAAAAATAAAACCAATAAGTATAATTGGCCTTTATGCCAACTTGACAAAAGGTGATCCAAGGCAGTGGAATACGAGAATACCCCACCCGTTGCCTTTTTAAAGTGCCCCCCACAACATAAAAACCCAGTTACCGTCAAAGTCTATACGGCTTCATCTATAAAGGACTTTAAGTTTCCAAGTCAACTCCACAGCCCTATACAAACATTCTTTCTTCCACACACTTGCCATTGTGTGAGGGGCACACACCCGTCACAACATACCCAGAGAGGAACATTTGCAGTGGGGACCCTGCAAGATCAGGACTCCACATCATATGGGGATCCTAGACAAAGAGAAAGGGGTCTCCACCACAAAACACAGATGAGAATGCAAAGGAAGGGAGGTCAGGAACCCACTCCTGCTTCCACTCCCAATACACAATGACAGTTACAGTAGCAAAACTAAATTCCACTGTGTTCATTCCACTTACTAGGGTGTAAGACTCAGGAACTTCAGTGAGATATGCTGCTGAGTAAAGCATGCCAAAAGAAGGCTTTCAGCAACCTTGGACCTAAACAAACAAATGAGACACAAGTAAGCTTCTCATTTTAATTTCCCAAACATGAGCATATTTTCCTCCCTACTAAGGCTGCTTACACTGGCTCTTACCGTCGCTGAAAATTGAAAACAGAAGTCTCTCAGAAGCCTGATGTGTTGTGGAGAACTGGGTAACGGAACACTTCTTAACTTGCTTTATGCTGATAACGAACTCACTGCAATCCCATTTAAATTTATCTATTTTAAGAATCTCCTTATTGCTTGTGTTGCAGGTGGTGGTGGTCCTGTTGTTCATTAATTGATTGCTTTTCCCTTTTTTGCTCTTTTGATGTTTTTTGTGCTTTATTAGATTTCTAAGTTGTAAGGACCATTCAACATAATGCCTAAGTCGTGGAGTGTACAAAAAATATAAATAATAATTAGATTGCAAGCTTTGTTTTATGCCCTGCAACAGTCAGCACTTTGCAGCCAAATCGTTAGAACTAATGATCTGGTTAACAAATATTAGGTATAATTAACAACTGTCAAGACTTTGCTGCATTACCTTTGTTTTGAATTATTACTTCATTTGCACATTTTTAATTAGTATATGGAGATTGGGAGTTTTTTGGATTTTTTTTTTTAAACTGTTTAATGTAGTAGTTCTTTTGAGCCATTTTGGGGGACAACCTCTTGTGTTTGAGATTGTGAGAGCACCTTGATAAACTGGTATTTTCTGTCCCAGATGACTTTATATTTATACTTTACAGGCAAAGTAGGAATGCCAGCATCTTGTCACCTCTCCATAATATACAACTAGTGTGCTTTTTGCTACTGCTTCTGCACAAATAATCTACTCCAGTAATTTCTGAATAAGCCATGCCATGCTCCTAAACAATGATGGTTGATTCACACATTACACTGTTAGCCACGTGCCCACCAGTGTTTGTAGCACTAAGCACCTTAAAGCAGCCTTTCTCTGCTTTGTGTCCTTCTGGTGCTGCTGGATCACAACTCCCACCATCCTTAGCCAGCATGGCCAATGGTCAGGGATGATGGGATTTGTAGTCCAACAACAACAGGCTGAGGGAGGCTTCCTTAAGGAATTCTGCCCACATATCCATTAACTGTGGAAAATGGTTCATAGTGTTTATTGTTACTAATATTGATGAGCAAAAGTCAAGTGTTAGAAGGGTGCCTACCTTAAAAGCTTACAGCAGGGGTCATTCCTTTCTGGGCCATCTTCTGGGGACCACATGTCAGTGGTGGTTGGGGCCTAGGGCAAAAGATTGGTGGAGCAATTACTTTTGTACAGTTGGCTAGTTTCTAGACACACCTCTTTTGAGCTCCATCCAAACAAGGAAGAGTCTGGGATACATCTCAGCCAGGCAAAATACTTGAGGGTGCAAAGCAAGGGCAGTGAGTGGCATGGGTTGGGGAGAGGAAGAGTGGCTGGAGATTGGGATAGTTTGAAGGGTCGGGGGAGGGAGATTGGGAACCCAGACCTGATTTTCCCCGTCCCTGGCTTATAGCATCATTGAACTCAAGAAGAGACATGTTGCATCAGGAGAAAGGACCATCTAAACCAGCATCCTTGTCTCCATGTGCCTGTTGGAAAACAGAAGAAACATCATCATTGCATGGGAAAGCATCAAATGGAAGCACTATCTTTTGTAAACCTCCCCACAAACACCCCTATTTGCAAAGCTCAGTTCATTTAAATCAGTGTTTCCTAAACTTGGGTCTCCAGCTGTTTTGAACTACAACTCCCATCATCCATAGCTAGCAAGAGCCAGTAGTCGGGAATGATGGGAATTGTAGTCCAAAACGGCCGGAAACCCAAGTTTGGGAAACACTGATTTAACTGGAGTAGTAGATAAGGTCTCCCAAAGTAACTATGCATTTGCGTTGGCTTGACTATAATTTGTCATTGTGGTTTATTTGAGGGACTAGGTTTTGACAGATGTAGTCAATGATACATTGATCTCAGAATCACTTCTCAGTGTGACATCCTGGTATGTTAAGGCCCATTACACTAAGCTGTGGTGACTAACCAGATGCCTTATAAAATGTGGCGGCAGTACAGGGAAGAGGAAGCTTTTTTAAGTTTTAATCCCCCCTCTGAGAAAATGTTTCTGTTGAGAGGCAAAACAGTGATTGAATTCAGAAATTAATCTTCCACTCGCCTTTCCCCCAAATGGCAAAAACTTCCTCCCTTCACTCAAAAATAAATAAGTAAACATCACTCTGGATGTAAATGACAGAAGGTTGGTTTAATGGGCTGAAGGTGAGGTGCCTGGCAAGGTTGAAAGGTGAGGATCTGAGAGGTGGGCTTCCAGTAACAAGTCACCACATCACCATGGTAACACGACTGGCTCTGCCACGCAATATAAAGAAATTAAATATAAAAAAACACATTCTCACATTAATAGGGAACTGTGAAAAATCATGCTGAACTGAGTAGCTGCTATTCTATCTGCTGTAGTTATGGAATAGTGAAAAAAAGTGAGAAATATCAAATATGGTCTTTTTTATCAATATGCACACTCTCATTTCTCAATAGAACACACCCTCAAACTATGACTAGAACGTGGGTGTATTTGTGACTGATAAAAATGCCTTAAAGATCAGATGGTGTGTAGAGAACCAAGGTTGGACATTCAGCTTCAGTTTAGACTTAAATTTGCCAAACCTGGACAGATTCAAGTTTCTGATCTAAGCCCCTATTCTAGTTTATAAATGAATACCAATTGGGGAACTCTGCTGGGAGCTGGTGCAGGAAGGGAAATTAGTGAAAATCTCCCCCCCCCCCACCACCACACACTTTCCTTTTGCTAGGAGGAACATTCTGAGCAATCCACTCAAGGGTTGCTACCTCTGGTGAGAGCCAATCCACCATGGTTGCATACAGAGTGTATCTCTATGTCACCATTACAGCTGTCATTGGGGCAATCTAGCTGTTTGTCAGAGACATGGCCGGCAGAGTGGAATCTACAGAGGGGGAGGAAAACAGAAACTTGGTTCTTTCACACAAGGAAAGTGAGATAAGCCCCTCTCACTCTGGAATGCTGCCTGTAAGTTTTCGCAGCAGCACAGAGATGAAGGAACAGGATGCAGGTGGTAGGAGGGAGTTGATTTCAACTCCAGAGGAGGAGGAATGGGCCGCACCTGAGTCTCCAAGAAGTAGGAGGCGGAGCAAGCGATTAGAACAAAGGAGGACCCTCAGGAAGCGGGGGGTGGACTTGGCGTGTATCTGGCCTTGGCAGGGGCCTGAAGCCAGTCAAGTCAACTGACTCCGACAGTGAGGAATGAGTTGTGGGAAGTTTGAATTGCTGAAAGCCCATAATAACTAAATAAACCTCCACTAGTAAAACTGCCAGTGTCCATGTCTTATGTGAGAGAAGTGCTAAACCTGACACTGTTGTTTGTTCCAAGGGTTTTTGATGTGAAATTGTAGTGGACCATTCACACCACTGATGTTACTCAAACCACAAATCCCAAGCACCATCCATAATGTGAGACATTGCAGAAATCAACATTTCACACTGAACAACATTGTGGAACCATGCTGGAACGTTCACAAATGTCAGGTTTTTTGAGAGAGAAGAAAAGGTAACCTGAAAAAGCAATGAAATGATTGATGACGTTAAGTTGGAAGCAGGCAGGAAAATCCTGTAGCTATAGCACAGGGCAGTCCAACTTTTCATACCAAGTGGGCTGCAAAAGTACTTCGACACAGTACCAATGGGTTACACCCTGCCTTGTTGCATGGGCGGGGGAACAAGGCCAAAATTTGACAGCCCTCCCAGCCCATCCACTGCCTTTACAAAGCCAGCTAAGTGAGGACTTTAGGAGCCTGTTGGAGCCCTCACACCTCCTTCCCAAAGTCCAGCATCCTTCCCCCTGGGGAAGGCAGCACAAGAGTTGTGGGTGGGTTGTGCATCAAATGTTGCTGAGGTCTGCAAAAGGAGGCCTCAGGGGCCATATGTGGCCCTCAGACTATGTACTGGACCACCCTCTATAGGTTTACAAATGTTACATATGGAGGGCCCTTCTGTACCAAACCAGTATTTCAATAATGTAGTACATTTCGAAACACCTCTCTGTGTATAATGCAGCAATGCATGGAGCCATGTTGTTCCAGTATAGTGGACTATTTTAAATGTGTTTGGTTGGATCCAAACTGCCTCCCAAGAACAGAAGGACTGTTTCCATCAGTGGAAGGCATCTGATTCAGTGGATGAGTCCTTCTGGTAGCAGGAGGGAAAGTTATTTCCCTTGATTCTGCCTTGCTGAAATCTGTTTCAGAGCATTGGGGGACCTTTTGGAACAGTGAAGGATGTGGCTCAGGAAAAGGAGACAAAATTGGTGCCAGTTTCTCTTCCATTCCATCCCTGCCACCTTCTGCTGGCAGGAGCCTCTGAGCAGAACTACACTCCAGGGAAGAGGGATGTTGCCTCCAGTGTGAGCAAACTCTGGATCCAATCCACTGAGGTTGCCAGCACATTGCTTTTCAAATAGCAGAGGCATACAGTTAGGATCCTGTGAGCACACACAAGGGACAGCACATCAAGGGCATGGGTCCCTTGAACCTGAATCTCTACCTTTATGCCAGGGCAAAGTCATTTAAATACAAAACGGGAAATAGTTTATATTATATAGTTTATATAATAGTTTATATTATATTAGTTTATATGGTATATATCCATTTCCGCATCATAAATATGAAAACAGGGGGCTGATTCAGACCTTCCAAGTGTCCCTATTTTCCAGAGATGTCCCTGATTTAGAGAAGCCATCCCGGTTACTGATTTGATCCCAGAATGTCCCACTTTTCCTTAGGATGTCCCTATTTTCATTGGAGAAAAGTTGGAGGGTATGGAGTTATTCAACCTTCAAATCTTCTGAAGGAAATCCTGTTTGGGGGATGGTTTTTTTAAAAAATGTTTTATTATGTTTTTTATATATGTTGGAAGCTGCTCAGTAATATGTGTGGAATATAAATAGTAAAATTATCATTATGGAATGGGACTTCCCTATTTTCAATGGAAACATGTTGGAGGGTATGCTGATTCTGTTTGAATTTTTCTACAATGTTTATTTGCAATGACACCTTGCCATTTCACTATGCATGCCCCGTTCACAATTAATTACCATGTGTGCATTTTGCCATTTAAACTGTATTAGCTTCTAGTTAGCATGTTTATAGCTGATGGTTGCCAAATATTTCCTTTCCTAATCTGCCAGAGGGTGAAAAGAAAGAAGCATAGGTTGAATCTGGGAAGCTTTTGTCTGTAATGTATTGCCACTGTATGATGTATCAAACCATTTTAAATCTTTCTGATGCGTTCTGCATGAGCAATTATGTATTCAGGCAACTGAACTCTCCTTTCTTATGACCCATGTAACCGTTTTCACTTTCCAGAACAAGCTGTTCTCATTTCATGTAACTGCATTATGCTTTAAATTCTGCATTTCTGTCATACCTTAAAATCTGGGAATCTATTGCCTATCAGAGAGTGGAGTTTTATTTATGCGTCTTGGGAGTGAAGGGCATTCAGGACTTTTACACTTCTGTCAAAAACAGTTTGCCAGTAAAAGATGAGGACCATCATGTAAAGAATTTAACCTCTTTCAGAACATGCACCCACAACTTAATGAAGTGTGTGACACTTATGCCAACTGTTGGGCTTTTTTCTTAATTAAATGACATATATATAGAGAAAGCATAAGGCACACAAACACAGAAAGCAGAAATTTGAATTGTCCCTCTAATAGGTGCCTCAGGACTTTGTGGCATCTCAGGGTCTTTAGAGTGGCACTAGCATTTCAGTATATCTTTTGGGGTGCGTTTTTACTCCATTTGTTTCGGTGCCAACTCCCATGCCGCCAAGATTTGCGCTTCTAATTGGCGCAATAACTTCCATTTCTAACTGAGCAGAGTACAGCCTTTGTATGCACAGTGCATGAGGTTAATTTGAAACTTGTCTGTTAATTTAAAGAAACCTGACCTGTGTTCTACATTGCAAATCCTGTTGAGTGATGCAACTTTAATTCTAACAACAGACAGATTTTGCGTCTGTGTGCTTTCCCCTTGATATCATTTTTAAGGCAAAAGTGATGTGCACTCCTAGCCTGGGAGCTTAGTAGCATCCACGGTGCTCTCACTTCCCTCCCTAGTTGCCACTTAAACTGCTAGTAATAACAAATCCTTCAGGACATCAATAGAGTCGCTGTGTTGAATAATCGCAGGCTATCAGGCAGGAGGCTTGCAGCAGCAGCTCCATTGCCTGTGACATCACTCCTGAAGCTCAAACCCCACTCTAAGCAGCCTTCATTAGTCAGTGTGTTGGTCTGTCTGCTTTTTCCAGATCTACAGACCGTCACACGCGGGAGCAGGCTCTTTGCAGAGGAAGGACTTTGGGAATCAGAAGCTCTGGGAGAGACGGCGGAATAAAGAAGGGAGGGAGAGCGGCAGCGAGCCCCAGAGAACGCAACAGACACACTTACAATATGAAATTCATCCTGCCTCGTTACTTGCTGTCCCTTTTTCCTGTTCTGGTTCTCAGCACCAGGTGAGTGCACAGATCTCTGACTTTGGAATGTGTTTGAGAAGCAGTTAAGGTGCATTTTTTTAAGCTTGATTTTCATTCTGGCTTCTCTCATGCTTCTAAGTTCAGGGAGCACCTTTTCTTGAACTGATTCCAGGGTAGGTTTTCGTTTCATGTTTCTCCTCTCTCTCTCTCTCTCTCTCTCTCTCTCACACACACACACACACACACACACACACACACACACGTCTTTGATTCTGGGTCATTTCCTAGTTAGTCCAGTCCATCCATCTCCTTAGCTGGTAACAGGGAAACTGCGAGCTCTGCAATGACCCAAACGCTTTTGTGATGAAGCAAAACTGTTCCTGACGTCCAGTATAGCTGTAGCAATTTTGCATGTGTTCCAGTGGAAATAAAGCTAAAGAAATGGGAATGGAGAACGTGGATTTCTGATGTTATGAGATCTGAGCTGGAAAATAGAATGCCAAAGCCTGGAACAGTTTTATTGCAGTGGGAGTTTTACAATTGAAAGATAACAGTGTTCAGGCTTTCTGTTTGTATTTGTGAATGGCATGAGCCTGGAATGGCATCGGGATGGCAGGGGTAATATTTTAAAGTTCCAGAAATATAGGAATCTCCCAGTGTGTTGGCATCAAATCAACAAAAGGTTTTGAGTTTTCAGTTTTGGGCATCACAGTTTGGGATCTATGGAGAACATTTATTCCTGAGTCAGGTGCAGCATGTGCAGTAAATCAGATCTTAAGGGATGGCACTCTGTCTCACAGCCACATTGCACACAGATTGAAAGTTAATACTGTGTGCAGAGTAGGATCTGTTTGAGTAAAGACCTCTTCCGACGTCTTGCTGTCAGTGCATGGCTTTCAATTTCCTGGTGCTTATAAACAAGAAAATAACAACCTCCTGCTATGTTGGCTATTAAGTACCTTGTAAACTTTTAAGTCCCAAGAGAAGGTAAAAAGTCATGTACCCACACCTAGGCATGTCTCAGAGAACTGCCCATATCCCTTTATGATTAAGTTTTGCTTTCCTGCAAGGTTTCTCCAGCAGTGGAATTGAAGAAGCTTTCTATTCTGGGCTCTAAGTGTACTGTCACTGAAACAAGATTACTCACTAAACAGTTGGGTTTTCAGATGTAATCCACCTGAGCAAGAGTGCCTGCCAATTGCAGGTGTAACTGAGAAGGAAGGGTCAAAGAAGTAGGGAGAGAAGCAGCAGGACCACAGATAGTTTTGTGCTGAGATGTGCCAGGACTTCTTACTCAGCTGTCTACACTTTTAAAGAAGTTGTAATTTTAGGTTCTGCCCTGCTCAGCCAGTAATGAATCCCTCAGATTCTCTTTGATGGACCATGCAATTCTCTTTGAAGCCTTGCGTTGCAATTTGCTAATTACCTGAGGCTCTGTTTTGACTTACTGAGTAGATCTTGGAAATATCCTGTTAGTATGAAAGTCTCTGTCAATTCAGGCTGCTGATTTGGTGGCTAAACTGTATGTGCTTTGCCAAATGACACAGGAGTTAAATTCAAATGGAGGCTTGAGATGGAAAAAGCAACTCACCAAGAGATAAAAGTTTGCATCTTAAATGGGCTTTTGATTGAAGTGCTTTTATAGCTGAGTTGATGGCTGCCAACTTATCTCCTGTTTACAAAGAACAGAAAAGGAAAGGCATATTTGCATTTCCATATGTTTTCAAAATTTGAATAGATTTCCTGAAAGAAAATGAGATCAGAGTATCAGCTGCTGTAACCTAGAATCTTGGCCAATAAACTTTGAAAGGATGTCATTAAAAAGGTTGTCACGTAAACCTCTTTGCCTATGAAGTATATCAATGGTAAACAATTTTCTTCTTCTCTGGACTTACCTTGGAGTAAGCCCCACTGAATTCAGTGAGACTTGCTTCTGAGTAGACATTGTTAGGCTTGCAGCTTTAGATTACAAAACTGGAAAAATATACTTGAGTGTCCACTCCACCTCCATTAGTGTAACTTTCAGACTTGAACTCAACTTGCACATACTTCTGAAATGCATGTTAGCTTCATTCTTTTCTGGTGATATTGAAAAGATATACCAATGTGTGCAAATCACCAACCAGTCATTGATTACATATCAGTGAGTACTGATTTACAAGTAACTTCCTTTTAGAACTGTTATTATTATTAGTAGTAGTATTATACGACTAAACAACAACAACAAGTTATTGTGAAGCTTCCTCTAGGGTTTTGAACCTGCACTGGAAGCCACAGAGATTTGCAGCTCCAAGAGAAAGTGATTTTTTTTTAAATAACGTAGGATTTATTTGGGCTCTTAATGAATGCTTAACAGAAAGAAACAAGAGTTGATTGATACTGCATTGCTGCTGGAAGCATGTTAAGAGATGAGACTTTATTGGGAATGCCCATAATTACACAAGAGGAGTGAGAGGGAGGAGACAGTAGACAAATTGGCTCCGGGAACTAATTGGAAGTTGCCTTCTAAAGCATTAGTTTTAGGGTGCATATAATTTGAAACAAAGCTTCACCAGGGGGCATTTGTATGTTACATTTCACATTTTGATTTTGAATCCTAATTTTTGGAGAATGTATTTTTGAAGTTACCCTCTTGTTTTGTGTTAAATATTGGCATGATTCAATGACAGTAATTCAGGAGGCTGTTGGAAGTGAGCATATGGGGTGGTATTTTGGTAATGTGGTAACTCTGAAGAACTATGGGTATGGCCCCGTAGGGACTTCTCTGCAGCCACCTTGTCCTTGCAAAGCTGTGAGTGCAATAGGGTGTACACAGCCTTCTGTTGGTTTTTCTCTTGTAGGATTTAGCCAGTGATATTTCTCCTGTAATTTATTCTAGAAGAATGTCATTGAGTCTGTAGCATCTAAGATTGTTCCTTGCTAACATATGGTTAATGCTCAGGCAATTGCCCAAGCTGAGAAGGTTTGCAAGAACAGTTGCTGTAGTGAAGATGGGAATCTATTATCCTGCTGTGTGAAACTGCTTAGCTCAGGCATAGCTAAAGCCACGAGTGCTTTGAGATTTCTTTAGAAGTATTTTCCTGTCAACTTGTCATGGACACAGAACAATCTTCATTTCTTGTATTTACCAGCACTAGAATCAGTGGACAGTCCACTTGATTGGCGGGTGAGGGGAGGATGCAGACAGTTAAGCTAAAGTTTACCATTCTTATTCCTTGGGGTGGGGGTTATCCCCATTTCTGTGTGTGTGTTTATGAAGAGGAGTATATTTTAAAATAAGTATGCATTCTGCATGCATTTTTTCAGGTATAACTTATTTCCTTTTCTAAATTGTATTTTTCCCATGAGCAAAGTAGAATAATCACAATCAAAGTTCTGGATTTCAGTACCTTGAAACTGCTGGTGGCCAAATCATGAGTCATGATTTGAGTCTTCTGATCTAAGTCTCCAACTGGGGCTTTATCAGTAAAATGGAAGCTAGGTCAAAATAATAAAAAAAAAGCTGTACTCTCAAGCTCTCTTGCCTAAAACAGCCTTTGCCAACCTGGTGCATGCCAAATATTTTACACTAGAGGCCCCATCAGCCCAGCCAGAACATACCTACCTAAGAGTAAATGTTTGCAGAAAGAGACATTCTGTAAGATGTGCTGTCAGAAATCTATCTGGTGGAAAGTCATTGGGGATTGTTCTTCCTTCCCAGCCTCCAGGCATACTGGGTCAAGTAAGCAGCACTGCGGCATCCCAATACACGCTCCTTTGTATCTTTTCACCTTTCACTGCCATCGCTTTGATAGTTGTAAATAGGGATACAGAAGTTGTTTATGTATTGTGTGCTTCTTTGAGTAGCAACCTGACCGACACTTTTGAAATCATGGGAGTCGGTATCTCAAGGACTACCAGCTCCTGTGTAAATATGCCCAAATAGTCATTATCTAAAGCCCTCCTCTGGATGCTCCTGTTTTCTGAAGCAAGGCTAGGTATGAGGCAGGTGGAAAAAGCACTTTTTCCGTGATGGCACCCCATTTTTGGGGACTCTGACACACACCATATAATTTTTTAGTTCCTACCAACTAAGTGAGCCTAAAGCGCATCCCAATTGTGAGCTAGCTTAGCTGTGGCTCGTGCTAACTTTCCTGAGTTTTGCTCTGTCGTTCAATAAATGCAAATACATATAAAAAAATGAGAGCACATCTCCAGTGACTTCATTCCAAAAGCAACCAAACCCAGGAAACCTTTGAAAGCCCTGAAACTTTTTCACCAGCTAGGAAAATTGGGGTACGCATAACAATGCCCTCTTTTTAACACTTTACTTCAGCTCTAACATTTGCAGGCACATGAATTACTTGAGCTCATAGAGCAGTAGGCTGTGATTTTGTAGTGAGCCAGTAGGAATCACATCTTAATCACTCTAAGCAATTTACTTTCTAGCTGGCAGTCCAGTGGGTCAAATCATTCCAAGTAGTATAGTTTAACTGTCTTATGGATTGTAGCTTTTCTTAAACAACTTCACTGGTATGGCTGTGGACTTTTCCAATAGCCCTACAACCATGAAATAATTTTTAGTGAAGCTGTATTGACGTAGCTTTTGAAGTATCCTTCTCAGCAAATAATTCTTAGGATCACAAGTTAATATACTGGCTAAGTGGAGAGTACAGCATTAACAAAAGCACTTTGCTGGGCGGTACAGAGCCACTACTCTAGCCTTCCTGCAGGAACCTTGTTGCTTACCAGGAGAGAGAGGGGTGAGACAGCAGGGAGGTCTGTGTGGTGCAAACATGGCAGCAGACCCAACCTGGTACTTCTGCCATTGCTTGTGCATGGTGCTGAGCCACCTGCTGGGAAGTTTGTGTAGCAGGTCTGCCTTTACCCAATTAGCTGCTTCTGAGCATTAAGGACCCCGGAAAACTTTCAGACTTCCAACGCAGATCTCTGACCCTCTGCTCTTACACTATATGCATTGTTGAAAAAGAATGCTTGCAAGTATTAAAAGTTTTATGAGGCCAGGCAGATACTGCTTCTAATCCAGTATTCTGGTAGCTTGTTGTTGTTGTTGTTTAGTCGTTTAGTTGTGTCCGACTCTTCGTGACACCATGGACCAGAGCACTCCTGTCTTTCACTGCCTCCTGCAGTTTGGTCAAACTCATGTTTGTATCTTCGAGAACACTGTCCAACCATCTCGTCCTCTCTCATCCCCTTCTCCTTGTGCCCTCAATCTTTCCCAACATCAGGGTCTTTTCCAGGGAGTCTTCTCTTCTCATGAAGTGGCCAAGGTGCTGGAGCCTCAGCTTCAGGATCTGTCCTTCCAGTGAGCACTCAGGGCTAATTTCCTTCAGAATGGATAGGTTTGATCTTCTTGCAGTCCATGGGACTCTCAAGAGTCTTCTCCAGCGCCATAATTCAAAAGCATCAATTCTTTGGCGATCATCCTTCTTTATGGTCCTGCTCTCACTCCCATACATCACTACTGGGAAAACCATGGCTTTAACTATACGGAACTTTGTTGGCAAGGTGATGTCTCTGCTTTTTAAGACGCTGTCTAGGTTTGTCATCGCCTTTCTCCCAAGAAGCAGGCGTCTTTTAATTTCGTGACTACTGGTAGCTTATAACAAGAAATTAAAGTTGATATACATATGTCAAAAGTCTGTTCCCCCAAACTTTTCAGTTTATAGGCATTGGTATTCTTTTTCTAATTGCCTTTTTTTTGGTATTTTTATTTCATTATACCAGAATTGTTACCACAATGTACTGTGAAAATACATTCAAAGGTTAATTTGCATTTTAGCTTTCTTTCTTTGCCTGAAGTGTATATTTTAAAAGATGTCAGAAAGTTACCACTACTGTGAAATTATTATAGATTTTAAAGAATGCTAGGACTGTGCTGAATATTTTCCATATTTGGGTCAAAGCTAGCAATTTTGAAAACTTCCCCCCTCAGAACCTTAGACTGCCTAAATGCTTGTCGTTTTTTCAGGCCTGCACACTGTCATCCCACCCCCGTTGGCTGTTGTTTCTTCAGCAGAAAATGGAGAAAAGAGAAAGACAATATGTATGGGAAGATTTATTAACAAATTACTTATCAGATTTTACGGCACATTTTGAACATCCGCGTTCTTCCTCGGGGGAAACTGTAATTCAGGTTCCAGCAACAAAACAGCTAAATAGATCAAGATTTAGATGGTGAACCTTTGCTAGAGAAGCTAATCTTTCCTGGTGTTAAATGAGTAAATGAACAGTTTTGTCAGAATAGCTGGAAAATCATTAGAAAGGCAGGATCAGGCTGCTTGTTTTTTGCACCATCATTTGCAAATATGGTTGGTAACCTTTCCAAACTCTGGCTACGGGTCTCACACTATTCAAAAGCTCTTTCTACTGAAGGAGTGGAGTTGGTTCAAGTCAATGAGATAAGTCAACAACTGCATCTTCATGAAACTTCTTGAGGTTCTAAGATAATAATAAAAAAACACCTTACAGGCATATACAGGGTTTTCCAATCAAAATTTGAAGAAAGAAATTACTTGCAACATGTGTATAGCAAACTTCAAAATTTTGGCTCATCCCTAAAGCTTCCCCCCTTCCATCTGACCAAGAGGGTGCCTCAACCCTTTGGATAAGATGGTTGCAATGGAGGCTGGGGGGAGATAATGGCTGCAGAGAAAGGAAGATTCACCAAAAATTGCTTTCCTCTTCATTTTGCTGACATATGCATTTTGATCTTGGAGCTTAACCAACTGGATTCCACCCAATGCGCTTTTCCATTGCTTTTATTATCAACAGAAACCTATTGGGGTCTTTCTTCCTATGCTAGCAACCTTTTCTATAGTGTGTGTGTGTCTAAAATGGTGTGCAGTGTGAACTGAAACCTGATTTGGCAGTCATCAACAGGCATGTAATACAACCGGAAGAAAATGCCGTTTACTACTAATAATGTGTGTAATATCGACACTCACTAAATGGGTGTACATATAATAGGGTAAGATTTGGTTTATTTAAAAAGAAAATATAACTGGGTCTCATATTAGTTTAATAGCAGGGGAAAGGATTATGGCAGCACCCCCTGCCCAAAGTTCAATAGAACCATCCCACAGCCGTTTTAAATTGCTATTATAAAGCACTTTGTAATTCAGTTCGCAGGAACAAGTGCCACATTAGTGACTTTTGACAGAAATGAATATAGATTTCTCGAGTCATGAAGACACAATTTCTGGATTTCATTTTAAATTTATTTATTTATTTAAAACATTCATACCCTATTACTCTAAAGCCCGAAATGCTTATGGCAAAATGCTTCACATTTTTCCCTAAGAACAGCAGAGAAAGCAGATATGGGTATTGGGTAAAGCCTCTGTTGTTTAAGCAAAAAATATGATCCTAAAATGAAACTTTGAACTTGCAACATGAAACTACAATATTGACTTTCCTAGCCCTGTGCCAAGGCAACCTCTTTACCTAGTGTTTACTTAGGCAATAGGCAGAATTCTTTGAGTGCATTAATTATCTCTTCTTGCAGTAACTGGATCAAGTATAAAAAACGTCTGAAGAAAGGCAAGACTAGATACTGGCTCTTCCGAGTAGACATGCATAAGGTTGAACTTTAAATCTTCCCCATTCTATGGGATCACCTCATACTACAAAATGTGAATTGCTGTGTCTGGTTTGCTTCACATCACTATAGAAAGGTACAGAGAAATAAAGGAAGGACCCCAACATGGAGAGGATGGGAGAATAGACACTAAAGGCACTAAAGCATTGCTTCCTTATGCCGCAAGGGTGCCGTAATTTTGTTGGCACTAACATCTGGCAACAAAGCTATTTTGAAATTTGTGATTTAGCTCTGCCAAGAATGTGCACATATATAGATATGTGAGCATTGCAATGATGCCATTCAACTTCTGATCTTTCTCTGCTTCTTCACATGAAAAAGATACTAGTTGATGGCACCATTTCTGAAGCACTCATCTTCAAAGTTATATAATCAACTTTACTTTCCAGGTTTCCCCCCTGACATTTTTTTTCTTGTACGTATTTATAAACCATTTTCCAAAATAATGGACTGGAGGTTTTAGTAAATGTTCATTTTTTTACAGACAAATTTAATCAGTACCACTTCCTTTATTTTATAATAGCTTCCCCCAGCCTGATGCTCTCATTATGTTTTGTACGAAGTTGTTTTAAATAGGGTTAGGGTTAGGCAGAGATCAGTGGACAGATAAAGTACCATTCCTGCCTGTTGTAGCTTGCCAAACTATAAAAAGTCCAGTTGATTAATTACATGCCAAACCTCTTATTAATTTATTGACTTTATTATTAATTTGTTGACTATGTTGACATTGCCAAAACCTCACTCCAGATATATTTTTAATAAGCAAAGTTTGCAATTGCTCATTAGATGAAAAAGCAGTATTGCGTTTTCTCTACCCCCCCCCTCAAATTCCATTTACCGAATCTGATGAGAACCAAATACCATTAAAAAGCAAATGTCTCCTGGTACAATCACATATGTATTTGTTGCAAAAAATTGTTGTGATGTGCCATTACATGCCAACATGTGTAACAGAAACAAATGCATGTACGCATCCAGCCCTCAATCATGTTCGCTTCAGAGCGCAGCTACTGTTGTTGTGCCATCTGTGTATTATAAACATTGCTGTTCTTTAATTTTGCCTGTTTGAATTTGAAAGATCAAGCTTCCCTCTTGACACATAATTCATTCCACATTTGCTTTTCTATTGTCTTGGAATATTTTCTGGTTTCTTGTAAAATGTACATCTGAAATAGTATTGTTTTTTCCTCTGCTTTGTGGACCATAGACATCAGTGAAAGGAAGAGGAAGGGACTGGTCCTATATTTGAACCTTGTAACACCTTGGACTTTTCATATAAATGTTCCTTTGTGAGCTACTGTAATGAACTACAGCCACACCTGATCATTTTTCCAGTATAGCACTCCTAGTCATCAGTCAATTCATTGGATTCCTGATAAACATAATGGTTCATATCCATTCCAGGTATAACTTCCATTGATTGCAAAGCCACAAAAATCAATATAGCTACATCAGGGATGGACTGAGCTTGAAGACTTAATAACTATTTTGATGACTTATGATTTGGGGGGAATGCTACAAAATGCAGGGAATGCCCAAATCCCAGTTCAGATTCTTTGACTCTGATAAAAATGCATTGCAGCACCCTCAAAACTCATTTTAAAGTGAGTTCAAACATTATGTCATTCGTGTAATAATGAGCTATTACACAGTCAATCTGAATTTGTGAAACTGCTAGCACGAGGGTTCATATTTTTAATGCATGACTGAAATTTAGACGGAAAGCCATGATAACAGCTAAGTAACATCTGTAAGTTTAGAGGCAAGTGTGCTGTAAACCGCTTCTTGTCTTTAGGGGAGACAGCAGAGAAGGGCTGTTAGGTTCATATTAGTCCAATACTGTTTAATGTCTGAGAGAAAAAATAAGATGCAGCCCCTTCACCATGACACATACAAAAACCATCCAGACTGGTAGCTGAATCTTCTTTCAACATAGTGCAAGGAACAGCAAATTAGCTTGGAGAGGGTGTGTATGTGTCCTGGCCAGACCACATTTCTGTCCTTTGCAGCTCCCTGGTATCTTCTACTCGAGGCATCTGCTTCATTCAGCCTGATGGTACGGTCAGATTTCCAAACTGCGATTGGCTAATCTGTGTCCAGGGCAGCAGTCTATCAGCTCCATCTGGTACACAGGCTGAGACCCTACCTGGCCACAGACTGTCTTGCCAGAGTGGTGCATGCTCTAGTTCAGGGGTAGGCAACCTAAGGCCCGGGGGCCAGATCGCCTTCTCAATCCGGCCCACGGATGGTCCGGGAATCAGTGTGTTTTTACATGAGTGGAATGTGTCCTTTTATTTAAAATGCATCTCTGGGGGTTTTGTGGGGCATAGGAATTCGTTCATTCCCCCCCCCCCTTCAAAATATAGTCTGGTGGACCAATCCACAGCTGAAGAAGGTTGCTCACCCCTGCTCTAGTTATCTCTCGCTTGGACTACTGCAATGTACTCTACATGGGGCTACCTTTGAAGGTGACTCAGAAACTGCAATTAATCCAAAATGCGGCAGCTAGACCGGTGACTGGGAGCGGCCGCCAAGACCACATAACACCAGTCTTGAAAGACCTACATTGGCTCCAGTATGTTTCTGGGCACAATTCAAAGTGTTGGTGCTGACCTTTAAAGCCCTAAATGGCCTCGGTCCAGTATACCTGAAGGAGTGTCTCCACCCCATCGTTCTGCCCAGACAAGGCTTAGGCAGCTGATTGGGGTTATGTGTAGTTGCTTGTGATCCCATTTGCCACCTGCAGGGCTAACAACCTGCCATGGCTGACTGGCTCAACACTGCCACCCCAACATCTTCCTTCCTACTGCTGTTGCCTCCATCCTTCCACCCACTCACCTGTCTGCTCACTCACTCCTGCTGCTGACACAGCAGTGGAACTGCAGTTACATGGCTCTTCATTTTGAGGAAGGGGTCCTTCTTCAGGGCAACACTTTGCAGTTGAGGCTGTCTGGAGAGTGCCTGTGCCACCTCCGCTTTGCTGCAATGGCCACTAATTACTATTTACAATTTAAAATAATATTAAAACGTCTTTGAAAATGAATTTGTCCCCCCTGACAGCAAAGCAACACCACAATGTATAACTCTGAGTAAGGACTCCTTCCTCGGAGCAAGGAATTGAGTATCCATCCTGCTACTGCTTTGTCAAGCAATTATACAAAAACAGCAGTGGTAGGAGGAGGCAGTGGCAGTGCAACTGTCTCGGGCAGTGGAATGTTTTACTTGCCTGGAATGCATGCAAAAGTAAATATTTTGTTGATTTCAGTGAGAAGACTGGGTATCTACTTACTACAGTAAGTAAGTACCTTTCAGTGGAAGCAACTGGATATTAAAATGTTTACGTTTGAGTGGATCATGCCTGTAATTTGTAATAGTTTTAAACACAGAGTTTTATTTAATTTTAGACTAGGTTGCAATTTAGTTACTGCTATTATGCATGTTAATTCCATACTACCTGTATTTCTAACAACTTAGAATTAACAAAACAAAACAAATTCCTTCCAGTAGCACCTTAAAGACCAACTAAGTTAGTTCTTGGTATGAGCTTTCGTGTGCATGCACACTTCTTCAGATACACTGAAACAGAAGTCACCAGACCCTTCTATATAGTGAGAAGGTGGGGAGGGGTATTACTCAGAAGGGTGGTGGGAATGGGTGATTGGCAGATAGCTGTGATGAGCTATCTGTGATGAGCTATTAGAAGGGTCTGGTGACTTCTGTTTCAGTGTATCTGAAGAAGTGTGCATGCACACGAAAGCTCATACCAAGAACTAACTTAGTTGGTCTTTAAGGTGCTACTGGAAGGAATTTTTTTATTTTGTTTTGACTATGGCAGACCAACACGGCTACCTATCTGTAATTGGAACTTAGAATTACTTATAGTTGCACCTTCCCCCATATAACCACATTCTTCTTATTGGAATCGGTTGACATTTCTAATTCACTGCTGGCGTGTGTCTAATAAGAAGTCTGGCAAGAAGTGATACTTATTCCTCTGTGCACCAATATCCTAAAACTGAGCTGTATACTAGTTACAAAGTTATGCTTGTCGTCCATTGTTGATTTAGTAGAGGATGAGTGTGGCTAAGCTCCATCAGAGTTGAATTGAGGGAACTGGATCCACTGCATGCAAATATTCAATCCTTGAATATGCTGTGTGGAAATATTTGTGGCAGTGGCCACTATTGGGAGCCCCAAGGAAATATGATGTGCTCTGCTTGCATTAGGGAAAGGTTATGCTAATCGTACAGGTACAATAGAAAAAGATGTTTTGGATTTTGAAGGCCGACCTAAGATGAGACAAAATAGTAGATGTTAAAATGGATAAGCTTATTTTTCCTGTTGAAAACTCTGCTGCTTTACTATCCTGCTAAACTGAATTGATATTTAACTCTCTTGTTAAGTACCACTTCAAGCACACAGATGTCCCCATTTGCAAAACTGAATGGCAAAGCGAAATAATACAACTTGAACTCAGTAGGTTTTCTCCAAAGTATTAATATATTGTTATTATTCAGTAGCAGCTTTTCTCTGCTGCTGCCTACTCTCTCCCCCCTCTCACCTTGTGGCCTTTTGATGGCTGCTCCACTGATTCTTCTTCACACTTAAATGGCTGCCAATAAGAATCACAGGGGATGCATTTAATAATATTTTTTAAACCTCAAGATCTTATCCACTTTTGTCTTGATGCACACACATCCCAATTTGGCCCACAGGTCTTTGCATGTTCAGACCCAGAGGCCTCCCCCCTAAAGAAACTCACACTTGCCTCAAATTTTAGTTTTGGTTTTTGGCAGAATTTAGGCCACAACTTTATTGATTACAGAAAGTGAGTAGTTGCATAGGCTCTGGTCTGACTAGCTCCCTGCACCCTTGCAGGTAGCGCTGACCCAGAGCTCCATAATAGGTCAGCCAAGGGTGAACACCTGAGGTAGGTGGAAAGCCCGGGAACAGACTATGTCCACTCCCCAGATGCTTCCCTGGACTCAAGTACGGGCACAACCCCCTCTCGGGGGTTGACCAAACCATTGAGTCCCTGGCTTCCTTTAACGGAATACCCTTCACATAGGGATGGCAAGAGCGTTCTCCCATCCCTATCACCTGAACCAGTGCCTATCCGCAACCTTACAAGTTGTGACAATTTGCTAGGCAACAGGCAATACCTAAATGGCAACAGCCAATCTGCCAACTGGGGAAAATTCCTGCCATGTCCCTGTCCCAATGACAGATGACACACGACGGCATAGCAAGGTCAATCACAAAAGACCCTAAATATAGGGAGAGGTGGGCAGGTGATCCGATGCACGAGCCAAAAGAGGAAGCTCTGGGTCACGTGCAAGGGATTAAATAGGTCCCTCGGTCCATTTAGTCAGCTCCCCATTGGCCAGATTAAACCCAGCAAGGAGGGAGCTACCAAACAGGTGTTGTGGCTATCCAATATACCCAATCACAAGCAGGAGGTCAGTCTCCAGGTCTCACCGCAACACATGCCCTCTTTGAGGGAGGACATGCTTTCTCCCCAAACCACCCCCTTCTGCCCCACCCATCTGTCAAATGTTTCAGTGAGATGGGGGAACATCCTGCTTTTAGTCCTAGCTGACACGGGGGTTGTACATGTCAATATCATGGTCAGGGCTAGTCACAAAACATGTCAGGGGCTAGACTAGTTGGTGTGGCTCTATCCTTCTGTTACTTATAGAGGAGCTATATTTTCTGAGAATAATAATAATAATAATAATAATAATTTATTATTTTTACACCGCCCATCTGGCAGGGCTTCCCCAGCCACTCTGGGCAGCTTCCAACCAACTATTAAAATACAGTAATACACATGGTGAGGCATGTGAGACTTCAGACAAATATACCTTATCCTCCTTACAAGAACCTCCAGCAAGTTTGTCTGTTTTTCAGCCCCTGTAAACTGCCACCTCCCCAGAGAGAAGTGGGGTGCCTGTCTTACTTTCTTCTTTTTCTTATGTGCTAGCATGTATTCATTTGTCTGTCAATGAAATGGGTAATCAATCAGCCAGTTACAAGGGTATTAAAGTGCCTTCTGTTCTGAGTCAGCAGCATGTGAATTCATGGTGTGGACAGCCATCACTGGAATGATTACTGCCTCATCTATTATGGTCTTTAATCATCCCTTCTGCAGCTTCTTAATTATGGGTCCTGTGGCAGGACACAATGAAAGGCTGCGACATAAACTAGGGAGGGAAATTGCCATTCGTAATGTGCACTTATCGGTTATACTACAGTAGTAGCAAAAAAAGATTTCCAATATCCTACTGAACCTGAGGAAAGTGTCAGATGTCACATAAAAACTAGTGAACAGGTAATAAAATGTGAGCAAATGGCTAAGTTTCAATGGGAGAAATAGCACACCTGCCACCTAGTAACCTACTGCATGGGCATTGTTTAAAGAGGGCAGGGGGTATCCCTTCCACCATACTTCAAACATCAATGTTGCTACTGCTGGCGAATGGATGGATTGATTACCCACCACAAGGATTTTTCTTAAAGCATGCTTTTAATCTTTTGCATATATCCAAGAGGAGGCCTAAGAACTTCACTCTGAATATCCACCTCCACCCTCAATCCCCAATCTCTCTCCAATCAACATGGAAGAATACCTTTCATTTGTCTGTGCCGCATTTATAGATAACAAAATTAGCCATCAATATCCCCAGGCTTGGCTAACCTGCGAAAGATTTCTTATTGCATGAAAGCCACACTTTCTTAGTTTACACCAGTAATAGCCAGCATGTAGGACCTGAAACCCGCGGGTGGCACTGTGGGTTAAACCACAGAGCCTAGGACTTGCCAATCAGAAGGTCGGCAGTTCAAATCCCCATGATGGGGTGAGCTCCCGTTGCTCCTGCCAACCTAGCAGTTCGAAAGCACATCAAAGTGCAAGTAGATAAATAGATACCACTCTGGTGGGAAGGTAAACGGCGTTTCCGTGTGCTGCTCTGGTTCACCAGAAGCGGCTTAGTCATGCTGGCCACATGACCCGGAAGCTGTACGCCAGCTCCCTCAGCCAATAAAGCGAGATGAACCCCAGAGTCGGCCACGACTGGACCTAATGGTCAGGGGTCCCCTTACCCTTTACCTAGGACCTGAAACAGGGCATTAGAGGGGTGGGACAGGGAAGAGTTGATCATGGATCCACTGAATTCTGAGGCAATCCATTTGTGAAATTCATATATTGCTACATGCATTCTGAACCAGTCGTCTCTCTACCCTTGTTTGTAGGTTGATTTGGTTCTGTTCCTTTCTGGGATGCACACATTCCATTTGAATGTACGAACCAATTCTCTTGTATCTGAGATTTGTTTAAGTTGAAAGCAAGTGAGATTAAAGATCTGTTTGTGCCATTTGCTCTGTGATGGTTTGCTTATTCATTTGTACAAGGAACCACTTGATGTTACAGTGATGAACTTGCATGTGTGATCAAGACCAGATATTTTTAAAAGAAAGAAATATGCTCTGTTCCCGATCTGGGAGAAAGGGGAGCTTTTGGCATTGTTTTCAGTTAAGGCTCTGATTTGATTTTGAAATTCATACTTCTATGGATTTTGGCTGGGGTTTTTTCCCCAAACTGCTAACATAAATATCTATCCGATTTTTATTTTTTGTAGACTAGCTTGTAGCAGTGGGCAGGAACTAAGGTGTGAATGTAGATGGGAAAGAAGTCAATGTGTGAAAAATTGAAATGACAGATATGGTTGAACAAGCTTTAGACTGACTCTTTGTTCCTCCTGATACAGCAAAGAAATTGAATATCTGCTTGATGTGGAGATAGAGAAGCCTTTCTACATACGAAAGAAGCAGCTGTGTTTTGCCAGCTATTTTTTTTTATATAAAAACCCCCACAACCAGTCTCTTTAAAGTCAGCATTTCAGCAAGGTGGGGGCTAATCATGTTCTAGCCAGTGCAGCCTGAATACAAATACGTATTTTTAACAATGTGCTGACCTGCCATCCCATGCTATAAGTAATCTCATTTTCACAGCAATCCTACCTGGGGCCAATGTACCCTCTCTCTCTCTCTCTCTCTCTCTCTCTCTCCAACCTTTTTAGAGTTGCCCTCAAAACTTCATCCATAGATAAATAAGAAGCAAATTTGTGCCTTCCTTTTCAGGTGAACCGCCTGAAGAGCTTCAAGGCAACACTTGTTTGAATCTGCAGATAGCTAGGTTGCCACAGGATTTTGCTTCAAGTGGAATTCAAGGAGAATATGTTAAGTTCCTCCTCAGACAAAACCTCTGAGGAATTTCAAGTGAAGCCAAAGGCCTTTTGATATGACCAGCAGATTCCCCCCCCCCCCATGAATGAGTAGGTTAGTGAGGTATTGTTTCTCTCTAGGCATCATCTGTTATTACATTTGGGAATTGGAACTGACTTTATATTTGTACTTTAGGGTCCATTTGGTGCAATATAAGTGGAGCCATACTTTCTAATTGTCATAAAGGGTTTCATTGCTATACCATCGCTTTTTAGCTTCCTGAATGGAAGCTTTGAGGCACCTGCTTGAATACCCTTGCAGTCTATAGGTTGGATATAGGGAGGACTTTTGGAGCCATGTAGATCAACAGCATGGTTCTAACCCTGTCAGAAGTAAGTGCCACAGCTCAGTTGTAGAGCACCTGCAGAAGGTCACAGGTTCCATCTCTGGCATCTCCAGACCAGGCAGGGAGGAAGGCTCTTGCACAAAACCCTGGAGAGCTGCTGCCAGGCAGCGTGAACAACACTGAGCCAGAGAGGCCAATGGTCTGACTCAGCAGAAGGCAGCTTCCTACAACCCTATTGAATTAAATGAGATTTCTCCCAGCTGAGTGAGTTCAGTGAGCACTGTGTGAGCATATGTGTGTAGGGTTGCACTGTAAGGAAAGCTGAAGGGACAGTATTCATTGCATATAAAGAAGGTGCCACCAGAACATAGACACTGTGCGTCAAACAGGAGACTTAAGCATTTGCTCTACCACTGAGCTGCATGGATTTGGGATGCGTATTTTGAAGTTGTGCATAAGAAACTGAAAGTGGTCCTCTTCTAGAATTTACTTTAAAAAGATCTAGAGAAACTGAAAGGAGAAACACAGTGTGCCACAATCAACTCTGTGTGTGTGTGTGTGTGTGTGTGTGTGTGTGTGTGTGTGTGTAGGGCCCCACTCTCTTAGGGGCCCCACTCTCTTGGGGGCCCCCAAAAAATAAAGGAAAAAAAACCTGGATGCACATTTCCAAAATATAAGATAAAAAAACAACAACAAAACCTACATACAGCAACAGTGTTTTGTGTTGTGTAGGCTCCTTTAATGTAAGTAATGGGCCCTGCCTGCTAGCCTGCTCCCTAAAATATCACTGGTTTGCTCATTTCTATATATAGGGTGTCTACATTCTGAATGTGCTTTAGATACCTATTACAGTGGTACCTCGGGTTACGTACACTTCAGGTTACAGACTCCGCTAACCCAGAAATGGTACCTCGGATTAAGAACTTTGCTTCAGGATGAGAACAGAAAACGTGCTCCAGCAGCGCGGCGGCAACAGCAGGAGGCCCCATTAGCTAAAGTGGTGCTTCAGGTTAAGAACAGTTTCAGGTTAAGAACGGACCTCCGGAATGAATTAAGTACTTAACCCGAGGTACCACTGTAGGTCCATGAATTACCATGTCACATATATTCAACACAAAAAACAGTGACAATTTGTTGTTGGCAAAGGACAGCTGGACATATAAAGGGCCCCATTACCTTCAGTAGCTTAGGGCCTCATCAAACCTAAATCCGGCCCTGTGTGTGTATACACACATGCAATACGCACACAAACACACATAAGTCTCAGAATTGGAAATGGTTGCTCCAGTCTTCTACATGCAATGCCTGGGCAATCACAACATATTTCACAGATGTACATTTAATGCTGGCTGTGTGAGTGATTCACTGAGAGCAATTTTCCCATTTCTGCCACCAGTTAATGAGGAGAGGAGAAGATTCACTGTCAGAGGGTTGTTGTGTGTTTTTTAACTAATCTAATAGCGAACTGCAAAGGGAAGTTTCAGTAGTTTCCTTTTTTTTTTTAAATAATTTTTATTGGGTTTTTACATTTTATAACAACAGACACACACACAAAGACAAAGACAAACAAACACACAAATACAATTACATACCCTAAGTTTCTTTACCCACTTTCATTGACTTCCCCCCACCCCCTCCTCTTACATCCCAATTCCAAAGTTAATTCAGCAAGTTCTTACCTAACCTCTTAAAGATATTCACATTGCTTTTGAAAATTAAAATCTTTTGTTTATCTGTATTCAACTATCCAATTCTCTTATAATCATTAATTTCTTTTTTTTTTTTAAGGTCGATCTAACTTCCCCTTCACAAATTTTCCCTTTATTATATTAATTATAGGTCACATTGACCAAGTAAAACAAAACATAACATTTTATAATTCTATTCTCTCCCCCCCCTGCCCCGGTTTCTGTCCCTTCCTAGACAAATGTCCAGAAGACAAACAAAAAATATTTCTAGCCCGGATTCCTCACGTCCGAGGCGTCTGATTCTCTGTCAGTCCCTCTCTGCCAGCTATATTGGTAGTCCTCTTTGATGGTCCTAAGACCCCGAAGGAGTTCAGTCAGAGTCAGATCATATTTTCTTTCATTCAGAATGTTGAAGAGTGTTTGCTGCGAAAGACCATCTAGTTTTCCATATTCAAGAGAAAGGTCCCAATCATATTGCTTTGTTCTTTCTAGTTTTAATATTCCAAGTACTCCAGGGGCTTCTCTCTTCTTCTTTCTCATCTTTCGCAGGTCTGTAATCCAAAGGTCTTCTTGCTCATACTCTGACGCTGCAGATTTCTGGTTGATATTTTCCACTTGTAGTGTCTGAACTCCTTCTTTTTTCTCTGTCAATTCCAAAGGCATCTCTTCCTGCTCAGCTGCAGAATTTTTATCGTACATCTCCTTTGTGCATTCAGCAGAGTTGTTTGTTTCAGGATTCAAGGTCATAAAAACTTTACTCAGAGCCATACTCTGCTCCTGCAGGATTCCCACGAGAAAAAACATTTTTTCTATCTCCGCCAGTAATTTTCCCTCTGCAGCCATTGTAATGTCACTAATTCCCCCTAGGGGGCTTTCAGTTATTTAATAGTCCTTTTCCAATAATCTGTTACTTTGTTATTATCAATACTTTGTTTCCAATCGCCTCAGTCCAAATGTATCAACTTTAATTCCAAGAGTTATTAAATAGCAAAATTCTTTACTTTGTCCGCCCGTTTGACAGCTTCTTTGACAGCTGTCAAACTCCTTTCACTTCTTCCTCCGGGACCCAAATAGGACACTCCCGGGTTTTTTGGGGGGGATACACACAAAGTTCCAAATTCCCTTTCTCTCCAGCACAAAAATCTTGTTCTATCAAATTTGTGAGAAACTTTTAAATCCTCAAAACAGTATTCATTCCGCCTTAATTCTCCGTTCCTTGCTTTGAAACGTCTATAAGTAGAGGGGGTGCGGACTTCCCTTTAACACATCCCCCGATCGTGCCGAATTCACAGGATAAAATTTTTAAAGTCCAAATTCCACTACTCACGGGTCCTTTGTTATCCAGTCCAAATTTGGGAAGAAAGTCAGCGCTCTCCGGCCATGGCTTGCGGCTTCACTCTACTGAGGTAGCGGTCTACTCTCAGCACCACGCCACTCTCCGTACCCTCTCCGCAGCCTTTAAAAAGGCTCTTCGTGGGTCGGGGAGGGCGCTTAAGGTGCCCACCGAGTCACCAAGTCCGCAGGCTTCCGCGCCTGCGGTTTCTGAGGGTCCCCGTGTCGCCGGCACGGCAAGACCCGTCCTCAGCAGAGCCGATTCCCTCCGGAGCTCGGAGGGAATCCGCCATTAGCCGTTCGCGCTAACCCGGAAGTCCGGGAAGTTTCAGTAGTTTCCAATCCAGCCACCCAATCGCAGCGTCCCTGATAAAAGTGATAAATAGTTATAAAATCCAACATGGCATCAAACTGCAAAGCTGAACATTAATCCATGTCAGTAAATTGTCATTCAGTATTGTCACTCAGGGAATTAGATTATACATATTTGTGCAAAGGGATGTATAAGGTATATATTTACAGCTCTAAGCTCCTCAAATGGTATTCGGGAAAAAGAAACATAAAACTACTAGCTTAAGGAAGATTGTGAGGAAGGGGATTTCTTCAGCTGATTGAAGAAAATCTGAGTTTGTGCGTTCAGATCTGTGCATTCTTTATAAAATTCCAGGGACACCTGGTGCTTTCATCTGCTGCCTCTGCTTCTCCCATTCCCCCCTTCCTTTTTGTTCCTAAAGAAAGTGTAATTTGCTTGAAACATACATAATACTAAATGGAGGAGGTTCTTAGCATTTAGGCATGAAAGTAACTTTCCTTGGAATCAGGAAGACTTGATGGAAGTGTTAGATTTCAATTACAAATAAAATAAAACATATTTTCCCCGTAGCAGATGAATTGGAGTTGGGCTATTACAATCTTTTATCAGTGGCAAAAGGGAATGATTACCTATGCCATCCAGAAGAGTATTTTACTGCAATGCAAAAGTTATTATAGAGTAGAATTTGGCCATTTATGTTTATACTCCGAGTTTGTTTGCATATGCATGTGTGCATGTACATTTGTTTGTGCTTGTATCTATGGCACACACAAACATATACACTCGTTTATTTCTTTCTAACTGAATTGCTTCTTAGTATTTGGGAAAGAAGCTGATTCCCATCAGCCATAAAGGACACTCTCTGGTGATTTTGGCACTCTCCTCTTGGATAATGGAAGAACAACAGTCTCCATTATATTGACTTCCTCAGCTGCAGTTGCTGTTGATCAGAGGCAGCAGAGGAGCTAGCTGTCATACTGTTATGGCACCTGCAGTACTGATTTTCTGTCCATCAAAACCCTGATACACGTGGCTTTTTTAAGAAAAGGAAAAAGGGAGCTCTAATCTGAAAATACCAACTACAAAATAGAAAAAATAATTCAAAATCATCTTGTAGCTCTTACAGTGGAGAAGTCAGTATTTCCCCAGATTGACTAGAGACCTGAAGTCCTTAGTGTGTTGCTATACACTGCAACATTTTGCCTTTCTGAAAGTCTTTCCTCAACATTCTGTTACACAGTCACACTACCAAAGCAACAGAACATAGGAGGGAGCTTTTCAGGTGAATGGGGGCATTGTTATGCAGAGAAGAGCATACTACTTCCTCAATGGCTGCAGTCACCAGGGGCAAGGGTTAGGCTTAGTTCCAGCCATATCATATCCTTTGCCTTTTCCCATACAAATTAAGAGAATGCTACTCACTAGTGTTAGAAATTGAGCTATGAAAGCTAGGAGCTAAATGGCACCTTAAACCTACGGAATGTCTAAGCACACTTTTTAATAACATGAATGCAAAGCTGGAAATGAATGAACTGCAGCTAAAATATTATGTTCATTTTTCACATGGTCTAGTCGTTCCCCTGCTCACCTCCCTAATATCCTTAAAAGGGTCTCTTCTCCAGTCTTCAGAGAGTAGCTGGAAGTGGGAAGGCAGAAAAGGGTCCTCCTTTTCTTCCACTGTGCAGTTTTAATCTGAAATCTTAGGCACAGTACTGCACCCAGAGCTCAGAAACTGCTTGCATTAAAGAAATTCCCTGTTGCAAAATGTGCCTAGAACAATGGGAGTTTAGAACACCGCTACTCACTACAATGGAGGAAAAGAAATTGCTCTTAGGGGTACTACTGCAGAGAGGGCAGGTGTACCCACTTGAATAAAATATTGGGGGAGCCCAGGTAAGTCCCACCTGCATAATAAATCACATGATGTGACACACACAAACTATTTCAATGGCAATGCCCAGCAACTTTGGGGGGTCCTGGCTCCCTCAATTTTGGGGTGGTGGTGAAGGGACCTCTGCTTCTAGGAGTGGTCTCCCATGAGAGAGGGCAACTCCTATTCTCCACCTGCTAAGTGACCAAGCCCTGCATAAAGAAGATCCTCGAATAACTGCAATTAATCTCTATATGCAGAGCAGAATTTCTCCAATGGGTACCATACATGTCAATTTAAAATATCTGATTAGACTTCCGGGTTAGCGCGAACGGCTAATGGCGGATTCCCTCCGAGCTCCGGAGGGAATCGGCTCTGCTGAGGACGGGTCTTGCCGTGCCGGCGACACGGGGACCCTCAGAAACCGCAGGCGCGGAAGCCTGCGGACTTGGTGACTCGGTGGGCACCTTAAGCGCCCTCCCCGACCCACGAAGAGCCTTTTTAAAGGCTGCGGAGAGGGTACGGAGAGTGGCGTGGTGCTGAGAGTAGACCGCTACCTCAGTAGAGTGAAGCCGCAAGCCATGGCCGGAGAGCGCTGACTTTCTTCCCAAATTTGGACTGGATAACAAAGGACCCGTGAGTAGTGGAATTTGGACTTTAAAAATTTTATCCTGTGAATTCGGCACGATCGGGGGATGTGTTAAAGGGAAGTCCGCACCCCCTCTACTTATAGACGTTTCAAAGCAAGGAATGGAGAATTAAGGCGGAATGAATACTGTTTTGAGGATTTAAAAGTTTCTCACAAATTTGATAGAACAAGATTTTTGTGCTGGAGAGAAAGGGAATTTGGAACTTTGTGTGTATCCCCCCCAAAAAACCCGGGAGTGTCCTATTTGGGTCCCGGAGGAAGAAGTGAAAGGAGTTTGACAGCTGTCAAAGAAGCTGTCAAACGGGCGGACAAAGTAAAGAATTTTGCTATTTAATAACTCTTGGAATTAAAGCTGATACATTTGGACTGAGGCGATTGGAAACAAAGTATTGATAATAACAAAGTAACAGATTATTGGAAAAGGACTACTAAATAACTGAAAGCCCCCTAGGGGGAATTAGTGACATTACAATGGCTGCAGAGGGAAAATTACTGGCGGAGATAGAAAAAATGTTTTTTCTCGTGGGAATCCTGCAGGAGCAGAGTATGGCTCTGAGTAAAGTTTTTATGACCTTGAATCCTGAAACAAACAACTCTGCTGAATGCACAAAGGAGATGTACGATAAAAATTCTGCAGCTGAGCAGGAAGAGATGCCTTTGGAATTGACAGAGAAAAAAGAAGGAGTTCAGACACTACAAGTGGAAAATATCAACCAGAAATCTGCAGCGTTAGAGTATGAGCAAGAAGACCTCTGGATTACAGACCTGCGAAAGATGAGAAAGAAGAAGAGAGAAGCCCCTGGAGTACTTGGAATATTAAAACTAGAAAGAACAAAGCAATATGATTGGGACTTTTCTCTTGAGTATGGAAAACTAGATGGTCTTTCGCAGCAAACACTCTTCAACATTCTGAATGAAAGAAAATATGATCTGACTCTGACTGAACTCCTTCGGGGTCTTAGGACCATCAAAGAGGACTACCAATATAGCTGGCAGAGAGGGACTGACAGAGAATCAGACGCCTCGGACGTGAGGAATCCGGGCTAGAAATATTTTTTGTTTGTTTTCTGGACATTTGTCTAGGAAGGGACAGAAACCGGGGCAGGGGGGGGAGAGAATAGAATTATAAAATGTTATGTTTTGTTTTACTTGGTCAATGTGACCTATAATTAATATAATAAAGGGAAAATTTGTGAAGGGGAAGTTAGATCGACCTTAAAAAAAAAAAGAAATTAATGATTATAAGAGAATTGGATAGTTGAATACAGATAAACAAAAGATTTTAATTTTCAAAAGCAATGTGAATATCTTTAAGAGGTTAGGTAAGAACTTGCTGAATTAATTTTGGAATTGGGATGTAAGAGGAGGGGGTGGGGGGAAGTCAATGAAAGTGGGTAAAGAAACTTAGGGTATGTAATTGTATTTGTGTGTTTGTTTGTCTTTGTCTTTGTGTGTGTGTTTGTTGTTATAAAATGTAAAAACCCAATAAAAATTATTTTTTTTAAAAAAAAAAAAATAAAATATCTGATTAAAATATAAATGCCTATGGACTCACATGTCTTGCTATGGTGGACTGCTGACAGCTGTTCAGAAAAGCAAGAATGAGGAGGCATAAAAATGAATTTCTAAAATTCTTTCTTACATCAATTTAACAGTGCTGGTCAAACCAAAAAAACATTGTGAAGATTTTCATGTGGTGATTTATTCTCTTCTTCTCAAACAATTGCCTTATTAAAAAATGTTTGATGTTTTATCATGTTTTTAATATTCTGTTGGGGGCTGCCCAGAGTGGCTTGGGCAACCCAGTCAAATGAGTGGCATCATCATCATCATCATTATTTTAGTAGTAGCAGTAGTAGTAGTAGTAGTAGTAGTAGTATTGATACTAAACTTTTTGCAGGCCAGAAGTTATTCGTTTTTAAAGCTAGAATGCTATTTAAATTAATATGTTGCATTGCAAATTGCTCTAGCATTGCTCTAAGATAGGGTTGGGGAACCTCTAGTGCTCCAGAGGCTTTTGGACTCCAATTCCCAACAGTCCCAACTAACATAGCCTATGCTCAAGGATGATGGGACTTGGAGTCCAACTACTTCTAGAGGGCCACAGGTTCTCCATACCTGCACTTAAGGAAAGGAAGACTGTAACTGTATGTACGATACGATACGATACGATACGATACGATACGATACGATACGATATCTTTATTGTCATTGTCCCTTGCGGAACAATGAAATTGAAAACTACATAAAACTACATAAAAACTACATAAAACTACCACAAAACTACATAAATACATAAATGTACATCATACATTTAAAGCACAACCCTTCCCCCAAACCATTCTGGAAACTGTAGTTTGGTAAGGGTGCTGGAGTGAACTTCAGTTCCCAAGATTCTTGAGGGCAGGTGCTTTAAACGTATAGTGTGTATACAGCCTAACAGTCCTTCAGTCAGATCCTCAAGGTGAAAGGCTCTTGAAAGTCTCCTCTAGGCTCCAGTTTTAGTTACATTTCTGCTGCAGATGGCTTACTCTGGGACTTGGGAGCAGGCCAGCCACAGTCTTGATTTGTACAGAAAGGATAATTTTTGTGCTTCATCATCTATGGGTTTTCATATATCTGCCAAATCCTCTGCCCTCCCACATACTGTTGTGACCTAGTACAGTTAAATTATTGTCATCTTACCCTCTTCAGGATGTATCTCAAAGAGTACTTCGCATCCCACACGAGCCTCCCTTTCTAAACGAAAACACCGCAGCGACGGGCCATATTTAAAACACAACATCTCAGACTTAGGCACCTCTCTGTCTCGAACACTGCCAGGGATGAAGGCGCTGCTAGGAGGCTGACCCAGTTCTGCCAATTAGTGCCTTGAAGAAAAATTTCTCTTCCATTCTTTTCGGTCCCTAATGTTATGCATCTGGATACATTGCCAAGTTTAAAAGAGGTGAGCTAGATGTGCTTAAAGTATTAATCAGACATCCACTCCAGTGTGTTATGATAAAAATAGTTCCCACAGAGGAAAAAGGGACATAGTACTAATTACCACATTACAAATTACTATATCTGACTCAATTCACACATAAAAGCTGTGTAAGTTGGGCTATGCCTTCACTTTGTTGATTATTGATATCCGATGAAAGTCCCCCTGATTCAGGCACCTGCCTGAACACGAAAGAGCTTAAAATGCAGGGGGGGGGGGAACAAAAGTTGAGTTTGTCAAAGCCTCAATGACACATTGGGCAATAGATAAAGGACATAATATAGATTTCAATCTCTGGGAAAAACTTTGGAAGAGTGATCTGACATTTACAGCATGTTATTCCTTGAAGGAGAACTACCTGAAAATGATTTACAGATGCTATTTAACTCCAAGAAAGCTTGCTAAAATGTATAAGCAGTGCTGGATTTACACATAAGCTAAACAAGCTATAGCTTAGGGCCCCACTCTCTTGGGCCCCCCCAAAAAAATTAAAGGAAAAAAACTGGATGTACATTTCCAAAATATAAGATAAAAAACAAACAAATTTGATAAAATACATATTTTGTTACATGCAAATGGCTTTAGATACCTATTAGGTCCATAAATACCATATATTCAACACAAAAAACAGTGACATTTTTTTGTTGACAAAGGACAGCTGGACATATAAAGGGCCCCGTTACCTTCAGTAGCTTAGGGCCTCATCAACCCTAAATCCGGCCCTGTGTATAAGACTGAATCAGATAAATGCTGAATATGCAATGAGGTTGAGGGTACGTTCTTTCATATGTTGTGGACCTGTAAAAGGGTAAAAGAGTATTGGGAAATAATTCATAATGAATTGGAAAAAAAATGTTTAAAAGTGCTTTTCAAAATGAAAACGAAAACCGTAATTCTTTTTGTTGGGGATAACTCAGACGGAAATTCCTACATGTCAAAATTTTTTATTTACGTATGCCACTACTGCAGCCTGTGTTTTGGTAGCCCCAAAATGGAAAACAAGCGAGGTCCCAACTAAAGAAGAATGGCAACTTAAACTATGGAATATGTGCAGCTTGCGGAACTTACATACACAATAAGAGAACAAGAAGAACATACTTTTAAAGAAGATTGGAAAATGTTTATTAATATATGGGGGAAATTGTGTACATTTGAAAACGTTAGCAGCATTAAGATAAATTCAACCGTATAAATAAGTTTTGTTGGATGTAATAATGGAATACTGAATGGTTTAGTTTATGTAAAATATGCAGGGATTTCTGTTATGTAAAATGACATTTTAAGGATGTTTAAATGAATATTCTAAAATGTAAAACAGAAAATTTAGTAAAAATTATAGAAAAAAATTAAATAAAATCCAGAGGGGGCAGAAGCACACACCCGAGGCCTACTAGCAAAGTCTCCAGAAATGGAGGCTTCTCTGCATATCTTCATGTGTTTAGTTTGAAGAGAGCAATTTGTCTCACAGAACACGCATCAAAACTTCTCCACAATCAGAAACCTTAACAAAGGTTTATGCACTTAGAAACCTTCTTCAGACCTTTATGTTAAATGTGCAAAGGTATCACGAGGAGCCTAGGGACGCCTCAGCCTGCTCTGTATTGGAGGCACTAGAATGGAAAGAATACAAAGTTCCTTTCTTTTGTCATCTCTCTCGCTGTTGAGGTTTAGCTTGTAAGTTCCTCTGTTGCAGTCCAACAAGATCCAGAGAGCCAGAGGCAGGGGCGTAGCAAGGGGGGTGCGGCAGGTGCGACCCACCCCGGGTGTCCCCCCTGAGGGGGTTGACAAAATGGTGAGCAGCACTCACTGTGGGGCCTGCAGCGCACCCGAGCCATGTGTCTCTCCTGAGAGTGACGCGGTGGCTTGAGTGCCCACAGGCTCTGCGCTGCCCCAAACAGTCTGCCCGTTGCCTCTCCCTCAGCTGTAGGGTGACTTAGGAGGAGGAGGCAGGCAGACTCCTTGGGGTCCTACGGTGCCCTCATGAGCAGCTGACCCTGCCCCCGGGTGCAGGGCACACATGCTGCCCCAGGCGCCCAATCGGCTTGCTCCACTGCTGGCCAGAGGGGCCCTATTCCTGGTTTAATGGAAGAGCAAAGTAATGAGAAATAAGTTTTTCTAATAAGGGGGAAATAAAAATGGATTTCGCAACCTATTGCAGAATAAATTGGGAAGTGTGTGTCTGTGTGTGAGAGAGAGCAATGGCACAAGGACCACGAAGTAGCTTGTATGTCGTTTCCCTGCAGTGACTATTGAGGCTAACGGCAGTTTTAAATCAATTACTTGCGCAGCTTTAACAATTTCTTGCAAAAATGCATTTAACTTCTTTATGGGCTCATTGTACAATCAATTTGAAGTGGAATTTAATTCTGACTCCTTTTAAAATGACATTGTAATATGTTATTGCCTGTCTGCATTGAGCTTGTTTAGTAGCTGCGGACAGATTATCCCTCCCACATGTATCTGTATTTTACATATATTTGAAGACAGATTACATTAATGCTAAGGGCCAAAATTAAAACAACAAAGGCAACTATATGTTCAGACAGGAGTGAAAGTGCACACATTTAGGAGTGTGGTGGAAATTTTACTGCAACTAATCATTCAGCAAGCCAGTTTTAAAAGGGGATTGCCAATTCTGCCAAATGATTGTATAAACTTTCATAACTCCTCTAGCTATATGTATCCCCAAATGTGTGTATGGTTAGATAATGACTAAGCTCTTAGCAGTTTACATTACAGTACACCATGGAATGGGCAAAAGGCTGCTTAGTATTAGTGTGATTTGCACTGTTATTTTAAAATCACCACCACAACTAATAAACCTGAACTATAATAACTAGGACTGCAATCCTAACCTCCCATACCTAGGAACAAGCCCCACTCAAATTCCATGGAACCTACTTCTGAGCAGAGCTTGTTTAGCATTGCAGTATCTGCATCTGTATTTATAGGTTTGGTTTGAATGAAATCCTTTTCAAGATTCACATGATAAAAAAGTTTATTCACTAAAACAAATCATTGACCATTGTATCAATTGCAATAGATTGGAGCATCAGGGAAATGGGCTGGATGATTGCTTAACCGTTACCATGACCTTTCTTTTCCTAGCTCAAAGAGACATCTAACACCACAGGTAATACAGCAGTACAAACTGTGGGAGGTAGTGGAAGGCAGGAGTGCCTGGCGTGCTCTGGTCCATGGGGTCACGAAGAGTCGGACACAACTAAAAGACTAAACAACAACAATATGGAATAATTCAGCGACTGGTTGGAGCAAGAGGCTGGCTTTGTTGGAGCATTTTATGAGCAATCCTAAACATGGGAAGTCAGTGTAAATTATGCCAGCTTGAGTTAAAATAGCATAAAGTATGCCAGATTGCACCTGGAAGAGAGAAATCCAGCTTGTAAAGTAGAGTTACACCACACTTTTTGCCAAAACCACAGGAGGAAAGTGTGCTTTTGTGCTCAAATCTTGCTGCAAGTTTCCCACAAGCATTTGGTTAGCCACTGTGAAAACATGATACTGAACTAGGTGAACCATTGGCCTGATCCAGCAGGCTCTTCTTGTGTTATTAAGTTGGCACCCTCCTTTCCTGCCCCTGCTGCACTTCTGGAATGTTCCCTTTTTGGGATTTTCATCAGTTTAAGATACACTGGAATCAGCTCAGTCAGCTAAGCCCCAGCTGAGCTTGGATGGTGAAGATACACCAGTATTTCTCTGATGTATCAGGATGAGAGCCTTTGCTTTGGAAATTCCTGACACATGGCAACCCTAACTTAAGCCAGCATAGCCCAGATGAGCTTGGATCTTCCTGGCTCAGTAGGACAGGCATAGCCAAACTCTGGCCCTCCAGATGTTTGGGACTACAATTCCCATCATCCCTAGCTAACAGGACCATTGGTCAGGGATGATGGGAATTGTAGTCCTAAACATCTGGAGGGCCGGAGTTTGCCTGTGCCTGCAGTAGGAGCTCCACTGGATCCTAACCCTGTTCATCCTGGTGGATTAAGTTTTAGGATTGTACCCTTAGCTTTTGGCTACAGCTAATGTTTGTTAATCATGCAAAAGGCTGGGCTGGGTGAATCCAAAGCCGGAATTAAGTTTACCGGAAGAAATATCAACAACCTCAGATATGCAGATGACACAACCTTGATGGCAGAAAGTGAGGAGGAATTAAAGAACCTTTTAATGAGAGTGAAAGAGGAGAGCACAAAATATGGTCTGAAGCTCAACATCAAAAAAATGAAGCTCATGGCCACTGGTCCCATCACCTCCTGGCAAATAGAAGGGGAAGAAATGGAGGCAGTGAGAGATTTTACTTTCTTGGGCTCCATGATCACTGCAGATGGTGACAGCAGTCACGAAATTAAAAGACGCCTGCTCCTTGGGAGAAAGGCGATGGCAAACCTAGACAGCATCTTAAAAAGCAGAGACCTTACCAACAAAGGTCCGTATAGTTAAAGCCATGGTTTTCCCAGTAGTGATGTATGGAAGTGAGAGCTGGACCATAAAGAAGGCTGATTGCCGAAAAATTGATGCTTTTGAATTATGGTGCTGGAGAAGACTCTTGAGAGTCCCATGGACTGCAAGAAGATCAAACGTATCCATTCTGAAGGAAATCAGCCCTGAGTGCTCACTGGAAGGACAGATCGTGAAGCTGAGGCTCCAATACTTTGGCCACCTCGTGAGAAGAGAAGACTCCCTGGAAAAGACCCTGATGTTGGGAAAGATTGAGGGCACAAGAAGAAGGGGATGACAGAGGACGAGATGGCTGGACAGTGTTCTCGAAGCCACAAACATGAGTCTGACCAAACTGCGGGAGGCAGTGAAAGACAGGAGTGCTCTGGTCCATGGGGTCATGAAGAGTCGGACACGACTAAACGACTAAACAACAACAACAATGTTTGTTAAACTTGAATCCTGTTATATATCCTGCTACCTGGTAACTTCTGTCTAGAATTCTCTAGGACAGGAAGGGGTTTGCAAAAGAAACTTTACCTTCATCACACAATTGCTTATCTTTATTCAGGCCAAAGAATTCCTTGTATCTACTTTGCTTTTTGTTTAAAGGGGCAAAACTTATTTTTGCAGAGGGAAGTGGATGGTTCAGACTCTCAAAATTAGGTAATGGTGGGATGCAAAACTAGATAAGAAGAGGAATGGTTTGATTATTCAGAAGGTAGATTTTGAAAAGACAGCAAATTTAGAGATTGTGATTTTTGCATGGTGCATCCAGTTTGCATCATCATTTCAGATACCTTAAAATGAAGTATGCACACTTCCCCCTTTGAAATGTAGTGTGGGACTACCAAGAATTGACTACCAAAACTATCACAAGAAAATAGATCAATCCTGAACTGCAAAATAACACGACTAGAGATTGAACAAGCCATTCAGAATATGCAATTGGGCAAATCTCCAGGGACAGATGGGCTCACTGCCAAGTATTATAAGACACTGAAAGACTATTTGATACATCCATTGATGGAGGTTGGCAATGAAATTTTGGAGGGGAAGAAGGCGCCGGAATCGTGGAAAGAAGCTTTCATCACATTGATACCTAAATTGGAAACGGAAAAGACACAACTCAAGAACTACCGTCCCATCTCCCTTTTAAATGTGGATTACAAAATATTTGCAGACATTTTAGCAAGTAGATTTAAAAAAGTTTTAAATGAAGTAATCCATAAGGACCAGGCAGGCTTTCTCCCAGGTAGACATTTGTTTGCTAACACAAGGAACATTATTGATATTTTGGAACTTCTACAAACAAATATCAATACAAAAGCTGTGTTAATCTTTATAGATGCAGAGAAGGCCTTTGATAATATTTCCTGGAAATTTATGAAGAAAAATTTGGAAGGGATGGGAGTGGGAAGGGGTTTTGAAAATGGGATAGATGCAATCTATTCAGAACAAAAGGCTAAATTGATAGTCAACAATGTGGTGACAGAAGAGTTTAAAATTGAAAAAGGAACACGACAAGGTTGTCCTATCTCTCCCCTGTTATTTATTTCGGTCCTGGAGGTGCTCTTGAACATGATTAGAGGAGACCGGTTGGTTGAAGGAATTCAGGTCGGAGCGAAACAGTACAAACTTAAAGCTTTTGCAGATGACCTGGTTTTGACTCTACAGGAGCCAGAATCTAGTACGAAAAGCGTATTACAATTGATTCAAGAGTTTGGTCGGGTGGCGGGATTTAAATTAAACAAGCAAAAAACTAAGGTACTGGAAAAAAACTTAACAGTTACAGAGTCAGAAAGGTTTCAGAAAGAGACAGAGTTAAACGTGGTTAAAAAATTAAAATACCTAGGGGTAAACATAACAGCAAAAAAATCGAGCTTATTTAAGGATAATTATGAGAAATGTTGGTCAGAAATTAAGAGAGATTTAGAAAGTTGGTCAAGATTGAAACTTTCCTTGTTAGGCCGGATTGCTGCTATAAAGATGAATGTATTGCCAAAAATGCTGTTTTTGTTTCAAACTTTGCAGATTGTGGACAAAACGGAGTGCTTTGGGAAGTGGCAGAGAGATATTTCCAAATTTGTCTGGCAGGGCAAAAAGCCCAGAATCAAGTTTAAGATATTAACTGATGCGAAAGAAAGAGGGGGCTTTGCCCTGCCAGACTTAAGGCTGTATTACGAATCAGCAGCTTTCTGCTGGCTATAAGATTGGCTGCTTCTCGAAAACACTGATGTATTGGATTTGGAAGGTTTTAACAATGCTTTTGGTTGGCATGCATATTTATGGTATGACAAGGTTAAGATTCATAAGGCTTTCAAGAACCATATTGTCAGAAAAGCAGTGTTTAATGTCTGGACAAAATACAAAGACTTATTGGAAAATAAAACTCCAAGGTGGCTTTCACCACTGGAAGCTAAGGCCCGGAAAAGACTCAATATGGAGGCCGAATGGCTGAAGTATTGGGAAATATTAGAAAAAGATGGAGATAATTGGAAATTGCAGAGTCTGGAGAAAATGAAAGACAAAGTGCGAGATTGGTTACATTACGCTCAGATTAAAGAAGTTTTTAAACTTGACAAAAAGTTAGGATTCCAGGTGGAAAAATCGAAGTTGGAAACGGAATTGTTAGAGCCTAAGACTAAGGTACTTTCAAGAATGTATAACTTGCTGTTAAAATGGAACATACAAGATGAAACGGTCAAATCGGCTATGATAAAGTGGGCACAGGACATTGGGTATAATATCATGTTTGAGGACTGGGAAAGGTTGTGGACCATTGGGCTGAATTTCACTGCATGTAATGCTTTGAAAGAAAATGTTATGAAAATGATATATAGATGGTACATGACCCCAGTCAAACTTGCAAAAATATACCATTTGTCTGATAACAAATGTTGGAAATGTAAAGAAAATGAAGGAACGTTCTTTCACCTCTGGTGGACTTGCCCTAGAGTGAAGGCTTTCTGGGAAATGATATATAATGAGCTGAAAAAGGTATTTAAGTATACCTTTCCTAAGAAACCAGAGGCCTTCCTTCTGGGTATTGTCGGCCAGAGGGTGTTGAAGAAGGACCGAACATTCTTTATGTATGCAACAACAGCAGCAAGGATACTCGTCGCCAAGCACTGGAAAACCCAAGATTTACCCACACTGGAAGAATGGCAGATGCAACTGATAGACTATATGGAACTGGCCGAGATGACCGGCAGAATCCGAGACCTGGGAGAGGAGACGGTAGAAGAAGACTGGAAGAAATTCAAGACCTACCTACAGAAACATTGTAAATTGTATGAATGTTAAGAAGGATGCTAGATTATAAATAACTTGGCACCATTGAGCTAGATGAAGTGATATATGAAGATAAGTTAAATTTAAGAAAAGACAAATTTTGAATAATTATTAGGCTAAATTTAAACTTTTAAGGTTTGAATAAATGATATCTAAAATTAGAGACACAACATTGGAAAATTAGATAACAAGAATGGAAATAAGGTGATAAATTGCTGGTTGGATATTTATAAATTAGGAACGCAGGAGCGGGAGATGCGAGGGAGTCCAAAGAAGTTAAGAAAATATGTTACAATATGTGTTACCTTGTTTCTTTATTTGTATTGTAATTTATATAAAAAAAGCTTTCAATAATTTTTTTTTTTAAAAAATGAAATGTAGTGTGGGAAACTGCATATTATACAAAGGGCAAAGGAAAAGGGACCCCTGACTCTGGGGTTGCAGTGCTCATCTTGCTTTATTGGCCGAGGGAGCTGGTGTACAGCTTCTGGGTCATGTGGCCAGCATGACTAAGCCACTTCTGACAAACCAGAGCAGCGCATGGAAGTGCCGTTTACCTTCCCACCGGAGCAGTACCTATGTATCTACTTGCACTTTGGTGTGATTTTGAACTGCTAGGTTGGCAGGAGCAGGGACCCAGCAACGGGAGCTCACTCCGTAGTGGGGATTCGAACCGCCTACCTTCTGACCGGCAAGCCCAAGGCTCTGTAGTTTAGACCACAGCGCCACCCGCTGTATAGATTGATATATAGATAGTAAAAAAATAAAGAAAAATGAGTTAATAGAGAACTTGATTGGTGAGGACAAACCTCCCTATCTACCTGTCTTTTCCAGTGGACTCAATTATCCTGGTCCAGCTGAATAGCTGAGTGACCCAAATAAGACATGTTTTATTCTTCACTGTGGTGTTTAAAATTGTTACAACTCTTTAAAAATGTTGTGAGCAACCTTGAGTACTCAACAGAGCTGAAAGCTGGGATATAAATACCTGACTGAAAATATTTAGCCCAGAGTGCCACGCATATACATTTAGCTACATCACTGACAGTAGTTGTTTGGTACATCATGAATATGATCAGTTGTGTTTCACCATTGGTGGGCCCCTCCAGAGTGGTGTTTTATTGTGGGTTTATTCTGCATCATATTTTTACCACAATAACTGTGCATTGCTGGTGGATATAGTCTACAATATTATAAGTTTTGTGATGCTTCCCTAGTGCTACCACACTACTGATGTCTGCAGGGACTGTAGCCCCACTAAAGCAGGACAAAATAAATAAATACTCCAGAACATTTGTCCTCTGAAACATTATGAGATTTCAACAGGAAGTTGCAGGATATGCACCTCCTGGAAATGAAGCAGTATAAGCACCACAAGTCTTATTGCAGGAGGAATCTCATACGACCTCCCCAATGGCATTGTGTCCACAAAAAACCATGAATGCACAATAAAGGGATATCTGGAGGGGCCCAATGCCACATTCTAAATCATACTGTCCGATTCTACTTCACTTCAACCTGCCGTCTCCATACATCTGAATCTCTTATCCTTTATTTTGCAAAATTTTAAGCAGGAATGGGGTGATGACTTTGAAACATGTACTGAGATATTATAATCAGATCATTCAGAGGTGCTCTCAGAAGCTGAACTGGCTTCAGGCATTTAGCATCACCAGTCCTAAGTGCTAGAAGAATCTTCCAGAAGAGCTTCAGCAGGCACCCTTGCTTCTAATCTTGCTTCTTTAAGACTTGTTTATTATCAGTGCCTAAGGATGCAGTCCTAACTCTAGATCCACCAAGATGAGAGACTTGGGCAGATCTCCGGCTCAGTCAGCAGGTTCCCAGCACAGCTGGAGTGCTAAACCAGCTGAGACAAGACTGTTGGAATTTACACTGTTGTATGTCTTGGAAAATGGGCATTGTGGGGGGGAGTGATGGGGTGGGACCAGGAAAGGCAGACATATGCTGGATCCTTACTCTGTTCAGCTCAGTCCCATGACTTGGCATCCAGTAAACTGTGGTGTTATTCAGACTTTAAGATGTGTTTTCCCTCTGGCAGGCTTAAACTGGTAGGACATAGTTTGGATGCCAGCTTAACCTCTCATACTGGTTTCCTATACTTAGAACTGCTCTCTTAAGCTTTTAAGATGAGCCAGTGATTTTATGATTACTCTGTGTTACTTTTAAAGGTATTTTATCCCTTTTCTAAATTTTGTCATACACCACTTGGATATTTTGTACGAGGGGCTGTCTAGGATTTCTTTTATATAGAATATAAATAAACAAAATAAATATATTTCCAGCAAACTATGCAAGATATAACAGAATCTGGCATAGTTTTTCCTGCTCCTGCTCACTGAATGACTATTTACCTAATAGAGCTTACTAATGGTACTTAAAGAGAAAACCACTTATGATAATTTTACATCCATGACAATCAGTTTTATCTTTCTAAAGTGAATGACACAATGTGGGATGTAATCCTAGAGTGACAGGTGTTGATGGCCAATTGGCAATAGTCTTAATCTGTACAAGGAATCAATGGGCAAGACTAGCCTTTTCATTTGCCAAGGCTTCCTTCTAGCCTCTAGCAAGGAGGTAAATGAACATCTAGAAATCCAACAGCAGACCAAGTGATAGAGAAAAATACATATTTTACAGAGACCAATATACATTGCATCTGTGTCTGTGTTTTTCTCACATGAAGTTAACAGCTTGTGTAAGTTATTTTGATGTAAGCGGCATAGGGAGAAAAATTAAAGCCTCCTCACTCATAATTGTTTTTATTGTTTCAAAGTTTAAAAGGAAAGGAAAAGTTGGGAGATCTGATGATGTGTAGTTTGGTCCTACTGGAGGTGGACAAATGGATTTGATATTTTCTTCAAACATTTGTAAATGACAGGGAGATACAGCGAAGAGCTCTACATGTACCACCAAATTATACCAATGTACTTAGGGAATGGAAGCTGTCGGCCAGGTTACTATAGTAGCAGAAAGGTAAATTAGAGTAAGTGGAGCAAAAGGTGGGAGAACAAGAATACAGCAAGTGCCTTATTATGGTAGCATTCAGTAACCTGAGAATACAGAAGCCATGAGCCTGTGTCTAGGTAGGTTCTGTGAATACGATGTTACTCAGAGAGAAGCCACTAGATCGCCAAGGAAATTTCAGGGCACAATTTGGATAATAACTGAACCATCACTTAAAAGATTATAGATCCAAATGCTAAAACAAGGGTTATAGGACTAGAGTAGTTCAGTTTAGATAAGAAAATTGCATTTCCAAATTGTGCTTAAATGACAATAACAGGTGAGATGTCACTCCACAAAGGTGTTCAGAGCAATGGGAAAGAGGCACGATGTTTATGACATGTATAAAGACAATAGCCATCTTCTCCAAAACATCTTCATTAGAAAATGTTGGAGAAAGTGAACATCAACATTAGTTTTTAGATATGACCCCCATGTCCTAGAAATCGTCCATTGAAAGCAATTGCCAGCTTGAAGGAACCCAAACAGAAACTGATCCAATTTACAGACTTAACCCCCATTTTCTTCAGCAGAGTAAAATATCATACCTCAATCCCCAAGGGAGGAATTTGAATGAAACTCTGTCTCCTCTCCTCCATATGCTTATCACCCCTAAGAGAAGAGAAGATTGTCTCTTCCTGTCTTGCTGCTCTTCATTTCACAGCAGTAGGAACCTTAACTGGAACTAATATTTTCTCTTAAAATGGCAAATTCTTAAATATTGTGCCAAGTCAAACATCTCTGATGTGGTAGGTGTTCCAAATATCATATGCTGCCCATGTGCCCAGTTCAGTGCCATTGTCCACAGCCACAGATCTGAGAAGTATCCTGAGTAAAGGCAGGTATCAAGAGGTAAACAGTGAAGTGGAGAAGTTTCCAGATGACAATAAATGATTCCAGATTGTAAAATCCCAAGCAAACTGAAGAGCTCCAAAAGGATCATTCAAAACTAGATGAATAGACAGGTGTGAGTAGACTAAATGAAAGGGTGTGTCTCTGTAGAGGCTCTTGACCCAGTATGTTAGAATTCTGAATTAGAATATAAAGTTAGAATACTGGATAGTAAGAATTTGTTAATTAGCCAACAATGAGTTAGGGACTTCCCCTGCATGCAAAGACAGGTTCTAGCAGATTGAGCAAACAAGACCAATAGTCTGGGGGTCGGGGAGAGAGAGGGGAGAGATTCCAAAAGTCAATAAGGCAGTTTCTGTACATGCTGTAGAGCAGGCATAGGCAAGCTCAGCCGTCCAGATGTTTTGGGACTACAATTCCCATCATCCCTGACCACTGGTCCTGTTAGCTAGGAATCATGGGGGTTGTAGTCCCAAAACATCTGGAGGGCCAAGTTTGCCTATGCCTGCTGTAGAGGGAAGTAAGGGGCAGATGGGGCTCATCAACTTGGGCAGGTAGCTCATCTAGGAGAAGGAAAACTCTGATATTATACCTCCACTGCCTTGTAGGATATCTTCAGGAGAAGAAAAGGCTAAGGAGTTATCCCTACACAAATTCGGAGTCATGTCCTGAAAATGGTTGGGTGGTACATTGTATGCTTCCTTCCAGCAATTCCTGCAGCCAAGCTGGTGTCAAACATCCTGCTCTGCTTTCCTTTCAACCACATCAGTGAGGCTGAGGGTCTTGGCATCTGTGTAGCCCAGGACCTCCATACGCACAGCCCTGGCTTGTGCTCTGGGGAGGACACTTTGGTGCTGCTAACACAACAGTTTTACTTCACTCCCAGAGGCACTCTCAAGTGGCTCTTGAGACATACAGATGCCAACCTGCATAAGCAGAACACAATAGAGGTCTATAAAATTATGAAATGTGTAAATGAATAGGGAAGTTATCACCCTCAAAATAATATAACTCGGGGTCATCTAATAAAATTGTTTGGTAGTAGGTTCACACAAGCAAACAGAAGTCATTTTTTTCATTTAAAATTAACACGTGATATTCATTGCTCCAAGATACAGAAATAGCCACAACTGTGATGACTTTAAAAGATTATTAAATCTGGATGTGGATAATAGATCTGTTTTATTTTGCTCTCTTAATGGGATTTCACTATTCAGAGGAAACACTATTCACTGTATACCAGATGCTTGAGACTAGAAAGGTTTCAATTAAGAGTTTCCAGTGTTGGCTACTCTTAGAGGCAGAGAGCTGAACTAAATGGAGCTTTGGTCAGCAATGCAATTCATTTGTGCTTAGTACACCTTGTCATCTGCCACAGAGGCAAGAGCTAAAAACTGCCCCCTCTCCCCAAAGCTCAGCAAAAATGAGAATTGTTGAAACACTTGAACTCTTAAATTTTTGTTGTTGTTGTTTAGTCGTTTAGTCGTGTCCGACTCTTCGTGACCCCATGGACCACGCCAGGCACTCCTGTCTTCCACTGCCTCCCGCAGTTTGGTCAAACTCCTGCTGCCTCCCGCAGTTTGGTCAAACTCCTGCTGGTAGCTTCGAGAACACTGTCCAACCATCTCGTCCTCTGTCGTCCCCTTCTCCTTGTGCCCTCAATCTTTCCCAACATCTGGGTCTTTTCCAAGGAATCTTCTCTTCTCATGAGGTGGCCAAAGTATTGGAGCCTCAGCTTCAGGATCTGTCCTTCCAGTGAGCACTCAGGGCTGATTTGCTTAAGAATGGAGAGGTTTGATCTTCTTGCAGTCCATGGGACTCTCAAGAGTCTCCTCCAGCACCATAATTCAAAAACTCTTAAATTAGATCAGTCTGAATATTTCTCTTATATCTGCCTTTAAATAGAGCATTAGCCCATCCCTGAATCACTTGATGCACCTAAAAATAGTTCCGCCCACATTCACAATTGGCTTGACATCACAACCTTGGAAAGAATCACCTATTACTCCAGATACAATTTGCATGCAAAGGCTATTGCTCCTGACATGACCTCTTGAAGTAGCTTCTTGGGCATTCATATAACAGCTGTGAGACATTTAAATTGAGCAGGTGCATCTTTTTGTCAATGCAAAGGTGACACTAACATACATGGTGGGTGTGTCTTATGAAACCCAGCTTGAAATAAAAGCAGAGGCATCGGACTACAAGCAATACAATGGGTTGCATTTTTTTCTTTTTCCTCTCTGAGCATTAGTACTTGCGGAATTAATAACAATAGGACTGCTGTCTGTTTCTGCGATGCTGTACTCCATATGCCTCATAAATTTAATTCCATTTTAAATGCACTGGAGTGTGTTTCATTTCTTGTTGACTTCGACTAAAATTCCGAGTTCTGGGTGATAATTTTTGCTCTGTAACAAGTAACCAAGAATTTGTTTAATTAAAAAAGAAAGAGTTACGAATTACAAGTTTAATAAGCACAAAGGCAGCTACAATGAAGAGAGCAGCTGCTTTACATTCCCCCAAACAGATGGTTCCTTTCTTGTTCCATGTCAAATTCCCCCAATGGAGCATTGGTGAAAAGCAAAGGCATGGAATGCTGTGACATTTAGATATCATACAAAGTATTAGGCATATGGATGTTTCCTGATGCCTGCATGGGGCCCAGTTCTAGAGTGCATGCTTATTTGCCCTTACGAGGTAATATGGTTTTAGAGGGTGGCAATAGCTCCTTTTTATTATTTTATTTATTAAATTTGATACCACCCTTCATCCATAGATCTCAGGGTGGTTCACAGAATAAAAATACAAGATAAAAATACATATAACATAATAAAAAGAAAACAAAAACAAAACAATAATCCACCCATACATTTAAAGGGGTATTGGATGTTAATCAGCCAAAGGCCTGGTTGAAGAACATTTTCGCCTTACATCTAAAGGTGTAAAATGAAGGTGCCAGGTGAGCCTCCCTGGAGAAAGCATTCCACAAATGGGGAGCCACTGCAGAAAAGGTCTATTCTCATGTCACCAATCTCTTGTGGAGGAGGCACATGAAGAAGGGCCTCAAATGACCATATTAGAGTCTGGGTAGGCTCATATGTAGAGAGGCATGATGTTCTTGAGGTACTGTGGTCCTCAATCGATAGTAACTTCCAGAAAAGCAAGACATGAGGTTACAATGCTGCAGGTTAGCAGGAAAAATCTCAGCTCTAAGCAGCTTTATTGATCAGAGAAGCAGCCATCTTTGATGCTAAGATACTACTTTGCAATTACAGATTGTAGAAGATAGAACACAAGTCAGTCAATTTGGCCAATTCCACCCATGTGCTCAATTGTCCTGATGTTGTCCAGGGCTCCTAGGCATACGGGTGAAAGCACATTTATCTTTTGTATTGAAAAGAAGTCATATGTAAAGCCCTGTAAATTAAAAAAAGTTTGTGTTCTTGGAAAGTTTCAACTCCCCCCCCCCCAAAAAAAAATTAAGTGGTTGAAAGTAGCTGATAAATAAATAAATAAGAAAATCTTATTGCCCAAACCAGTCCTTGATCATCAATGCTTGTATGCTAAACAATTCACTATTTCCTTTTAAAGGTGTGAAGCACATAAGGTACTAATTCCATATAGCAACAACTTCCCCCCAAAATGCTCCAGGGTAACTTTATTCATTATGTATAAGTGAAGTATTAAAATATAATGGTGTTTATGAGGCATGTGGAGAGGTGTGTGTTGAACAGATTCAAAGATTCATCATGTCTTGTTATAAGCTAATGTGCTGGTACTTTCCAAATTGGATTTTGCAAATTTGACAAAACTGCTTTCTCATTTTCATTTTATAAGCTCTGCAATGAAACGTATTTATCTTATTATTCCAGGAACTGGAGGTTTCCAAGGTAATAAATGACTCCAGTTATTAGGTTCGTCTGTGTCATTTTTCTTTTCTTTTCTTTTTAAACAAAATATTATAAAGATTGCTTGAAACATGCATACTCTGCATCCAATTATCATTTACCCTATTTCTGGAATGACTGGACCAACACAGATCAGTACTTGTAGATAGATTGTGGTCATCTTCCTCTGAAGCCCTTTGCATATGTTGTATCTGGCTGAATATCAGCGGTGGGAGTTGCGGGAGAGCATAGCAGTGGCAGTGCATAAACTTATTCAGTATATTTTTCATCTGTGAAATACTCTGGGCCAGTCCCAGGATTTTTTTTCCAGAGGCAAAGGACAAGATACCTCCAACCCCATATACAGAAGCCAGCTAGGCTGGCAGGTGAATTTTACTTCAACACTGGCTGTCCCTACTGCAAATCTGGGCAAAACTTGCAAATGGGATACAGAGTAGGTTATGTGGTAAACCCAGCTCTGTCCTCCAAGGCCTCAACAGCACTCCCCTGCTGTCAGGAGCGTCCTACAAGCGAATAGGCATCCAATAGAGATACATGCCCGACTGGCATGTTCTCTCCCTCCTGGTCGGTTATTTGGGAGCTTCAAAAGCTTTCTCCAGCCCAAACATTACAGCGACTGATACTTCTGAGAGGTATCAGCGTACTTTAGGAACAGCAGAGTGTTAGCAGTCGGTGTGACAGACTCAGTAGCTCAGCAATATTGCCTAATCTACTTTATTTACATATAATACGCTTGGAGCATCTTGACTCAGCTCCTTCGTCTTTTTCATCAGACAGCAAAGAGAAAGAGACAAAGGACAATAGTCCCACATCATGGAACACAGTTATAGAAGCATCCTGTCTCCATCACTTCCCACTATGTGGAATGAAAACATACACTGTCATGTGATAAAAAACAACCCTATGACTGCAAGCACGGGGCAAGAATCCTAACACCTGCCATCCAACATCCTCTGCCTGAAGCAGCTGACTTATTCTGCAATAGGACCAAGCACATAAATCTTGTAAGATATGGTATGAAGGTTCTCTGTTAATAAATACTATACCACAGAAGTGATAATATAGCCACTAATGATTATAATCACTGAAAGCCAATACAAATCAATATGAAACTGGCAATGTACCATTGGGGGGGTTGCTTTTATTTTATTTTATTTTTAAAAGTAGGCATTCTGTCTGAAATATTTTATTTTTGATCTAAGATCTTGAGGATTTTATTTATTAATTTTTTTAAAAAGTAAGATATGAAAAGTTAACTGCAGTCTTAATTTAAAGTGTGCATTGTTTGTTAATGACAATCTTCTCTGTTTACTTAGCAAAATAATTGAAGATGTGGTTGGCAAAATATGCAAAAGCAATCAAATTTGTGCACCTAGCATGTGTAATGTCTAATCAACAATGACTACTTCAAGCTCAAAGATTGCTAAGGGATCTCAAGCGAAAGGGAAAAAATGCAGGTTATGCAAACTGTACAAGGATTTAACCTACAAAGATTCTAAGCACTAATAAGTGTAATGCCAGTCTTTCAGGTTTACTCACCACAGGGAGCAATATATTTCAAGCAATATGTGTCCTGGATTTTACATCCATGTGAAAGCCACCTTGCAGCTGGTTCAAGATCAAATGGCATAAAAAGAAAACATCCAATACAGTGGTACCTCAGTCTAAGAACAGTCCTGTTAACAAACGATTCGGGCAGCACACTCTGCAAAACCGGAAGTAGGTGTTCCGATTAGTGAACTCTGCCCTGGAAGCTGAACAGTGGAAGGGCACCGGTGGCGAGAAGCCTCATTGGGGAAAGCGTGCCTCGGTTTAAGAACGCCTTCGGTGTAAGAACAGACTTCCGGAACGAATTAAATTCGTAAACGGAGATACCACTATATCTAGCATGTTGCCATACAAAAATAGCAAGCTATGTTGTTTTGTTTTCTGGTACAAGAAGTTCAAACATAGTACTGAACTTAGATCAGAAATAAGATAGTTATGCTTAATCCTCGTTGAAATCATTGGGACCTGTTAGTCATTTGAGTGGGTGAAGTCCCATGCATTTCAGAACTTGATTTCTGCAGGACCTGGCATAATTACTTTTCTGGATGAAAACTATACCCAATTGCTACAGCTGCTTTTTATCTTTTCAGTAGGTACCCATATAAATATAGGTTGTTGTCATTGGTGTCCTGTGAGTGGGAACCACCTACGCAGCCCTAAATCTGGTGCTGCTCTGTGAGGGGAATAGAGGTTTCCTAACAAACCAGCAAACTACAGCTCCTGAGATTCGTTGTGGGGGAAATCATGACTACTGAAAGTGTGATGATACAGCTTTAAATGCATAGTGTGGATGTTGTCTGTCTTGGGGTTGGGGAACCTTTGGCTCACCAGATGTTGCTGGATTAGAACTTCCATCATCCATAACACTTGTTGTGCTGGCTGAGACTGATGCCCCACAGCCTCTGGAGAGCCCAGGATTCATCAGCCCTCCTCTAAGTGATTCCAAGCTTCACACTTAAGTCCAGTGCCAGTCCTCCAGCTCATGCAGCTGACTGCATGCGTCCTACTGAAGTATTTAATAATAATAATAATAATAATAATAATAATAATAATAATAATAATAATACTGTATTACTTATACCCCACCAATCTGGCCAGGCCTCCCCAGCCACTCTGGGTGGCTGCCAACAGTATATTAAAAACACAATAAAAGATCAAACATTTAAAACTTCCCTAAACAGGGCTGCCTTCAGATGTCTTCTAAAAGTAAGGTAGTTGTTTATTTCCTTGACATCTGGTGGGAGGGCGTTCCACAGGGCGGGCGCCCAGGTATTAAACCAGGTTTTATCTCCCAGTTTACATTTATTTCCTCCTAATCCCTTCCCGACTGTGGAAATGTAGTTTATAAACTCGGTTGGGCAGAGACCTGTTTTTCCCCACTTGCATTCGTTCTGCCAGAAAGCACTGCGGCACACTGACAGTCAGTGGCGGAGGAAGCCGCTCGGGCACCTTGGGTGATGCGTGCAGGAGCAAGGGTGGGGGCAAGCCACCCATAGGGGCGGGGCATATCACGGGGCCTCCAAAGTCTGCCTGCCTCCTCCTACTCAGCCGCTCTACAGCTGGGGGGGGGGAGCGGATGGACCGTTTGGGCAGTATGGAGCTTGCGGGCGCCCAAGCCACCGCAGGAGAGACGTGTGGCTCGGGCGTGCTGCAGGCCCCACGGTGAGTGCTGCCCGGCATTCTGTCACCCCCCTCAGTGGTGACACCAGGGGTGACCC